>NW_028318188.1:4440454-4761590 GCF_062004578.1 Staurois parvus | reverse complement strand
TTAAGATAACTTCGGCTGGAAGTGTCCCAGATGAAGGCAGAATCTCCCCAGCCTCCGGAAATTACCCCAGCACCCCACGCCACTCCACCCAGGATAACTCAGCTGCGGGGGCACATCAAAAGGGGATCCCTCTGTTGGGCTTGTCGACAATACTGCCATATGGCCAGAGAGTGCCCAGAACAGATGAAGTCCGAGCCGACGTTAAACTTCCGACCGCCGCAGTAGCTGGGCGTCCTGCGTCGGTACACCAAAAGCTAGGCCCTAAGCATGAGGAACACGACCTGTATGCCAGCAGCCCCGTTATGGAAGCCGAGTTGGAAGGCCAGAAGGTACACTGCCTAGTTGATACAGGGTCGGAGTGCACCCTTATGCCTCTGGAGTTCTTCAAAAGACACTTTGGACATATGATGGAACCGGAAGACGGGAGCTTGATCAAGCTGACGGCTGCCAATAACAGAGAGATGGACGTCCGAGGAATAGTCTGGATGTGGGTCCAGCTGTGTAGGCAAGACGTCGGCAAGAAGGGGGTCGTGCTGGTGGATCATTCATCCCGGAAAGGGATGGACGTGACACTAGGTATGAACGTGCTGAGAGACCTAGACCATCAACTTTATGCCAAAGAAGGGCCGAGGTATTGGCAATGGGCCACCACACACCGGCCAACCCAGAAGGTTCTACAGCAGATGGTGAGGAGCTGTAGTCTGCGAAAGGGCGACATGTCCGGTCGACCCATTGGACACGTGAGGGTGCCGTGGAGGACCCCGGTGAAGATCTTGCCTCGACAAGAGCGAATATTGATGCTGCCGGTTGGGGCTGGATGACAACTAAATGGACTGGAGGTCCTGATCGAGCCCGCTTACCAAGAAGAAACGCAGACTCATCCACTGGTAGCCCGGGCCCTCGCTATTGTGAAGGATGGATGTGTGCCTGTACGCTGCCTCAACGTTGAAGACTGTGAGTTAAATGACCCTGGGAATACCTTGCTGGCCGAAGTTTATGTGTCCGAAGGGGATATTCCTCAACGGAAGAGCTTCATGCTATGGCCAGATAGGAGATCAGCCTGGACCTATGCTGTAGAGGTCCATCAAAGGGAGACCCCGACAGCGGAGTGGAGCGGTCGAGTGATCATGGCCCGGATGGGGGTGAAATGCAAGACCCTGACTCCAGGACAACAGAAGTTGCTGGAAGACACCCTTTGGGAATTTCAGGAGGCCTTCTCGAGACATGATGAGGACGTCGGGTGTGCCTCCACCATCGAACACAAAATCCCCACCGGGAATGCTGCACTGATCAGGGAACGTTACCAGCAAATCCCGCCTAAAATGTACCAGGAGGTGAAGGATATGATGGCCAGCATGTTGGAAAACCAGGTGATCCATGAGAGTGAAGGTCCTTGGGCTGCTCCAGTAGTCTTGGTGCGGAAGAAAGATGGGAGTCTCCGTTTCTGCGTGGATTATCGGAAGCTGAATGCCCAGACCGTCCGGGATGCCTACCCCCTTCCGCGGATTGAGGAGTCGTTGTCCGCCCTGAGTCATGCGAAGTACTTCTCGACTCTTGACCTGGCCAGTGGGTATTGGCAGGTACCAGTGGCCAAGAAGGACAAAGCAAAGACAGCCTTCATCCTACCTATGGGACTCTACGAGTTCAACCGGATGCCATTCGGCCTGTCCAATGCCCCAGGGACGTTCCAGCAGTTGATGGAGCACTATCTGGGAGATCTCAACTTCGAGTCGGTATTGATATACCTGGACGACGTAGTAGTGTTTGGGGCCTCTTTTGAGGATCACCTCCAGAAACTGCGACAGGTCTTAGGACGGCTGCGAGACCATGGGCTCAAAATCAAGCCCAAGAAGTGCCAACTGTTTCGACAGCAGATAGAGTATTTGGGACATTTGGTCACCCAGGAGGGGGTAAAGCCAACCCCGACAAGGTGGAGGCCGTCCAGAAGTGGCCCCAGCCAAGTACACTACGAGAGGTGCGGGCGTTCATTGGACTGGCCGGCTACTACAGGAGGTTTATACCCAAGTTTGCTCATTTGGTGGGCCCGTTAAACGAGTTATTAAGGGGCACTGCAGGGGGCCCAAAGAATCATCCCATCGAGTGGGGACCCCGGCAACAAGGGGCCTTTGAAGCAGTGAAGGGGGAGCTGATCAGTGCCCCGATTCTGGCTTATGCGCGGTTTGACACCCCATTCCTGCTGTACACTGACGGAAGTCTACATGGTCTGGGGGCTGTGTTATCCCAAGTCCAGGATGGATGTGAGATAATCATTGCCTATGGCATCCGGTCTCTGAGGGAGTCAGAGTGCAACCCTGACAACTATAGCTCCTTTAAATTGTAACTACTGGCACTGGTGTGGGCCATGACCGAAAAGTTTGCGGAGTACCTGACTGGTGCAGAGCTGACCGTGATGACGGACAACAACCCGTTAGCACATCTGGAAAATGCCAAACTCGGTGCGCTTGAGCAGAGGTGGTGGCTCGCCTTTCTAAGTACCAATACCGCATCAAGTTCCAGTCAGGTAGGGAGAACGGCAATGCTGACGCACTCTCCCGAGTCCCTGTAGGGTTGCCGGCTCAGAGTGCCGATGAGGAACTAGAGGACACTGAAACTCCTGACCTTGGTCGATTACCCATGTTCCAGGACATGGCACATTCAAGTGGGGTGGCGTCTGAGATGCCAGTGGTGCTGGGAAAGACGTTGGCTGATTGGGAGAGGGTCCAGAATAGCTGCCCGGACCTGTGGAAAGTGAAAGAATGGGTCCGGACCAAGATCTGGCCTCGGTCAGAAGAGCGGGCTCGTCTGACTCCCGAGGACCAGAAGTTGTTGAGGCAGTGGGATAAGCTGACTGTTACCCAGAGCCTCCTGTGTCGGACCATATACTTGCAGAGTTGCAGTACCGGCGACAGATTGTCACCCCCATGTCATTGGGACCGGAGGCTGCCCGGGAAGCCCATGAGAGGGGTGCCCATTTTGGGAGCGATAAAACATTCAAGTGGCTCCAACGGCTCATGTACTGTCCAGATTTGGCAGACATAGTGGCCGAGGCATGTCTTAAGTGTCGGCCCTGCAGGCTGAGTAAGAGTACTGAACAGCAGGCTCCTGTCCAGGCCATCCGGACACCCCTAGAGTTTCTTATGATCGATTATGTACAGATTGGGTACTCTACCTCGGGACACTCGTACTGTCTAGTCATGACAAATCATTTCACAAAGTATTCGGTGGCTGTACCCACCAGAGATCAGATGGCAGAGTCGGCCACTGAAGCGGTCTGCAAACACTTTATACAGTTGTTCAGGTGTCCACAGAGAATACATTCAGACCAGGGGGCATGTTTTCAGGGTACTCTAATGAACGAGTTGTACCCACTGTATGGGATGGAACGTTCCCGCACCACCCCGTATCACCCACAGGGAAACAGGGCATGCGAGCGGTTCAACCGCACCTTGCTCCAGATGCTGCGGATTCTGGAGGACCATCAAAAGGCTCGGTGGCCCAAATACCTACCTGAACTGATGTGGGCCTATAATAACAGGGTACACAGTACCACCGGATACTCCCCACATATGCTCATGTTTGGGAGAGCCGGACGGGAGATTGAAGATCTCCACATGCCCGATCCGATGCAGCCACCACCGAGAAATACTGCCGCATGGGTGCAAGAGCACCGCCGCCGGCTGAGAGCGATCCTTAGACAAGTGGTATACCCCAATCCAAGACCAGTGCAGAAGGAGGGGTATGCCCCGGGTGATTGAGTGATAGTCAAAACCAAGCGGCCGTCTGGAAAGTTGGATGCGCGGTGAAGAGGAAGGTAGACCCTGCCATCCCGGTCTATGAGGTAGAGCCAATAGGGACTGGGGGGCCCTCACGAAACTTGCACCGTAATATGTTGAGACGTTGTAATTTTGATGAACCAGTGTGCGTGGAGGGGATGGCTCCTCCTGCTCAGAGTACAGAGGAAATCCCCTTAGAGGAGGGGGAGGAATGGTGGGTTGTCCCTGCCCCGGTACCACAGAGGCTCCAACCATAGCAAGTTTGCCACCAAGGGAAAGTGTTGAGTGGTCAGCAGCTCCTCTCCCATTAAATGTGCCTGACGTCCCCAGTGCTTCTGAGCCTGTCACTCTATGAAGGTCAACAAGGCCCAATGCTGGTGTGCCCACACAGCGCTATGCCCAGAATGAGTTTGTATGGGGAGGGTTGCCGAGGACGACAACCTCTAGTGGGTTGGCATGTGAGATGGGGAAACAGCTCTCATTGTTTGAACACTGTTTGTGTTTAGTAAATTATTGTGTGGAGTAAATTAAATGTTCTGGAGTGACATTCTGCGGTTTAGCCACAAGATGCCACTGTTTTCCTAACACAGCCTCAGACTGCATAGATATTTCTATATTCATAAAGAGGTGGGGTTTTTCACACAGAGTTTAGAGAACAGGAAGGAGAGAGACAGCAGCCATGTTTTGGAGGATGGTGAATACAGGAGCCGTGTGAGCAGAGTATCTGATGGCATCCAGGTGTGAGAACATCCCTCAGTAACCAGAGCTGCAGCTAAGTGAAGCTGATCATGTCCAAGACCCTGAGCCTGTTCAGAGAAAGGAAGATTGCTGCCAGGAATGCTGATGAGAGCAGAGGAACAAAGCAACATACAATGCGATACCGCATGCTTGTTGGAGAGACATTTGTTCTGTTCAGAGTCACCAGCGGAGGCAAAGCAGACCCGGGTCGGTAAGATCGTGCACGCACCTCATTTCAGTGTTGGCACCTAGAGACTGAGTCCAGGCCTATAGTTAGTTTGTTAGGGTCTCTGTATGTGTCAGGCCACAAGTGTTATTACTGATCATTGGAAGGACTCCATAACTTAAAGTGGCATTTCACATTGGAGAGCTGATAACATCCCACAAACTCAAGCCAGACTGGCGTTTTGCTCAGAAGGAATAATCAGGCATGTGCTACAGGACCAGTTATGGGAGAGGGAATACTGTAGATTTGTGTAAGATTGTAAGCTGTTGTGCTGCACCGCAGGCTAGCCCATACCATACACCCATACACTGATTCCTGCTCTTTTAGGGTAATAACGGGTAAGGTGTGGCAGCTTAGCTGTGCCCGCCAGTAGGTAAATTACTACACCTTCTACCTTCATCCATCAGGAGGCGCCATGCTGTGCAGCACAAGGGTCTCAGCCTTTGGGCTGGGTGTATCTAAATTTATTGTATGTTCTCAGCATTTGTGGTTGTGTTTATTTGCCACATCTAAGTAAAATTCTGTTGGCAAAAGTTGGTGTTGGGGTTGCTTTCCTCGTTCGTGACTTCACTGTATCCTGGGGAGCCCACCCCGGTACACGGCTTACACAACCTTTAGAGTAACCCTATAGTTCTTCAATGCCCAGCTTGAGAATGGTTACTATAGAGCTTTGCTACAGTTGAATGTACAAACAAGTTCGTGATCTGCAGGAGAATTCTGCAGAAAAGTCATACAATATTAAAATTAAATTTCACTGTAACAAGTTAAAAGTGCAGAAGTGCACATAGGAAGATGTTCAGCTTAAGGAAAAGAATGAAAATAAACATTCTACAGGAAGGAAAGTGCAAGATAAGAAAAAAGGAAGGGAAGGAAAGGAAATGTTTAAAAAAGAGAAAGGAAAAAAAGACAGAAAAGGAAAGGAAAAGGGGAAGGACAGAAAGAAAAGGGAGGGAAAGAAAAGGAAAATAATAGGGAGGGATAGGACACGAGAAAGACGGGGAGGGAATGAAAAGAAGAATGGGGTGGGAAAGGAGGAGTGAAGAAGAAGGAAAGCAGAAGGAAAGAAGAAGGAAAGGAAAAGGGAAGAAGAAGAGAAGAAGGAAAGGGATAGGAAAGTCCACCTAAGGTCCATCTATATTGTTATTTATGTTTTCTCAGAAAAATGTTATGGCAAGCAATTAGGTAAGGCACAACCCACAACCATGAGCACTGTGCAGTAACCTAAAGTAACCTAAATAATTTATTTCTTTATTTGGCCACACAAAATAGCCATTTGATTATATGTCTGTGGGGTGCTGCATTTTGCTCTTCATCATGACTTTTTTCCTTTGCTCTTTTGAAATAGTGTGCCGAATTCTCAGAACAAAAGAACACCAGCACTCGAGGCTTAAAAATTTCATGTTTACTGTAAGTTCAGTAAAAGTAAAGTATAACTATTACTTCCAGACTTATCATCTCCAGCCTTCAGTGTATCACCATTCTTCTGCCATTCCTCTACATCTGAAAGATATTTTCCTCATTAACTTTGTTTACTACACAACTTAAAAGACAACCTTTCAGCAATCTCTGCTCTAAACTAAGCATCAGAGATGTTAGAAGGGTTGTAAAGAGGACAGAAAACCACAGCAGGAAAAAAACACATAGTGGGCAATTTAATAAAGTTTTTTCTTTTGGGTAGCATACTAAATATGTCTTCACTTCAAACACCGTCATGAGCAGAGAGAGGAAATAATGAGACATCTCCTGCACTTAATTGCAGAAAACTATTTTAACAAAATGAAAAAAAAATCTCCTTTAATAAACCAACCTCTTTATCTGAGCAGTCTTAGCTTGAAACTGACAATATGCCTAAAACGCCTAAATCCAGTATCATTTGTTGTGCTTAATGATCAGGAAATAAGGATTGTGCAACAAAATATCTGACAATAGTTAAAGCTTTACTCAAAATGTTTGGTGACCTTCTGTAACATGTCAAATATATTTTTGAATGTCCTTTTGATTAAATGCAATTTTGCACTTAGGAGACACAGTGGTTGATTTACAAAAACTGGAGAGTGCAAAATCTGGTGCAGCTGTGCATAGAAACCAATCAGCTTCCAGATTGTATTGTCAAAGCTTACAGTCACTGAACAAGTTGAAGTTAGAATCTGATTGGCTAGCATGTACAGTTGCACCACATCTTGTAGTATTATATAGCTATATATATACAGTGGGGCAAAAAAGTATTTAGTCAGCCACCAATTGTGCAAGTTCTCCCACTTAAAAAGATGAGAGAGGCCTGTAATTGGCATCATAGGTAGACCTCAACTATGAGAGACAAAATGAGAAAAAAATCCAGACAATCACATTGGCTGATTTGGAAAGAATTTATTTGCAAATTATGGTGGAAAATAAGTATTTGTTCACCTACAAACAAGCAAGATTTCTGGCTCTCACAGACCTGTACCTTCTTCTTTAAGAGGCTCCTCTGTCCTGCACTAATTACCTGTATCAATGGCACCTGTTTGAACTTGTTATCAGTATAAAAGACACCTGTCCACAACCTCAAACAGTCACACTCCAAACTCCACTATGGTGAAGACCAAAGAGCTGTCGAAGGACACCAGAAACAAAATTGTAGACCTGCACCAGGCTGGGAAGACTGAATCTGAATCTGTGAAGGGTGTTTTCTTCACCAGTGCCCTGATGATCAGTGTAGATGTCCCCTCCAAGGAATGCCGATTACCGGCTCTCCTCTCCTCATGAGCTGTCAGTGTGACAGCTTGTGAGGAGAGAAATGCAGATAACCGGCATTTCCCTGTTTACATGCGATCAGCTGTGATTGGACACAGCTGATCACATGACCGAGCTCTTTCCATGGATTGGTGATCCGCCGATCGCCGCGCTGCGCGTTCCCGGAGCCGCACATGCGCGGTGAGAATGGGAGGATATCATATGACGTCCTCCCAGAACGAGAGGACCACCTTGTGCCAGTCATTGGACTATATGGTGGGCGGGAAGCGGTTAAAGACATATAGTATATTTAAAATGTATTTAAAATATTTTTCATAAATTTTGTAATAAAAATGTATTTCAACATACAATAAATATATATATGTCAATATATTTGGGAAGAATATTTTTTAAATATATTTCAAACATATTTTTCTTCCATGTGGGCTTGCCCTTTGGGCACCCCCAGAGCTCTTAATACTCACCTTTCTAGAGCTCCCTCATCATTCCTGCCTGCGTTGCTGCCGGCACTAAAATTCCCAATGTCAGCTGATGTCACACACTAAGGAAAGCCTTGATGTTACTTCCTCCGTCAAATAATAAACAGGGGAGATTTAATTTGAAACTAACAATACTTTGTATATAAGATATGACATGCATCACCCTGTATATGCCCATCCCCATCAGTGTACTTCAGAAACGTATCCAAATTCAGGATTCAAAATCGATATACTCTATAAAGTTCTACCTTTACTGTCAAACTAGAGCTAGATAGAATTCCTCATCTCCTAGGACCACATTACTCTATCACAACTATTATCGATATTCTATCATTTCTATCTCAATTTTCTATGACTTCTATTTGTCTGTCATAGCTCAAATAAATCTAACTAGATCTTACAATTTTTTTCTCTCAAACTCTCCTCTGTTATTGTCTGCTCAATATCTCTAAAAAGGCAATGTTTCCAAAAAAAGGTAAAAATAAAGCACCACAAAACTAAATAAATAATAAATAATAAATATGCCCCAAACCCAATATGTATAATTGCTTTGCATAGCAACATCATCAAGGGTAAAAAGTTCTCAAAATGCTCAAACAATAAAAGTAATAGTAATTATTATCAGTGCAGATACTCCAGGTGCTGCTTGAGAAGTCCATCCATGCTCCTAATCACAAGGAAACAGTACAACGCCGATCACACGTCCATGATGCCACCTCTTTGTAAAATCTATATGAACCTCTAGCAACTAAAAAGTGTATTAGTATTTTAGAAGTTTACAAAGCCAGATCTTCATAGATATTTTTAAGTACAGAAAGCAATTATCAATGTATCTTTATGATACTGTTGGTCTTATTCAAAAGGGATCTCCATTAAAGTGGTTGTAAACCTTTGCATATACCCAGTGAAGTGACTGGCATCAGGTGATACACAGAGATGAAACAAATCCTCCTACATACAGTACGTTGTACCTGTTTATCTGTAGTATTCTCTGCTCTACATCCATTCAAAGTCCAGAATTTATAAAGCTTTACTGAGATTTCAGAAAAAGGTGAAATTACACTCTGCAGAGCTCAGTGAGGAGAGCTCTGAGAGCTGATTGGACAGAAGAGACACTCCCCCCTTCATACAGCTCATTGGAGTTGAGGCAGTCAATCTGCTGGAAGTCCCTCTCCTGTCAATGTTATTCTCTTGGTGTCAGGAAAGCTTGTCAGAAGTGATTCATGCTAATAGCAGAGGAATGAAGTCACAGACTGATATGACACTTAGTGCTCTTAATTGAGAGAAGTACACATTATAGAGGGAAATGCTTTATTCGTATTTCATGTCTGTGGTTTACAACCACTTTAAGTCTTCTATTTAGAGACTGGGATGTACTGGGAGCATTTTGAGTTATAGTGTTCTCTGGTCATTTGACATTTTTGACTCTGTGCTCTCTGTCTGACAAAACTATGATAGCAGCTGGTCATTTATTGAACTACGATAGGTATAAATCAAATCACCGATCTTCGCCTGGAGCTTGTTATAATCTATAGCTCAACTCCAGGTTCACAGTAAGTGGATAACCAGAGCACTATTGCACTGGGAATTAAAAAGGGTCAGACATGATTGACTTTAAACTGACTTTATAATTTATTAAGTAACTAGAGAGTCATCAAACTCACGGGCACACTACTAACTGGAAGCAAAAAAAGCATCAAGCGGGATTCTGGAGGTTACAGTAGTCTCTAAACAGATTGTTAGCAAGTGTGTCCTTTTCAGCCCTGACACACATACTGATAAAAATGGAGGTAATTATGTCAAAAAGTGCAGGTTAATACTTGATATCACAAAAAAACAATCACAAAGCTGGTTAGTAATGTTTCCAGTGTAAGATTTAGACACACACACTGTAACAAGGTCAAAGTTTAATAAATAACCTAAATAATAAAAACCTTCTCCCTAGCTCTGCAATAAAAATATTTGAAAATAAAATAAGAATCACTTTCGCTATGCAGAATACAGCACTTTTGGCCAGGCAATGTTTTTTTAATAAGCAGGATTGTATGAAGCATGCAGATAGATTGGCACAATTTCAAGGTTATTGGCTCAACTGCTGAATCTGAACAGGGGTTCCCTAATGTAGTTTCCTGCACTATTCAGAGTACCTACTAAATAAAATATGATCTGAATATCATTCTCGTGTTCTGCCATGATTTATGCCTTACAAAGGCAAGTACCACAACCAGTGATTACTTAAAGTACTAGGGGTACAGTTAGAATTGAATTCCAGGTACCTAACTATTCTTAACCACTTCAAGTCCGGACACTTTTACCACCTTCCTGCCCAGGACAATTTTCAGCTTTCAGCGCTATCACACTTTGAATGACAATTGCGCGGTCATCCAACACTGTACCCATATGAATTGTTTAACATTTTTTGAAACAGATAAATACTGTGTGAGCTGTGATTGGTCACAGCTTGTCACATGCTACAAGGCTGTTGTGAATAGCCTTGTACCATGTGACCTCTGTGATCACTCACAGATTTCACACGTAGTAAGCAATGATGTCAGAAGAGACATGTTGCTTACTACTATTCATGTGATCACTGATTGGCCAATCACTGATCACATGATCGGGACCTCACACAGAGGTCCCGTACAATGATCAGTGTTCTGCTGTGTCCTCCAGATACAGCAGGCACTGGATCATGGTGCTGTGCTCTCCCAGGGAGCACGCACAAGCAGGGAAGTGAGGAGGAAGTTTATAAACGGCCACCCGCCCCTGCACTGCTCCCGTCTGGCCGTTTATATACATGGACCGGACGGGAAGTGGTTAAAAATGTTCCTTCCCCCCTCCAAACTCCTTTGCTAACTAACCTGGGTGATAAAGATATATTTATATACCTATTTTCAGGCCATTCCAGTCTGGTCATGCTATCTGGCTTCTCTTTGTCAGTAGGCAGTGGCTGCAGGGGAGAGGATCGAGCACCAGCAATGGTTTTTGCCATAGGGAGCCAGGCATTGCCAGCCATTGTCAAGTGTTCTCTCCTGTCCCCTGCAGTTGGTGCTGGCTGACATAAGGGAGATCACGTGACCTGACCAGAGCGGTCTAAAAATAAGTAAGTATATGCATCTTTCTTAAACAGGTTAGTTTGCAAAGGTGTCAAATAAGACGGTATATAACGAATCCTATGCAGAGTAAATATTCACTACTATAGTGGATGCAATTATTTTATTGAGATCAATTAGATCATGAAAAGGTAGGCATTGAAATCATGGTGAACACATTGTCAATCACGAATATAAAATCAAGAAAGAAAAACATAAAAGAAAAAAACCACTTGCACCGGTGGCAACTAATCCTTGAATAGAGATTAGTCATATCTTGTTATTTAGTAACACGAGACTTATATGTTCTGAACCTCATTAACCACTTGCCGTCCGGCCACTGTATATAAACGGCTGGACGGTGGCAGTCCAGGAGCGGGTTGTCCGGACTTGAAGTGGTTAAGGAACTCCAGCACTCTTATTTATAGAGACATTTTTGGGCTTTTTGTAGGTGAATACTGATTTTTTATCTTGTGATAAGCATTATCATATGTAAAACGGGACGATTTACGGATTTACGGAACCTCTCAAAGGAACCGCCTTGCTCTTACATACGTAGAAGAGGAATTTTTGGAGCCATTAGAAGGCTATTTTCATATATGTCTAGTGCAACACTGCACAATCAAGATATACCTATCACAGTTTATTCAATTTGTTGGCATCTAGGAGGATATACACCTCTCATCTTTACTCGGGATCCACATAGATCCATAATCTACCAGTGGAAACAAACATGATCTCTATCAGGGTAATTATTTTCTCTTTTGGAACCGCCCATGATTATGATTGATTTTTTGATGTATTAACATCTGTTTATTTATTTTACAGTCATTATTATTGTTATCCACTTAAAGTATCCTATTTAAGGGATATCGGCCGATTGGAATTGGCCATACACAATGGAACTGTTCTAACCAGGGGTGGACTGACCATTTGGAAACTTGAGCACTGCCCGAGGGCCCGGGGTCAGTAGGGGGCCCCATGAGATGCCCCTGGTACCTTTTTCATAGACTTTTTTGAGTTTGGGCAAGGACACAGGGGCCCCATGATCCCCTATTGCCCGGGGGCCCCATGAGTTGTCAGTCCGCTCCTGGTTCTAACCAATCTATGTGATGATGATGAATTACAAAGAAGGTAATATTGTATACTATTCCTCCATTAGTGGCCATGATATTTATATTTAGGGTTTAGTTTGATGATGCAAGATAACAATAGCCCTTAACATTTATTTCAGGATTCTTGTATTTATCATATATTTATTCTTCAAGATTTTCATCATTCATTTTTCATCACTATATTTTGATGAACATTTGAAGGAAAAGTTTGATATCTTAAAGATAGAAGACAAAGATTCAGAAAACTTAATACTGAAGATATACTTATATCTTGATTCAATATATGGACTTCCTATACCAAATACAAAAGAAGTCTTTGCCCCATATTCATTATGGCTTTTTTGCCATAGATGCAGCTAAGTGAAAACGCAGAATGTTTTTTTGTTTTTCTTTCTTGATTTTATTTTCGTGATTGACAATGTGTTCACCATGATTCCAATGTCTACCTTTTCATGATCTAATTGATCTCAATAAAATAATTGCATCGACTATAATAGTGAATATTTACTCTGCATAGGATTTGATATATACCGTCTTTTCTGGCAGGTCTGCTCTTGTCAGCTGCTAACATTATTCTATACGCTTTTTGGTTTAGAATCCACACCTCAGTTATGGTGAGTGGGGGATATGCTTATTGATGGGTGGATACACCCCTATTTATGGCACTTTTTCTTTTTTGTATAGTTTTCAAAGGTGTTAGAAGGGGGGAGGGAGCATTTTTTAAGATTAGTTACGTTTATCCTGGAATTCTACTTTAAAGATGATCTCTAGACAAACAGCTAAAGGCTCAAATGAATTACTTATAGGGAGCTGGTTTACTAGCCAAAGGATGTGTATTCATCTCCTTCCCTCCCTGGGATTTTCACAGCACCATCACAAAGCATAGGCAGGTAGATGACACCACTTTTCTATTGTAGGGATATAGTGGTGTCATCTCTCCACCTTTTGCTGACTCAATGGTGGCAATCAACAGAGCAGCTTAAAACTGACAAGGTTATCCCTTTGCTCGTTTCTCTCTCTCTCTTCCTATGAGAATGTTCTTATTAGATTTGCATGCAGCACATCTGATTGGCTCCTAATGATAAGCCACTCCCAGTCTCTGCTGAAAAAAATTAAAAATCATGTCTTTACACTGGCTGCATTAAAAATAGATTTGATTATTTATTAATGAATACTTGGCTGCAGTCATGTGTGTCTTTTACAGTTGCAAGAAAAAGTATGTGAACCCCTTGGGATTACATGGAGTTTTGCATGAATTGGGCATAAAATGTGCTCTGAACGTCATCTAAGTCACAACAATAGAAGAACACAGTCTGCTGAACATAATACTACACAAACATTAGATGTTGCCATGGTTTAATTGCACATAACATGTAAACATTCACAGTGCAGGGAGGAAAAAGTATGTGAACCTTTGGACTTAATAACTGGTTGACCCTCCTTTGGCAGCAATAACCTCAACCAAACGTTTCCTGTAGTTGCAGATCAGACCTGCACAACGATCTGGAGTAATTTTGGACCACTCCTCTTCACAAACCTGTTTCAGTGTAGCAATATTCTTGGGATGTCTGGTGTGAATCACTCTCTTAAGGTCATGCCACAGCATTTCAATTGGGTTGAGGTCAGGACTCTGACTGGGCCACTCCAGAAGGCGTATTCTGTGCTGTTGCAGCCATTGTTTTGTTGAATTACTTGTATGCTTTGGGTCATTGTCCTGTTGCATCACCCATCCTCTGCGGAGCTTCAGTTGACGGACAGATGGGCGTACGTTTTCCTGCAAAATGTCTTGATAAACTCTGGAATTCATTTTCCCATCAATGACAACAATCCGTCCAGGCTCTGAGGCAGCAAAGCAGCCCCAAACCATGATGCTCCCTCCGCCATGTTTTACAGTGGGGATGAGGTTTGGATGTTGGTGTGCTGTGCCTTTTTTTCTCCACACATAGTGTTGTGTGTTCTTCCCAAACAACTCAATCTTGGTTTCATCTGTCCACAGTATATTTTGCCAGTAGTGCTGTGGAACATCCAGGTGCTCTTTTGCAAACTTCAAACGTGCTGCAATATTCTTTTTGGACAGCAATGGCTTCCTCCGTGGTGTCCTCCCATGTACTCCATTCTTGTTTAATGTTTTCTTGTAGATGTGTCAACAAAAATGTTAGCATGTGCCAGAGATTTCTGTAGGTCTTTAGCTGACACTCTGGGATTCTTCTTTACCTCATGCAACATTCTGCGCTGTGCTCTTGCAGTCATTTTTACAGGACGACCACGCCTAGGGAGAGTAGCAACAGTGCTAAACTTTCTCCATTTGTAGAGAGTCTGTCTTACCGTGGACACATGAACATCAAGGCTTTTGGAGATACTTTTGTAACCCTTTCCAGCTTCATGCAAGTCAACAATTCTTGATCGTAGGTCTTCTGAGAGCTCTTTTCTGCGAGGCATGGTTCACATCAGACAGTGCTTCTTGAAACCAGTAAACGCAAAACAGGTGTGTGTTTTTTAAGGGCAGGACAGCTGTCAGCAACACATCCAATATCATCACACTGATTGGAGTCAAGGTTGGCTCACTCCTGGCTCCAATTAGCTCTGGGAGAAGTCATTAAGCTAGGGCCTCACATACTTTTTCCTCCCTGTACTGTGAATGTTTACATGTTATGTGCAATTAAACCATGGCAACATCTAATGTTTGTGTAGTATTATGTTCAGCAGACTGTGTTCTTCTATTGTTGTGACTTAGATGACGTTCAGAGCACATTTTATGCCCAATTCATGCAAAACTCCACGTAATCCCAAGGGGTTCACATACTTTTTCTTGCAACTGTATATCTGCTTTGAGTTCAGCGTTAACAACTGGACCATAATAGCCATATTGGAAGTATTAATTATCACCCGTAGATATGTTTTAATAAAGGAGTTATGAGACATTATTTCTCCTTTTTTTGTGCAAATAATTATGAAGAGGAAAGTCATGTTCCCAGTGGTCTACAACAGAGATGAATATAGGCAGATATCTCTCTGGTTGACCACCCCATCTGTGGTCATACCTCCCTGTGTCTCTTTTTTTTATTCATTTGGTTTCTCTTTTTTTTTCTAAGGATAGCTCCGGATGTTTGCTGCACATGTCCTTGAAATCTAGCCAAGGTTATTTTAGATATTGTGAGCTACACAATGCCCTCTCCAGTGTAAGGAAGGGTTAGAATTTCTGACAATGTATTTTCTTGCTACCTGTGCCTTTCAATGATTCTAAAGGCTCAGGTTTTATTTTTTAAAAATAACAAACATGTCATACTTACCTGCTCTGTGCAATGGTTCTGCACATAACAGCCAGGTCCTCCTTTTCTAGGGTCTCCCGCCGATGCTCCTGGCTCCTCCCCCCACTGAGTGCCCCCATAACTGCTTGCTATGGAGACACATTCATGTGTGCTTGCTCCATAAGACACACAGAGCACAGCTTGGCCCCCAGCCCCAGCTCCCTCCTCACTGTCTGTGATTGACAGCAGCAGGAGCCCTTGTGTTTGAGCCAATGAGGAGAGAGAGCATCGCTAGAGCCTCTGCTCCCATGCACATCGCTGGATTAAAATCAGGCTTAGGTAAGTAATTATGGGGGCTAGGGTGGGGCAGTGAAGCTGCTTGCATAAAAAGCATGACGGTAAAAGACCTTCTGCCTTTGGAACCACTTTCAATCTCTCCAATGGGGGGGCATAAACAGCAAAGAAAAAAAAAACCTTGACAGCAAAACTACAAAAAAAATAGGAGTTAGCCTTCAATTTTCTTTATATATAGTTGTTTTGTACATTTTGTAGTATATATTATTTGTCTTTTTGTCAAATAAAATGACTTTTTAAAGTCACTATGTACCAGATAATTTTCACTTTTTATTTTGGAATTTTGTGCTCTGGATTAAGTAGAGAACAGAGTTAGACCCTCTGTTATGATTTTTTTTTGTGTCTTTTGCTCCCTGATGAGATCTCCCTCACTTCCTTCCCCAGGTGACCAGGAGGAACTAAGGGTAATCTTCCCAAAAAGGATTCTGAGACTATTCAACACAATAGTGGTTCTAAACCTTCCCCTCTCTCCTAGATTCTTTCACTTCCTGTCTAGGTGATTATGCAGGAAGTGAGGGGATGTCTCCCCAGTGATACAAGCAGCTTGACTGAGGTTCTAAAATTTTTGAACTGCATCCAAAAGAAAAAATGGAGTTGCACTTCAAAATTTTAAATCAGACCATTTTCAAGCTACAAGTTTAATTTGAACGCTCTCCTTCCTAGCTAATCTTTATTGAATTCTATTAGTTCTGGCTCTTTTGGATTTATGTATTGCTGCAAAGGTTTCCAATAAGGATCCTGCCTCTTAGAGTGTGCAGCACTCAGTTCTGAGGTAGCAAGGGCAATACGTCTTTAATGTGCTTCTGGATTAACAGCTTCCCGAATGCCCTATAACAGAACTACTGCTACAGGGCGGCAGGGCTGTGCAAAATCACATATATATATATATATACATGATTTTGCACATCCAGGTAGGGAGCATGCGCGCCATTGGTGGCTACAGCTGTCGATCACCAGGTCCTGGCCAGAAATTCCCTGCCAACACCTGGCCATCGCTGAGAAACACTGACGGGGGAGAGGTCTGTATGTAAACAATAGAAATCTCTCCCCTGTCAGCTCCAGCATGCATTTTTATTAGCACTGATCACTGTATTAGTGTCACTAAGTGTCACTAAGTGTCACTAAGTTAGTCAGTTCCGCCCCCCCCAGTATCAGAATGCCCGCCGCAGTCCCAGAAATAAGTCACTGATCGCTGCCAATACTAGTATAAAAAAAAACAATTCTAGTATATATACTGCCATTTGTAGATGCTATGACTTTCACGTAAAGCAATTAATTTACACATATTGGGATTTTTTTTTTAACAGACATGTAGCAGAATACATTTTGGCCTAAATTTAAGGTGAAATTAGATTTTTTTTACTAGATATGTTCTGTAGCAAAAAGTCAAAAATAGATTTTTTTTTTTAAATGGTTGATCTTTTTTTGTTCATAGCACAAAAAATAAATTTCAGTGGAAATCAAATACCACTGAAAGAAAGCTCCATTTGTGGAGCATTGCAATTGTCAGTTAAAGTAACGCAGTGCTGTATTGCAAAAAATTTCCTGGTCAGGAAGGGGGGGGGGGTAAATCCTATGGAGGGCAAGTGGTTAAAACAAAGAGCACTTATAATAGGGCTTTGAAGTAAGGCTAGTCAAACGCACACTTTTTTTCTAAGAAATAATGGACATATGATTAAAAAAATATTGGGCATTGGCCAACACGGTTTGCTGGTAAACACTTTTCTTTACTTCTTTTCTTTTTTAAGTCCTGCTTAAATTGCAATCAGTTACACTAATATCTGTAACAGTATATCTGAAAACCCTCCTTAATGACTTTAATTTGAAAGTCATTTGAATGTACTATGTAACCAACATCCTTTTATGTAAGAAATGTGAGTCCTGATGCTGCAATCAGTGCTGGCAGAAAGGAAGGCACAAGCCCAGAAAGATAAAGAGATTTCCAGTCAAATCCCATTAAGAAGCCAAAGTCTACCACACCACTATGCATTCCTGGTCATTTCATCACAGTCTAAGGAACTTTGCAGTATTCACAAATGGCACACTTGCTTAATGGGTGCTTTGAACACACTGAATAACTAAAGATGTGTCCTGAATCTGCATAAAACATTTAAAGAGCAGGCAGATTTCTGATTGTCTCTAAATTCTTTCAGTTGAATGTCCTTACCATTTATATTTACCAAAGCCAAAACTTTTTTGTTCAGGATAGAGTAAAGAATGGTTAGATCCACTATCAGATTTTTTTATGTTCTCTATGTTTCCATAAGGAATGTTCACCCTATTTATTTGTCCTGGTACCAATTATCACTGGAGCTGGAAAGAACTTGGAAGATATCCAAAAAATTACATTTGTTAGCAGACCTGGAATAGAGGGAAAAGGAAATCTTCCAGTGGAGAAACTTGTGTCAGTGACATCTGTGTAAGAGAGGATCTTCCCTCAGTATGAGAAGATCTCCTCTCATTTACTTTTGCATCTCTGGGACAGGAAATCTCCCCAATAGGACACAGCATTTAAAAAAGTATGACAGTGGTTTTAACTATTTCCTATTCTATTCAAACGAATTAAAATGTTTTGGTTTATAGATATAAATTATACAGGCAGGCAGGTAAGCATCCTAAATGGCTAATTTATAGAAGATCCTCAAATATCACAGTAATAATTTGCATTTTGGCCACAATATGTTGACAATCTACCTACACCAAAGGTCTTCATGTCGGCCTTTACAAATCTCTTCACACCTAACCTTTTCTGTATCTCTTTTCTTGGGTGAATTCTCCATATATATTAATTTACAGAAAGTACTAGGGGCTGCTGACAATGTTACTGGTTCCCCTATTTGATATTTCCTGCAAACAAGGGCGGACTGACCATTTGGAAACTCGGGCACTGCCCGAGGGCCTGGGGTCAGTAGGGGGCCCCATGAGATGCCCCTGGTACATTTTTCATAGGCTTTTTTGAGTTTGGGCAAGGACACAGGGGCCCCATGATCCCTTATTGCTCGGGGGCCCCATGAGTTGTCAGTCCGCCCCTGCATGCAAATATATGAAGAATACACTCTACTAGCATACCTATCACAAAAACAAAGTTTGTGCTCAAAGGTGTCCATTATTTGTATTTAGGCCAAAATATGTTCCCATCCTACCCACACCAAAGGTCTTCATGCATGGCCTTCACAAATGTATGCACCCCTAACTTTTTCTGTATTTCTTCTCTTGGATGCATTCTTCATGTATTAATTCACAGAAAGTACTAGGAGCTAAACAAAGTTTGTGCTTAAAGGTATTCCTTTTTGCATTGTGGTCAAAATATTTTGGCATCCTATCCACACTAAAGGCCTTCATGTCTGGCCTTCACAAATATCTTTCCTTGGGTGCATTCTCCATATATTAATTCACAGAAAGTAAAGTACTAGGGGCTACTGACAATGTTACTGGTTCCCCTGTTTTATATTCCATGCAAATATATGGAGAATACACTCCACCAGGGGTGGACTGACCATTTGGAAACTCGGGCACTGCCTGAGGGCCCGGGTTCAGTAGGGGGCCCCATGAGATGCCCCTGGTACCTTTTTCATAGGCTTTTTTGAGTTTGGGCAAGGACACAGGGGACCCATGATCCCCTATTGCCCGGGGGCCCCATGAGTTGTCAGTCCGCCCTTGCACTCCACTAACTTATCTACCACCAAAGGTGTCCCTTTTTCTCATCTTAGAAAGTTGGAGGCATGCGACTATAATGTATATGAAAAACAGTTATGAAAATGTACTAAAACAAGCATTTAAAATAGGCACGGTAAAATAGGCAAATAGGCAAAACTTTGTAGTACATTTGCCAAAAATAACTGAAAATAAACCTTTTTTTTTTTTATTTAAAGTACAGCCATATCCAAATACCATTGTCATTGCCATTTGCTCTGCTGGTGAGTTTAGCATGGGTTAAGTACACATGACTGATGACAACTGCACCTAGAACATTGTTATGTAGATTCTTTGCTTGTGGAGCTGAATGAGGATTTTGGCAATTAGTTAACATCTGTAAGTTAAAACTTACCATGGAAAAAGAAAAGAAAATGAGTAGCTATGCAATCAGCCTGTCTTTGGTTGAGTAGTCAGCACAGCTGTTAGACTTTAGTGATACTTTGAAAAAAAAAGTTGGATGTTTTGATTCCATCCCACATTCAATTTCAAAAGAAACATGAATTTGTGTGGCTTATTTTCTTTGCCTTAAAGTGTTCTGTCTCAGATTACCAGTATTTTTTTTATTCTTCATCTACTTCCTGGTAATGTCCTACCTTATTGTGAGAACATTTTAAAGCACCAACTATTATATTACTAAGCATCAATGATCATTATACAGCGGCCAAGCCCTTTGATAGGTTTGTTCTACAGTATCTTGAAATATGACAGATAATATTACAGTTTCTTAAGAGCATTACATGCACAATGACTTAATTTAAAAAATAAAAGAACTGTTTGTAAAGGCAGGTTTTACTATAAATGGCTAAAAAAAATGAGACATTTTTTAATATAATGTTATTAAAACGTTGTGTAATCATGATGTTTTGCAAAAATCAATGGCCTTGTTTGCCCTGGCAAAACTAATCAATAGAATGTGTTTAGTATACGGAGACGTGTCTTGATATGATGATGCTCATTGTAGGTCCACAAATTCAGTGTAAATTTAGTGGGAGGTTCTCTATATATGATAATAAATGGGATATTCCTGGATAGTTTAACTGCCTCCCGCCCGCCATATAAGGAAATGACGGGCGCAAGGATTCTCTTTTTCTGGGAGGACATCATATGATGTCCTCTTACTCTAACCGCGCATGCGCGGCTCGGTGGGCATGCAGCACGGCAATCCCTGGGACACAGCGGATCACCGATCAACAGAAAGAGCCAAAGACGTTGGCTCGGTCATGTGATCAGCCGTGTCCAATCACAGCTGATCGCATGTAAATAAGGAAATGTCGGTTATCAGCATGTTGACCGCTCGAGAGGAGAGGAGAGCCGGTAATCAGCATTCCTCAGAGGGGACATGTACACTGATCATCATGGCACTGATGATCAGTGTGCCCTGATGATCAGTGTAGCCCCAGGAGTGCCACCTGTCAGTGTCCATCAATGCCAGCTGTCAGTGCCTACCAGTGCACATCAATGCCACATATCAGTGCCCATCTGAGCAGCCTTTCAGTTTCACTTTACCAGTGCCAGTCAGTGCCACCTATCAATGCCAGTCAGTGCCACCTATCAGTGCTGCCAATCAGTACCAGTCAGTGCCGCCTATCAGGGCTAGTCAGTGCCACCTATCAGTGCACATCAGTGCCACCTATCTGTGCCCATCAGTACTGCCTATCAGTGCCGCCTAACAGTGCCAGTCAGTGCCGTCTATCAGTGCCTCCTATCAGTGCCATATATGAGTGCTGCCTTTCAGTGCCCATCAGTGATGAGTGTCAATGCCCATCAGTGCCAACTACCAGTGCCTCCTCATCAGTGCTCATCAGTGCCACCTATCAGTGCCCATCAGTGCAGCCTATCAGTGCCAATCACTGCAGCCTCATTAGCACACATCAGTGAAGGCGAAAAATCACTTATTTACAAACATTCATAAGAAAAACTAAGAAAATACTTTTTTTTCAAAATTTTCAGTTGTTTTTGGTTTGTTTAGCAAAAAATTAAAAACCCAGAGGTGATTAAATACTACCAAAAGAAAGCTCTATCTGTCTCACAAAAATGATAAAAAAATTTCATATGGGCACAGTGTTGCATGACCGCGCAATTGTCATTCAAAGTGTGATAGCGCTGAAAGCTGAAAATTGGCCTGGACAGGAAGGGGGTATAAATGCCCAGTATGGAAGTGGTTAATATCACTTGATCCTGAAAAAACCTCCAAAAAGGAAATATTCATTAGTAGCATGATGGCTACTAATGTGAGCTGATCTAGGTTCACATTGACATGCATTAAAGTGATTGTAAAGGTTGAAGGTTTTTTACCTTCATCCATGCCATTGGCTCCCACTGCTGTCAATCCCAACCAGTGAGCCAATGGGAGAGAGAAGGTGGTGGGGCCGAGCCATAGCTCTATGTATCTTATGGACCATAGGACACCAGTGCCCCCATAGCAAGCAACTTGTTCTCAGCTGCATAAGGATCTTAGAGAGCTGGGGGAGGAGAAGCAGTAGCACACTGACCTTCCCAGTGAATGGTTGTGCAGGGGAGGGGGACATTGCAGTATGATTATAGGAGGAGAGCAGGCTGAGTTCTCAGCACAGCCAGAAAATTGACCACGCCAGGATAGATGTGCTCTCATGCCTAGTTTGGTCAGTTTTTACTAGGAAAGCAGAGGGACTGGCAGGAACACCAGGTATTTTACACAAAGAAAGCAATACAAAGAGAACACAATACATTTTCATACAAGTACATGGTATAGAATGCACATATCAGGAATAGGAAATGTTGAGTTGACATATTCTTTAATAACGTAGAGCAGACATCTGATCTCTGCTATGCTCAGCAAGGTGTATATATTTAATTTGTGGTCTGCATTTTTTAGCCCATTCATAAAATGCAGGTCATGTTATTAAGCTATATCCTATGAAAGTCTCTCTGCATAATGCAGCTGAGGGAACTTCATGATTGAAGTCCCAAAGCCAGCAGAGCACTAAGCACATTTATAAAGCACATCACTTATAAATGTGCATTTTCTTTTTTAAAGCCATATTGCTGTTTTATAAATTGCCCCCTTAGGAAGTGAACTTCCATAGTCTATTATGATTCACTTCTACAATTCCTCTTTTCAGATTCTTATGCAGTCAAAATATTTAAGCTATGGATAGTACAACCCTGTTAAGCTGTTATTGCTATCTGTGTGCCTGCTGGGGGTGATTTACCCTCTGTATTTGTCTATGTGACCTTTAATATCAAATACACTCACAAGCTCCATGTGCTTAAACCAGGTATAGGAGATTTACAGCCTCCAGCAGCGTATCTAGTGTTCCTCCAGCCACACCAGATTACCCCATTTTGTGTGCAATATAACTATATGACATAGAGCTCCCAACAAAGTCGATGTGACACAGCGCATAGGTGGAGACTGTATTTGATTCAATTTTTTTTATCAGCTTTTTTTAAATGGTATCACACTATGTGGATTCAGTTTACATTTGATACAGTATGCTATCAGATGGGGAGATGTACCCCCATCTGGTTGTGGTGCCATACATGCTCAGGTGCGTATGGCCTTTTATAATCTTGTGGTCCAATTCCCACTGATTGGTGCTAAAACGTATGGAAAATGCATGTCCATTTCCATCCATTTTAGTTGTTTTTTCAACATGCGCTGACGTCCGTTGACATACATTTTGACGTCCATTGACATGCATGTGCAGCATTATGTTATGCTTATGGTGTGAATAGGACACATTGCAAATTATTGTTGTTCAGATGGCCATCCATTGATATGCGTTTTACAGCTGTGCTAAAATCCAGATTAACGCGCTGGTGTGAATTGGCCCTAAGGTCCTACATTGTAGATGAGTTCTGTTCCAAATACAGGGGAAAAGTCATGAACTAGCTGCAAATATTTGGTGACGTTTGGTGGAGTAGATTATGTTTTTTGGATTATCTGAATTCTAATCACCATTATTTTCTTGCCTAAGCACATCATGAGAAATTGGTGATAAAAAGAATAATGTGGTTATTTAATGTGAACACTGAACATTCCCATATGGAAGAAAAAAATATTTGAAATATATTTTAAAAATATTCTTCCCAAATATATTGACGTATATTTGAAATACTACAATTTTGGCCATATTCAATATATTTCCAAATATATTTCAATATAGTTCAATATATATATACTGTATGTTGAAATGCATTTTTATTACAAAATTTATGAAAAATATTTTTAAAAATACATTACAAATATACTGTATGTCTTTAAAAATACAAATCTACAGTTTTGGAATGCATTTACCAATATATGTATAAATATATTAAAATGACTTTTTTATATGTTAAAAAAAATTCTGAAGAATATATTTTAAATTTTTTTTAAAACATATATATTTTTAAAATATATTCTTCAGATTTTTTAAACATATAAAAACTAATTTTAACTTATATTTTTACATATATGTGTAAATGCATTCCAAAAATGTAGAGTTGTATTTCTAAAGACATGCAGTATATTTGTAATGCACTTTTAAAAATATTTTTCATATATTTTGTAATAAAAATGCATTTCAACATACAATATATATGTGTATATATATATATATATATATATATATATATATATATTTATTGAAATATATTTGGAAATATATTGAATATGGCCAAAATTGTAGTATTTCAAATATATGTCAATATATTTGGGAAAACTATGTTTAAAATAAATGTCAAATATATTTTTCCTCCATATGAGAATGTTCAAAGTTCACAATAAATAACCACATTATTCTTCTTATCAACAATTTCTCTTGATGTGGTTAGGCAAGAAAATAATGGTGATTAGAATTCAGATAATCCAAAAAACATAATCCACTCCACCAAACGAAATATTTGAAATGTATTGAATATGGCCAAAATTGTAGTATTTCAAATATATATAAATATATTTGGGAAGAATATTTTTAAAATATATTTCAAATATATTTTTCTTCCATGTGGGCTATGTTGAAGTTTAGAGTATGAATCTTTGTTTAGCACTTATTTGTGAGAAATAATTGGAGCAATAATTGGATCAATTGCACTTACAAAATAAATAATGAATTTGAATGCTGCACTATTTGCACAGATATTTGTTAGAAAAGAGTGAGGACTTTTTAGTTGCTTTAATCCCTTCTCATCATAATCTGTATATTATACTATAATATCTCACAATTAGGTAGTAAAGTCAATTTTAGCTTAAGATATTGAGGTCTGTTAACAGCAGACATTTGTAGCAAGGCCAGCCTGGTACACATGAAAAAGCCTGGAGCTTCACCTTCTAGATAGAAAAGTAAATATAAAATATTCATATACAATATTGCATTTTCACTTGTCCAAAAAAATTAACAGAATTCTGTTTTTGGTCTTTTACAAACAAAGAACTTTGTATCAAAAAACTCTGCATCACCTTACGATGTCACAGTTCTATACATTACTTTACTTAAATGTCCATGATAATTTACATTAGGGTTAGCTATCACTTAAACAAGCATCTGGTCTTTATATTATAGCAGCGGTTATTACAGCTGTCATGTCGACTGACATAACCTTTCATTTCCTGTTTAACAGAAGGATGTATATGTAATGCTGTAAGTGCAATGGACAGTCTGGTTCATCCCAAGGCCGGATGTTCTCACAGGACTGTCTAGAGAAGCAAAGGCTATATTTTAAACGTCTTCTTAGGTCACATGCTCAGCATGATGTCATTACTTCTCAGACACAGCTGAATGTAAGCGTTCTGTCTGTGAGAATGTTATAGCAATTGTTTGTGTGTAGCCAGATTATATGATAAAGCGTTTGCAGACACACTTATGGCAGTTATAAATCAGACTTTTCCTTCTAATGAGACCAGTAAATCAGGGGCTCCTTTTTATCCTTTTATTCTGTGTTAACGGTTACTATAATAAAGGAACAAAGGAAAGAAAATCAGAAAGAAGGATCAAAAACGCAAGCACATGTTATGCTGTTTCTTGCTCAGCGAGCTTTATAAGATGGTGATAAAGTTTGAAGCCTTGCATGACAAAATTAATGAGCATGGAAAGGCGCTGCTTCCTGCCAGATGCTTCCTGGAATGAGGGCACTAGAGCACGGAGATGTTAACATGTCTACAATTAGCAGATCTTCCTATAAGGAGGCCTAAGATCCTTGTTTACTTTGTACTCTTATTCCCCCCGAATGCACCTTGCAGCTTGCCATGCTAGAAATCGTTTGTCAAAGTCACACTTTTTTCCAAGCAAAATATTGCTCTGCCTTGGATATTTTATTACAGGCATTTATATAGTGTCCTCACATCTGTCCCTTCCTTCAAGAAACTTACAGTCTAAGGTTTCTATCTCACATGGATACATACACATACTAGGGCCTCTTTAGGAAGGAGCCAGTAAACCTACCAACATATCTTTAGAGTGTGGGAGGAAACCAGAGCACCCAAAGGAAACCTATGCAGGAATAGGGAGAACTTGCAAGTTTCATGCAGATAGTTTCATGAACAGGATTTAAACTGTCATGTGCTAGCCACCAAACAAAGACAGCTGGGAAGAAAATGTGGATTTTCTGCATCTGCATTGCAAAAAAATGTATTTACAAAAAAAATGCTTGCTGCTTGAAGAAAATGCACAGCATGTTTGTCTCAGGCGACCATACAGTAGGTTTGGATTGGGATTGTAACACAACCCATATGACCATTCTCCTTCCTAAGTGGTTTCCATCTTTCCTTCTAAATTTGTTTACTATATGTTACATGATGTGGAGTTGGACCAGCAAGGACTATATGGTACCATATGGTACATTGTTGGGGCTCCCACTGTTGATATTGACTTTCTAGGACCTCCTTCCCCCCTTTAATTTGTCAATTGTGAAGTAAGGGATGACCTTCATGTCCTCTTACCCTGGAGAAACCAGTTTTATCAGAATGCACTGCTGGGGAGATCTCAAAAGCTAGCAATTTTGCAAGGATTTCTGCATCTATTGTTAACAACAATATGGGACGTTATGAGTCTGCTAAATGAAGGTCTTTACCTTGTTTGTAAGACAACTATAATGGCTTCTCTAAAGGTATTAAGTAGATGCAGAAGGATAACCTTCCTCAAATGTTTGTATACCTCTATAGGAATGCCATGTGCTCCTGGAGATACTAAATTAGAAAAAGACATCAGTGCATTCTCCATTTCTTCTATAGTCAAAGGAGAATCCAGAATCAATTTTGCTTCTATAGACAGTTAACGCAGGTACATCTGATGAAGGAAGATGTCCAACTGAGCATGTGTATATCTAACCTTAGAGATATACAGACATTGAAAAAGTGCATAGACACTGATTGTATACTATTAATACATTATATGTATGCATATTATCACTAAAGTGTTACTAAACCCATGACCCTGCCTTTACTATATCCGGTCTCCCACAGTACACACAACATGGAAGTGCAATTATTTTAGTAAATATACACTGCTAAATACCTTCTCTCATCAGCAATTAGCAGTCTTGTGACTTCTATCAGTGTCCAGAAAAGCACTGGTTAAAGCCTGTAGGAGGAGTTTTCTTTCTACATTAGGAGAATGAAAAACCCCTGACCTCTGCCTGGACAGTGCTGATTGGCCCTGTGCTGATCACATGCACTCTCCCAAGAAAAACAAAACCTCTCTAGCAATACACATTAAACTGAGCATGTGCAGAATGGCTACGGTTCAGTCTGTCTTATCAGGAGATATGACATGGACATTTGAACAAGAGGAGAAGCAGAGAAGTCAGGATCAAACAGCCTTTTTACACAATGCAGAGGATTAACCCCTTAGGTTCCACAGTGAGTATAACAAGCATGCTTTACTGCATATACAGACTGATTTTAATGTTGTGGGTTTAGTAACACTTTAATGTCTTTAACTGCATTTATGTGTATTTTGTTTTTTTTTGCTTTAGCAATATGCACCAGAAGTCTACCTGCCTCTTATAACTCCGTCCAGAACACCCATTTTTGTATTTGTGATTAATATATATAAACTCGTATAACTGTTGCTTTTGTAGATACTCTCAATGTTCTTCAGGAGAGGGAAAAGCAACTAAATTTGCTTTGGCCATTGAACACCTCCTGCTATGTATTGCTAAAGTGGAATTCAAAGCCTCCTCCTTTATTCTGGAAGATAAACCTTTTTTGGTTTTCCCTGCTTCCAAATGCAGCCATAGTTTCCCATCGTGAACTGAGGTCTCCACCAGTCTCTTGACTATCTGGGAAACCATTTAAAATGTATGTTTGCACTCAACTCATTTTTGCTAATCAAAGAGGTTAAACCAGGGGTGGGCAAACTTTTTGACTTGAGGGCCGCAATGGGTTCATATATTGGACCCGGGGGCCGGACCAAGAGTAGATGAATGATGTGTATGTGTCATCCATAGTAAGTATAGTAATATTCCCCCATAGTAAGCATAGTAATTCATCCCCCATATAGTAATTCATCCCCCATATAGTAATTCATCCCCCATAGTAATTCATCCCCCATATAGTAATTCATCCCCCATAGTAATTCATCCCCCATAGTAATTCATCCCCCATATAGTAATTCATCCCCCATATAGTAATTCATCCCCCATAGTAATTCATCCCCCATATAGTAATTCATCCCCCATAGTAATTCATCCCCCATATAGTAATTCATCCCCCATATAGTAATTCACCCCCATATAGTAATTCATCCCCCATAGTAATTCATCCCCCATATAGTAATTCATCCCCCATAGTAATTCATCCCCCATATAGTAATTCATCCCCCATAGTAATTCATCCCCCATATAGTAATTCATCCCCCATAGTAATTCATCCCCCATATAGTAATTCATCCCCCATATAGTAATTCATCCCCCATAGTAATTCATCCCCCATATAGTAATTCATCCCCCATAGTAATTCATCCCCCATAGTAATTCATCCCCCATATAGTAATTCATCCCCCATAGTAATTCATCCCCCATATAGTAATTCATCCCCAATAGTATTTCATCCCCCATATAGTAATTCATCCTCCATAGTAATTCATCCCCCATAAGCTCGAAAGAGCAGGGCCCTCGATCCCCTCATGTTTTGCATTGTATTGGTATTGTTCTGTCACATGTTCTGTCTCCCTTTGTAATGTACAGCGCTGAGCGAACTATTGGCGCTTTATAAATACTGTATAATAAAAATATAGTAATTCATCCCCCATATAGTAATTCATCCCCCATAGTAATTCATCCCCCATATAGTAATTCATCCCTCATAGTAATTCATCCCCCATATAGTAATTCATCCCCCATAGTAATTCATCCCCCATATAGTAATTCATCCCCCATATAGTAATTCATCCCCCATAGTAATTCATCCCCCATATAGTAATTCATCCCCCATATTAAGTCCCCAAGTCCCCCCCGTGTCAATTCACTTACCTTTGCTCCGCGCGTTCCTCTCGCCGTGCTCCCGCGCCGTTGCGGTGTAGCATGAAAATCTGTCTCCTATGAGGATCTGTCCCCCTCGACGTATCTGCGCATGTGCCAGTTTCAGGCATTAGCAGCCGATCGGCGATCTCCGGCACATGCGCAGATACGTCGAGGGGGACAGATCCTCATAGGAGACAGATTTTCATGCTGCACCGGTCTTCAGGGCGGACTGTGAGAGGAGCCTAGCGGGAGCCTAGCTCAGCGGGCCGGATTAAAAGGTCTGCCGGGCCGTAGTTTGCCCATTGCTGGGTTAAACCAATGCTAATGTATAAAAAAATGAACTATGACCACAGAGGGTGCACAAAAAAATTTCAGGTAAGTGGCAGGAAGCAGCTTTTTATTGGCTGTCCACTAGACACATCTCCTTGATTATGAACAATGGATCTTGTGTGTTTTAGGTCTGATGTACTCAGGTTGCAGTGCCACATACTGATTCCCAATTTTTTTTTTGTCTAAGGGTACCACTAATATCCAAAATCCAAATAACTTTATATTTGAGATGGCTCACAATACTTTTTTACAGATTCATATTTTGTTAACTAAATATAAACATTGTTTGTCCCAACAAAAGGTTAAATGTTTACAAACTGGTCTTCTCCATTGTATGTTAATAAGAAATCAATTCCGTCCCTAAGCCTCTCCGTTAGGACAGATCACACTGAACTTGTTGAGAAAGTCTTACAGTCAGCCATGACACCTTCTTGCCATCTAAAGGGTAAGTAATATTTTTTTAATAATTGTTTAGGTATGCTGTGTGAATAGGAACACGTGGCAAACATATAGTTTCTTTTCTCAAATGTAACTGCAAAAGTTGAAATACATTTTAAAGTTAAACTCTAGGCACATATAAAAGACACACATGAATGTGGCTATGTATTCATTATTACATCACAAATGTATTTTATTTTAGTTCAAGTAATGTAAGTTCCTGAATTTGACTTAATATCAACCTGCTTCATTCCATTATTACGCATCTTCTCTAGACTCTTAAATTATTTTTATTAGTGAAAATTTTTTCCTGTTCTCGCACTCCAGTGCTCCATTGTGGCATAACTGAGTAATGCCACACACCTCAACATATGTCCTTACACAGATTTGTATTGCTGACCAGGGGAGTGCCTGAGCTGTTCTATTACTAAAGCTGGCCATTTGTTCAATCAATGGATTCCTCCATCCACACATACATGTCAGGTGGGGTAATCTCCCCTGCTGCAGCCACTGATTTTTAAAAGTTAAAAGCATAAGTCTACCTTCCTTTCACTTTAACATTTTGTTTTTGTGTTTTCGGCACTGCTACTGATTCAGGATGACCCAATAGTTTTAGCAATGACAAGTATTTGAAGGGGTACCTCTAGGATTTGGACTGGTGTTTGTGGATGAGGTTAGATTTTAGAGGGTTAAGGGTGAGTGTTACTTTTTTAGGATATGTAAGGTTAAGGTGATAGTTTCCTGAGAGTTTACAAATCTGCTAAGTTAGTTAGTAGGCCAATCAAAGGTTTTTTTTCCTGTAATGGTATGCTTTTCCAACTATAATTTTATATATTTTTGATAAGAAAGGTAGGACCTAAAATACAGACATGTAGAAAATCGGATATAAATGGAAAAGTAGTAAAGTGTAGGACTCTCATTCACCTTTACCTGTATTCTTCTCCTCCTGAAATAACTCCCCATTCTGGATATAACTTCATTGTCAGATTGCAGATTTAATCCAATGTAATTAGGTAGGTGAGCTTGTTTGTGCAACTGTGGTCTGTCTTCCCACTACTCTGCCAACACACATTTCTGTATGGAATTCACCCTCTCCATTGCCCAAGACACATGCAGTGTCCTGCAGAATTGAGAATAAAACAAAACTCTTTTATTTTTCAAAAACAGAACAGATGCCATGTGTTTTAAGTTTCGGGCAGTTGGCTGTTACTGCTGCCATTACCTTTCTAATGTCTCTGGATATTATGATTCTGAGTAACATAACTGAGCACATAATCTCTGTTCTCAGCTTCATTAATGGAGGTTGGCCGAAGAGCAGTACACTGATCGTCCCAGTGAATGGCTGTACAGGGGGGCATGTCAGCACAAGTCTGACAACTGGAGCATGGACAGGCTGTTCTCCCAGCACAGCCAGAAAACTGACCATGCTGAGATGGATGTGCTCTCATGCCTAGCATGGTCAGTTTGAAATAGGAAAGCAGGGGGAATGGCAGAATCACCAGGTATTTCACACAAGTGAAGAAATACAAAGAGAACATGAATATTTTTAACACAAGTACATGGTACAACAGGCACATGTTGGGTAAACATATTCATATGGGGCAGAATGCGGGAGTAGCACCACACACACCTCCAGAGATGACCAGTAAAGGGATTTTCTAATCTATCTGAGGAAACTAGCAGTTTCCAGATAGGCTTTAGTTTGTTTCCCATTTTAGGAGAAAACAACCAGAATGAGAGACTATCATGTAATGTGTGTGGGCATCTTTTGATCAAGTTTACTTTACCTTAAGGATAACAATACCCATATGGAAGAAATATATATTTGAAATATATTTTAAAAATATTCTTACCAAATATATTGCCATATATTTGAAATACTACAACTCTGGCCATGTTCAATATATTTCAAAAAATATATATATGTAAAAAAAATATATTTTTAAAAATGATTTTTTTTAAATATATTCTTCACTTTTTTTAACATATAAAAAAGTCATTTTAACATATATTTTTACATATATTTGTACATGCATTCCAAAAATGTAGATTTGTATTTTTAAAAACATGCAGTATATTTAAAATGTATTTTTAAAAATATTTTTCATATATTTTTTCTTAAAAACGCACTTCAACATGCAATAAATATAAATATATATATATATATATATATATATATATATATATATATATATATATATATATACTGTGTTTCCCCGAAAATAAGACAGTGTCTTCTATTAATTTTAGGTAAAAAAAAAATGCACTAGGGCTTATTTTCGGGTAGGTCTTATTTTTATTGACTTTTATTTATTTTTATTCAATTGGTGACACTCCCTCCGACGATCCCCGCAGGATGAATCGGATCTGCGGATTGAGCATGATGGATCAGAGTCCGATCCATTATCCTCCCCAATCCGTAGATCTGATCCATCCTGCGGGGATTGTCGGCTTGCAACCTAACTGATCTCTCCACTAGCTCCACAAACAGGTGCGTTTTAAAGCAAGCCCCCCCCCTCCCCTCTCTCTCTCTGCCTTCTCTCTCTCTGCCCTCTTCCCCCCCCCCCCCTCTCTTCCCCCTACCTACTACATGAAGCTGCAGTACTGTCACCAGGGTTGGGGGATTACATACTTACCTGCTGCATACTCTGCCCGCCCCTCCAGCACTCCAACTTCAGCACGCATGGCAGGGATATGGACCCGCCCCTCTGCTGAAACTCCGAGGAGGAGAGGTGTCCGAAGTGCCTGCCTCACTGTCCGTCCCCTCAATTCCTGCTTATTTCAGAAGTGGCACATACAGGGATGGACTGAGCCTCTCATGGGGCCCTGCAGTGCCCGAATCGTCAGTCCGCCCCTGGTGGAGGTAGGTCTTATCTTCAGGGGAGGGCTTATATTAGCGGTATGTCAAAGAGTACCGCTAGGTCTTACTTTCAGGGTAGGTCTTACTTTCGGGGAAACACAGTATATATATATATATATATAAATATATTTTGAAATATATTGAATATGGCCAAAAGTGCAGTATTTCAAATATATGGCAATATATTTTGGAAAAATATTTTAAAAGTATATTTCAAAAATATTTTTCTTCCATGTGGGTACTTTCAAAAAAGTTAGGCCAAGTTATGTTAAGGCAGCCCATTCAGTTTTAATGGGCCACCAACATAACAATTTGCATCAAATTTGCAGCAAAAACCACACCTGCCTCTTTTTGTGGCATGCATTACCACCATGAAGTGAACCCAGCCTTAAGCCTAAAAATACCCCCAATATGCCATCTCCATTCTATTTTTATCCTTCCATATAGACCTCAGATAAGTAGAGATGTGGAAGATAGACAAGGCAATGCTCCCATCCTTCATCAAGCTGCATGCCTGCACCATACCACACACACATGCAAGTAGATGACCTAATAAATCACTAAAATCAGGATGATCAGAACTGACACTAATGAAAATGGTCTACGAAATCATCTTCGCAGAACGTTGCTGCCTTGGAAACCAACTATAAAGTTTTGACCCATTGGTACATGGTTCCAGCGAGAATCGCAAAATATATTCCTAGCTACTCCCCCAACTGCTTTAGAGGCTGTGTAGAGGCGGGAACATACTACCACATCTGGTGGGATTGTCCGGTAGCCAAATCTTTTTGGATGGATGTCTTCACTATGATATCCAGACTTAGTACAAACATACTCCAACCCACCCCGACAACAGCTCTTCTCAACCTACGCCCTCTCAATGTAACGTCGTCACAATTCAAACTTATCATGAAAGTTACCACAGCAGCCAAGCAGGTCATAGCGAAATCTTGGAAAACTGTATTTCTTAAGCATTGCTGCTGTTAAAACTAGAGTAACACAAGCTATGATACACGCAAAGGTTGAAGCCACAATTCTTGATACAATTCCTCAGTTCTTGAATGTCTGGACTCCCTGGGTCGAGAGTTTCCTTCCGCAAAACTTTGACGAATCCCTCCTTCTTCCTTGATCCAAATTAGATTAAATATATATATATATTATTTTTTTTTTTCTGTTTTACACAATGCTGGTACCACTTCTAGCCGGTCTCACGTATCACATATATTCCTTCTCACTGGTCCTGGAGTCATTCCTGCCACCTCCTCCCCCCCCCACTCTTCCTTGGTCCCCCTTGGCCTCTCCCCAACTTCTTAAGTAGCTCTGGAGAGTCTCTATCCCCAATGAACGTCTCTTTAGCACGTCGTTACCTTTTCCTAAAATAATCTCTGTATGCCTAGAGTCACAAGTTTGATTGCATTGCACTGTCTGTTTGAAGCTTTATCTCCCTATTTGTTAAAATACATGTCTACTGTGTACATTTTTCTCTGTATTTCACGGCATGTACAATGTCTAATGCCAATTGTCTATGCCTTTCCCCCTATGTTTCAAAATTAATAAAATGTTTGAACAAGAAAATGGTCAGGCATCCAAAAAGTGTTCATTTGTACATAGTAATACACAAAACACACACTGCTGTGTGTACACAACATCCCCCGAAAATACTAAATCTATATTGGTAGCCTTATTGATAGAAATCTATCTATATCAATCAATACTTAGTAACAAGTCATTTAAAATGCTGCACATATATTATAAGCAAAATAAGCAAGCCTTCCCATTATCAAACAACTTAGACTGTATCAATTAAAATCATTCCCAATAGTCACAAAAAAAATGCAAAATAAATGCAAAATATCTAAAAAGTCTTAGATTTTCACTTTCAGTCTGTATGTTATGTGCTTACATCAACAAACAAATTGCTTTGCACACTTCACAAAATGTACAGCATACTTACAAACCACCACTCACCCAATGTCATATCACCAATCTCCATACCAGTACATACTCTCATGCACGCTGCATTGCAGCTCCATGTACCTTCCATGTGTCAGATGTCTGTGAAAGAAGATCCAATCACATGTTGAAGATGAGTGTTACTGGAAACCCTTAGACTGAAAGAACTAAAATCACCGCACAGCAGAAATATCCACACCTATTGGTATAAGCATACATTTTTGAAGTTCATTTTATAATTATTGCATATACAATTCCATTGGGCAAACCTCCTGAGTGTCAGGGGTTATCAATATCTAGGTAAAAAAAAACATAAAGAAAAGTAATTTATTTTGCTTGGTATTTATTTAGCAGTTACAGAGATAATCCTCAGGAAATGTAACCAATAACATAGTAATGATTTGAAGTTCTAGAATTATAGTAATAATTTTTAAAATTGATACAAATAAATCCCTGGTACAGAGTTTTTGTTTAATTGTGTGGATTTTTAATGAGAGCTTCAATAAATGAGCAAACAAATTGACATAACAAGAAAAAGTCAAACATTTTTATATAAGAATTGATGAAAAAGCTAGGAAGGAAAGAAATAATAAGAACTAATTAGGGTTAATATAGTGCAATAGGCGGTCAAACATTTAGAAATATTGGAGGAGATTTACTAAAACTGGTGAGCTCTGAATCTGGTGTAGCTACTGTATATATAGTAGCCAACCAGCTTCTATCTTCAGCTTGTTCAATTAAGCTTCAATAATAATACCTGGAAGCTGATTGGTTTCTATGCAGAGCTGCACCAGATTTTGCACGCTCTAGTTTTAGTAAATAACCCCCATTGCTTCTATTACTATTTTTATAGGCTTGTAGGCTTCCTTCATACAGGAGTAATGGGCTGTCCAAACTGTCCGAACTGTCAAAATGGACAGCCTATTACTGCCTTGCTGCTTTCCAGGTGCTCTGTGTGCAGAAAAATTTATAAAACCCAGAACAAACATGAACATGCTCTAGGAACTGATGTGCATGTTCAAAAATGGGCACATACTCCCCCTATACCAGAAGCCCTACTCTGTTATGCAAGGGTTTCAAGGGAGCTTAGGCAAGCTATACACATAGATTTTTCCATCCATGTTGGATAAAGGAACCTCCCCTGCCAGCATTAGTATTCTGACAACCGGCACCTATGGCTGCTAGAATACCCAAATAGTGACTGCATATGACTGGATATAGTCACTGTTTGACCAACAATTTTCCACTATGCTCCACAGCTTACGATGCTGGGGACTGAGCCATAAGAGGTGCTGCCCCTTTATTGGTAAAGCAATAGCATCTTTTTAAAGGATTTCAAGAAAAACAAGAGTTCCCGTCTGCAATGTGTTTATTTACAATAATGGCAATAAACTTGCCAACCTCTGTTGAACATGACGAACACAGCTTCTTTTATATCACATGTTACATAAGACTTTACATTACTGACTTACTGTTACCAACTACTGCAGCATAAAACATGATTATTTACTAGATATGTCATGCAAAAAGTCATGTAAAGATTGTAGCTTCCTATTTCTACACCATAAGAAGCCATGGAAGTCTATTAGCAGTGTGTGATCACCACAGATAAGTCTTGAATAGAGTCTCTGTGTGCCTTCGTCAATCATTTATATTGATATCCTGTCACAGGATTGAAGGTACAGATCCTTGTGATAGTCATCAGCAGACAAAAAAGCAGAATTTGAAGGCATATTATTCTAATATATAAAAGATATAAAAAAATAGGATTACACAGTAATCAGTTTTCCCTCTGATTTCTGTTGGAGAGGGTGTTATCGGATTTATTGCAAATACAGATTTCAGGTGAATATAAAATATTATTTAACCTCCTTGGCGGTATTCCCGAGTGTAGCTCGGGGTAGAGTTTCAGTACCAAAAGCGGTAACCCCAAGCTACACTCGGGAATACCATGCGGCGTTGTTCAGGGATTCCCTGCAGCGTTTACCTTGTCCTTCGCTCCCGCGATGTCCCTCCTGCAGCGTCCCCGGCCATCTCCTCCAGAAGATGCCGGCATCCGGCTTCCGTGTTCTGGTCCCTGTGACATCGGGACGTACGGGCGCCGGAACTGGCGGCAAATTAAAAAATTTTAAAAACTGTCATTTTTTTGTAAGCAAATATTACAAGCAAAACATTGCTGTTTCAACCCATTTCACATACATTTTGTCCCTAGTTCTTTGTCCTGTGCCCTGCCTGCATTTTGATTGTTCTTTCTGCCTGGAAACTTAGAAAAGTCCATGGCGTCCAAAAAGCGCCCTTTTAGGTCAAAAGCGGTTTTAGACCGGCTAGAGAAAAGCAATAGTAAATCAAAACCACTTGCAGAATTGAGTGATAATGATTTGTGGGGAAATTCGTCATCAGACACTGAAAACGATTTTGCGACTTTGCTCAGCGATGTGCAAACTTGGCGCTATATTTCAAATTTCAGTGTTTTTGGTTTGATTATATTATTGAATTAAATTTAATATTATTTTTTATGATTATTTATTAAATTATAATTTATGATTTCGTGTTTCAAGTTTTATCATATCCGGTATGTTTACTAGACTCTTGTTCGGACAGATTTCAGTGAGTTATTCCTAAAAATTACAGCCTACAATAAAAAACTACATATTTCCATGCAAAATAATGGTACCGCTTTCAGCACCAAAAATTGGAAATAATCAGACTGCCAGGGAGGTTAAAAAAATGTGATGATATAAGGGATAATGATGATGATAACTGAACTAAATGTTTTTATATGCACCTCTTGTCTGTAGTGATTAAGACCCAATGAGGATCCTACTTTGATTGCTAGAAATTTATGGGAACAATCTGGAGATAGTTCCAATGGATAGCAAAGATGTCACTGGAGAGGTGCTCCATAATCTCTTGTGCCCTCTGACAGTATATAAAAGCAGGATTTTCTTAGTTAGCGAGGGGAGAAAAACCTGTCCCCCTTGATGGAGTGCAAGCTTCCTGTATATGCAGCAAGGAAGGGGAATGATGGAGGCTCATAGGACCCCTTTTGAGAGAATACAAATTAATGGATTAGTTCAGGTGGAACAGCAATCTGAACTAAATATCAACATTGCTTTCTAGGGATTGACCTAATATGGTACAAACACTCACTTGGAGAAACTGATCTGCTTATAATTGTAGTTCTACCTTCTAGAGGGCCGCTGAGTTTTTGGTCCCTCTTAAGGTCTGCACAGCCAGGAAATATGCATTTTCCATACTTGCATCCACAGTCAGTAAGCAGTCCACAAGCTTGGTTTTTGTTATTTTATTAGGGGAAATAACTTGGATACGGTAATGGGGATTATGGGATGCCCAGCTTGACTGAAGGACAACTTCCTTCCTATGTAAAGAGAAAGATCCTGGACTGTTCTCCTCCCTGGATACAGTCAGTCACTATGGATCAGTATCGAAAGCCCTTTACAGACTTAGCACACTCAGGCCCCTTTGAAGGTTAGCACAAATTGCTGCAAACTACATGCAGAAGTACATCCTCTCCCCTGTAAAACTGCTCCCAGCTCCACTGCTTGCAGACACTATCAGCCCTCCTGGCTGCTCTGAAGATCTCTCAAGACAAGGATAAAGGGTTAAGAACAGACCCGTCCTTTGAAAGCTTGCTACAAATGGCAGTCTAGGGTATCCCTCCTAGGCCACTGACAGCCCCCTCAGCACTCCATCTTCCACCCGACCCCTCTGCTAGCATGGCTTTCCCATATTTATGAGCTAGTCTTACCAAACTACCAGGGCCTCTTAGCCTGGGATTGGTCAGACTCCCATAAATATGCAGATTTAGGTATCTGCCCCTTCCGCCCACTGGCTTCTGGACTTTTCCATGGGCCTCCAGAACCAGCTGGAGGTGATAAAGTCCCAATCTGCTAAATCATCCAGCCTGACCTGCAGTAACCCAACCTAATTACAGACTCACACAGTTACCAAGCATCATACCACAATAAATGTACGTACAGTAACACTAGTAGCAAACTAGAAGGTGCTACATCATTAATCAAGAACACCTGTGTCTATTGCTACTGTAAAGATAAACCGGATAAATAAGGCTGGGTTTCTCCACAGATGTTCCCACCTCTATCAGTAAAAATTTTTCTTTTGTGGTGTAATGTTTTCTATCTTCACAGACCATCTTCAAATTCATAATGGTAGGGTTAAGCTGGCAACGTCAGATGATTGGACACTGGCAAAAAAGGTAAGACAGTAAGTTTCTCTTAGATATAACCCCTGTCTATTAGGCCAGGCTTCGTTTTTTTGCTAGTGTCATAAGTCTAAGGTGGTTTCTTCAATCCATCTTAGCTCGGATACTGTACTACCATTTTTCTGCCATGAATTCAAAGACAATAGGGGATAAAGGTTTGCACTTTGGATGTGGTTTGAGCCATCAGGTGTTAACTGAATTCAGCTGCTGTTATTTGGTGTTGGATTTCCTCTTTGTGCTCCTTAAAGGCCCACAGAAGGTTCAAACGGCTTCTAAGTCTTCTATTTCTCAGTGGATCTGGCAATGTATTTTTCAGGCCTATGTCTTGTGGAGTATGAATCCACCTTTTCCAGTGAAAGCCTATTCTACTAGAAATGTTGGGACTTCCTGGGCAATTCAGGATTCTCCAGTAGCTCAGGTTTGTAATGCTGCTACATGGGCTTCTATTCATATCTTTACTAGTTTTTATTAAGTGTATGTTCGTACCACTGAGGGTGCTACTTTCAGTCTGCATGTCTTGCAGGTGGCTGCATGAGGTTCTTACCTTTTTGGGATGGATGGTTGTTGGTTTTTTGCTGCGTGCCTGCCCGTCATGTCATTGCTTTGGAATGTTCCTATCATTATGAATTTGAAGATGGCCTGTGTCCCAGGATGCATGAAAAAGAAAGTTGGATTTTTGGTTGCCCGTAAAATCCTTTTCTTTGAGTACATCATGGGTCACAGATATCCCAACCCTCTTGCTGGTGTTTCATGTTTTTTTACAAAAACTAGCTAATCAGAGAGATGTTATATCTGGAGGAGATTTCCTATATTTCCTTTTTTGCCATTGTCCAATAACTAGAAGGTGCCAGCATAACCTAAAAGTTCTGAATTTGAAAATTGTCTGTGTCCTGTGATATACACAAAGATTTTATGAGTAAACCGAAATGCCAACTTTTCCCTCCACATACTGTATGCTTTTTCTTGCTATCGGTCTTATTTTGTTCTGAGTTTTTCTGCTAGTACTCTACGAATAAAACTAATAAAATCTGAAGAAGTCAAAGGAACGTCCTGTGCATTTTAGCTAACAGAATGTATTAAAATCATAGCTGTGTGGAAGTAAAATTATGATTGTTTCCTTTGTAAGTTCAAGGCATTCAACATTGTCATCTGCACTAAAGTAGAGTATTTCTGTAAATCTCTTTATTGTGTTTGACTCAAAGTACAAAAAATATTCTTATGTTTATAAATTCCTGTCTTTTCTTATAGGAAACCTATCATAAAAAATACAGGGGTCAACATTGCTGTCCTCCCTTTGAAAATGCTAGCTGTCTGTCTGTTCCTGCTTTCAATGCTTTCTCAGCCACTGACCCAGAATAGAAATTCAGGAAATTAGGTCAGATGAACTCCTGATCTGCATACTTGTGCTGGGTCAGTGAATCAAAGGGGCAGCCAGGTACTAGCATTTTCAGAAGATTAGCAGTGGCAGCTCATGTATTCCATTTCCACAAATTTAGTGTTGCTCAAAGGTTTCCTTTCAAAGATGAGGCCAGTGTTGGCAATAACAGCATATGTTATGGATCATACAATGTACTGTGGAGAACATTGAATGTTTTAAGACAGACAGGATCAGGGGCGGACTGATAACTCATGGGGCCCCCGGGCAATAGGGGATCATGGGCCCCCTGTGTCCTTGCCCAAACTCAAAAAGCCTATGAAAAAGGTACCAGGGGCACCTCATGGGGCCCCCTACTGACCCCGGGCCCTTGGGTAGTGCCGAGAGTTTCCAAATGGTCAGTCCGCCCCTGGACAGGATCTTTCTGATGCTAGATTGCTTCTTTACAAATTACTGTCTTCTCATGACTCTGTGCATTTGCAATGTAAGTTAATATATGTGTACTTTATATTCATACATGACATTATTCATCCTTTCCATGGCCATTTTACTGGTTTTATGTGACAGCACCGATTCATTGCAACTGTGTATTTTTATTGGCTGGAGCGTAAACATATTTTCTTAACCATATTTCTATTGAAATGTTTTACATAAAGGCAGTGGGACGTTTTCTGCAAGTGTAAATCATTCCTTATCACACACTCTCAGCCATTGATATTGAAACCAGTGCTGTGAAATAACAAAAAGAGGCAATGTCTTTATTAGACATCTTTATGCAGCTGGGAGGCTTCCAGCATGCTATAAAACCTTCCCAATCCCAGATGTGAAAGTCAAAAAAGAAACTGTCTCTATCAGCTGTAATTGAAATATAGTAATTTGGTGCTGCACTAATAATTAATTCTTTGAAATAACTTCCATTTTGCTTGAGGTGACTGTAGCCATATTAATGCATTTACGACAGAACTCAATTGTTTCCTTTGAAATAAAAATAAACAAAAAATTTCACAGAGCATGTAAATCTCAAAATAAATATAGAATAGAATGCACATAAAAATCATATATAACCATGGAACCCCCAAAGTACTAAATCTAGGGTGTAACCTAAATGCACCTTAAAGAGGTGACTAAGGAATATCAAAATATATAGAATAGAATACACATGAAAATACATACTCATATATGACTGTGAAACCCCCAAAATATATATCTAAGGTGTACCTAAGTACACCCTAAATCGGTGATTTGTAAGTGATAGTCCTTAAATAGTGCCAAATAAGTGATAAAATAGAATCCCACCACTACTGTGCTAAATTGCACATAGTGATGTGAAAAGTATGCCTATTACGTGCCAAACTGGTAATTGCCAAGAAAATCTACCAGAAAAAAACACTTATAATGCTCATAAGTGAAAAAAAGGAAAATAATTTGAAAAAGTGGTTATTCGTAAAAAACCACAAGCTAGTTTATCACAACATAATTGTAAATACAACATCCAAATTCAACAGATAAATGACTAGCATTTTTTTTTTTTTTGCATGAGGTACCCCCTTAAAATTCTAGCCAGACTCAAGGGGTCTAGTATGCATTTGGGAAGGGGGGGCTTTATGCAATTGTTTTTTCATTCTTGCCGTAGGATTTTAGGATGTGATACAACAAAAATGACATTTACAAAATAAAACATGACATGGTTTAATAGGTTTTAAAAAGTTTCATTGCTGTTTTCTTTTTCTTTTTTTTTACCAAAAAGTAAACCCCTTAGGGGTCTACCATGTATTTTGGAGAACCCTTGAGGTCTGTGTGCATTTTTGTTCTTTTAATAAAAGTAGACAGAATGTAATTTGTTGACAATTAAAAACCCTTTTTTTACTTTGTAAATATCAGTGTAAAGTCACTGCTCCTGGCCACAGGGAACTTAGTAAAAAAAATGCTTGCATTGTTACATGTTCCCCAGGGCGGTGCTCAACCTCATACTATTTTTTGACATCCACTTGCCTATTAGCCGAGAATATGGGCATTTTTAATTTGACAGATTCAGCTCCCATGGATCTCAATAGGGTTCACATTCTTTGCACCAATCCCTGCTAGAACCAAACCCAGGGCAGTTCGGCTCATCATTACAAGTCAGTAAGAATTTGAAAGAAGCAGAAAGGGAGAGGCAAGCTTTAACACTACCAGAAAGTATTAGAGCTCACTCACCAGAACAGAGGCCAGGCCAAGGGGTAGGCAAAAGAGGCAGGCACCTTGAGTGCTTCAGCAGGAGGTGGGATGCAAAAAGGGCACGGCTTGAAATCTATGCTATTAAAGTAATTCAAAGCTAATGGGAGTGGGTGTACATTAGCCTTTTTACCTTGCGTGCTAAAGGACCTTGTCTTGTCACAAGACCAACTCACACACAGTTGTATTGGCAATTAGATGAAGGCTGCAGTTGTGTAGGTATGTGGTGGCACCTTATAACTGACAGCAGTTTGTTTTAGTAAAGTGACAGATTTGCTTTAAACCCTTTATAGTCTGTGGCAAAAAAAACCCTGTGTGATCAAACCAAATTTTGATGTTTTGTCAAGCATCTGGGCATTAACAATACCCATAAAAAGTCATCTGCCTGGCTTTGCAAAGAACCTGCCAATTATTTATTTTTCATTGTCTTGGAATTAGGGGAATGTGTATAAGTGCTCAAGCTACCAGAGAACCTAAACACCTCCCCAATCAAATCAATAAGAATAGAAGAGGAAAAACTACACAGGGTAGCCAATGAACCATTAAGATCCACACCACCACCACGGCTGTTATATTAGTACTTATGTTATTATTGCGCATCACTGCAGCTTATTCCAATTGGCTTTATGGCAGTAATACATTAATGTTTTTAGGTACCACTCCAACCAAATTGATGCAATATATTTATTCAAGAAAGTTGACTGCTATTTGATAATATTCTAACAAATGTATATGTTGTTACTATTGAACTATTGTAATACTGATATGACGTTCACAGTCATTTAGATTAATTCACCCAAGCCCTGATTTACAAAACCCACCCTGTACCACTGTTCCAGTCTTGATGTCTCCAACCCCTATTACTCCCCCTGTAGCTACTCCCACCCACTTTTTCCTGTACCCACCTGTTTTTTTTCTGTACCAAAAACCCCAAACTGTCATAATCTCTAATGTGTATGTTATCCTCCTGATATTTATAATCTCCTCCACCTTTCAAATTATGTATCACCTTCTTGAATAGATGTATTGCAGCTGAGTGTTTAGATATGATGAGGACCAGGTCTTGGGACCAGGAGCCCTACTGCAAACAGCCTTCACTTCGACTCCTTTTCCTACACCACTGGTCCTACCTCATTCTCAAGTACATAATCATACTAATGGAGGTAAACATACTTCATATACAGCAATAAATGTCATATTTTAATGAGCATGACTATTTGATTATTGTGGCCTTTACAATTGGTCAGCATTTGTCAAGAGTCTAATATAGGTACTTATGTATTCCAGGCTAGCTCCTGTATAGTTCTTGCAGCCACATTGGCACCTTTTCTTACCATCCCAGATAGGTACACATGTTCCTTCTCTGAGTCAGCCTGAGCTCTGTGCATGTCAGAAACACACACAACTAGCTAATATCATGCCCTGCTGGGCTTAGAGAACAGTGAGTATATTACAAGCCTTTAGGAATCAGGACTAGAAGAAGCCTGAATGCTTATATTTACAAATGTAATTGGAGTGGAAAGATGGGACATGGAACCAGGGGCGGACTGACAACTCATGGGTCCCCCGGGCAATAGGGTATCATGGGGCCCCTGTGTCCTTGCCCAAACTCAAAAAAGCCTATGAAAAAGATACCAGGGGTATCTCATGGAGCCCCCTACTGACCCCGGGCCCTCGGGCAGTGCCAGAGTTTCCAAATAGTCAGTCCGCCCCTGCATGGAACATTTTGCTAGGTTGTACCTAATTTAACAATTTTGATTGTGATTGTAAAGGTTTTTTTTTCATTTTTATAAATGATAAATTATAACAAAAATTATATACTTACATGCTTTGTGCAAAGGTATTACACAGCATGGCCCCCCAATCTCCTCTTTTAGGGTCCCCCACTGGCGCTATCTGTTCCTCCTATTCTCTTACTATGGGGGTAGTTATGCGGAAGCTCTGCTCGGCTGTGTGCATCCATAGATACACACAGTGTGGCTTGGCCCTGCTCCTTGCTTCCTCCTCACAGGACTTGACTGACAGCAACAGGAGCCAATGGCTCTCAGGAAAGCCTATAAATGCAGGAAGAGAGCAGAGAAAGGCTAGCGCTGGATCAAGTGTGTCGTCATATAAATGTTTAGGGAGAGGGGAGGAGTCACAGATGTTAGAAGCTTAATGCAGAGAATTCATTAAGGCAAAAAATCTGCCCACACAAGTTGTAACTAACTAATGAGTCTGTTGCCTTAGAGCACTGGGCAAGAGTGCCATCCTGACAAGGCCCTTCCTGCATCTCACTAGGTTGATGAGATTTCATGGGTCCTTCAAGGCCATGGGATCAAATCCAGCTGATGATTTAAGCTGATCATATCTTTGCTAACATATCATAGGGGGCTCTGTTTGGTATTTGAATTATAGACAAGAGCATAAAATTGAAGGGTTGTGTGGGTTTGATTAGCACCAGAGCTGACCTTTATCACTAGACAACATTCTAATGTAGATTGAACTTGCATATCGTTAGGAAAGGCCAACAGGTTGGTCAAAGGATAATATTCAATTCCAGCAAAAATTAGACTGCAGCCCGCAGCACAGAAGCAGGTACACTGTCCCAAGTATTTACACATCTGCACTTCCAGCATAAAACCTGGAACAGGTACATTAGAAGTGGGCTTTTTGTACTGCCTCACAAGGATCTTAATGGTTGTGCTGTTGCACTGGATTCTCAAGCCTTGCTCCATGGAGCCAGTTAAAGGATCAGTTCACATTAAAAAAAATATTAATAAACGCACATGCACAGGCAGGCAGATACACACTGACAGGAAGAATTAATTACCTACCACAGCGCTCAACAGCGCCGTGGTAGTTCATTGAGAACTACAAACCGACAGCTGCAAAGGCTGTCAGTACTTGTAGTTTTCCATTCACAGAAATCTGTGAATGAATGAAGCGGCCAGATGGGTGGAGCATAGAAGATTTCCCGATTGCTGTCACTAGATGCTCCAGAATGGGTGGAGGATTCGGGAGTGGAATCATGTTACATTTTACACCTTACAAACGGTCAGAACATGTAACATGTTCCCAAAGGTGAACTTATCCTTTAAGCCATATCTTGCACTGATGAAGGCTAAGAAGCCTGAAACAGCTGTAAGAAAAAGTTAATAATTCTGGCTCTGAAAATTATGGCTATATTTGTACTACACAGCAGCGGTTCTGAATATATAGATGGCTAAGAGAGGCAAAAAAGGAATGATTTAAATTAGGCCCAATTACTCATGAGCATTGGCTGAGCTCCTTGTTTTGGGGTTTTGTGCTTGAAGTGGGGATGTGCAAATACTTTCTGTTGTAACAAGGCAATGCTGTATCTTAGTGAAACACTTACAAATATTATCACATAGACAGATGCTGAAGTAGATGAACTGTAAACAATGAACATAATTACTCAGTAACTACCAATAATCTTTGTATAGCATCCTAATGTGTCACTTACAGGTGGAAATCTGTGAACATATAAACAGATAGTAAAGGCAGGTGTGAAGAACATAATGAGTTCCTTCCCACTCATTGCAGCATAATGTGTTCATGTAAGTAGTGTGCATGTTGAAAAGAAGACTGGAAAATTGATGACTGAAGAACAAATTATTTCATTTTAAATAAAAGTTAAAAAAAATAACAGTAGACAAGTTATTCCGATGAATCTGCATAAGCAAATACTGCCTTTGTATGCTATCTGCCTGGTTGTCTCTGGCTTTAAAGCGTATCTAAACCCAAAAAACAAAAATGTTATATATTGCAGTTTGCCACTCATTACATGTGATGGCTGCCTTGTCTTTCTTTTTTCAAACTTTCTTTACTTTATTTTTATCTGGTGATCCCATGAATAACACACTTGGATCAGGACAAAAGAAATAGTACAATAGAGGACTTCAGGAGTTTTTCATACCTGTTCACACAAGTTCATTGTTCTTTAGTCCTCGGAGATAGTTGGGAACAATGTAATGGATAACAGCCAGCACAAGCAGAAAGCAAAATCAAGGTGTAATTGTTTGTATTTCTCAAACAGATACAACACAATAGCAACTCTTTAACCACTTGAGCTCCAAAAGATTTTACCCCTTCGTGGCCAGGCCATTTTTTGCTATTCAGCACTGTGCTATTTTATCTGGCAATTGCACGGTCATGCAGAAATGAAATTGTTATAATTTTTTATCACACAAATAGAGCTTTCTTGGTGGTATTTAATCAGCACTGGGTTTTTTGGCAATATAAACAAAAAAAGACTGAAAATGTTAAACCCCCCCCCCCCAATATTTTCTACTTTCTGGTATAAAACATATCCCATAAAATCAAATTTTGTCATAAATTTAGCCAAAAATGTGTTCTGCTACATGTCTTTGTTACAATTTATGGTATATATATTTGAAAATTGATCAATTCTGATGCATCTCATTTCACCCAGGACCCACTGCACCAGTGTAGGGTCTGATAATGGGTCCAAGGATTTCATCCTGATACCTAATGGCAGTCAGGGTGCCATTGTCTAGCCTGTAGAGGTCTGTGCGTCCCTCCATGGATATGCGTCCCCAGACCATCACTGACCCACCACCAAAACGGTCATGTTGAACTATGTTACAGGTAGCATAACATTCTCCATGGCTTCTCCAGACCCGTTTACGTCTGCCACATGTGCTCAGGGTGAACCTGCTTTCATCTGTGCAAAGCACAGGGCACCAGTGGCGAACCTGCCAATTTTGGTGTTCAATGGCAAATGCCAATGGAGCTCTATGGTGCCGGGCAGTGAGCACAGGACCCACTAGAAGACATCGGGCTCTCAGGCTACCCTCATAAAGTCTGTTTCTGATTGTTTAGTCAAAGACATTCACACCAGTGGCCTGCTGGAGGTCATCTTGTAGGGCTCTGGCAGTGCTTATCCTGTTCCTCCTTGCACAAAGGTGCAGATACTGGTCCTGTTGATGGGTTAAGGACTATCTACGGCCCTGTCCAGCTCTCCTAGAGTAACTGCCTATCTCCTGGAATCTCCTCCATGCTCTTGAGACTGTGCTGGGAGACACAGCGAACCTTCTGGCAATGGCACTTATTGATGTGCCATCCTGGAGGAGTTGGACTGCCAGTGCAACCTTTGTAGGGTCCAGCTATTGCCTCATGCTACCAGTAGTGACACTGACCCTAGCCAAATGCAAAAGTAGTGAACATCCATCTAATTATACATGGAAGACTATGTGGACATCCTATAAGAGGATGTCCACCTAGTCTTCCATGTATAACTTAGATGGATTTAACTTTACCTCATTGTAATTTGCTAATTGTCCGTTAGAGGGCACCTATATGCATTGTGAGCCCAAATTGGCCCATCATTAGGTCTAACTATTGTGGCTTGTTGTACCTTTTGAGCGGTAATAATTGGCTTTTTTGTGTGTTGTTTTCCTCTTCCTTCTGATTCTGAGCTATTTAGTCAGTTTGGTAGTTTTCGTTGGTTGGCATTGGTTCAATGGAGGGCGGAAGTGACATCCTATAACAGGCGTCGGCGTCGTGAAGTCATTGGTGTCGAAACATTGTGACGTCATTGACGTCGGTTTTGGCGGGAAAAAAAACATTATTTAAAGGATCTGACTCGATTTGTTTGTTGTTTGATGGGGAGGTGCTGTTGTGGCATGGCATTGGAGCATGCTATGGTGAGACCCGATGGATATCTGTCCAGGCTGGCGGCCGGCATTCCACTGTAGGTCTCCACTATTATTTAAATTAATGGGTTTTTTTTATGTTTTTGTTTTTTAGCATGTGTCTTGTTTTTTGAGGATTGGGCTTCTATGTAGCCTTGGTTTACTGCTGCCACCTCTCCTTTTGGTTTTTGCCAATTACATGATTGAGGTAAATCCAATATTATCCCCATCATGAATGTTCCCATTATTGGCAGGTTGATTGGTTTTACCTGATCTTTGCTTTTAACTTACCATATATATTTTGTTTCAGTGTTCTATTTGGACCGGTATCTCTGGACTTTTTCCTTGATGTATTGCCCCTGGTTTGGCAGTGATAAGTAGTGTTCATCAAGTAGTATTTATATGATATCTCCATTCTAATAGGTATAAAACTAAGGTTCTTTCTGCTTTAAGCTGTTAATCAAACCTATGATATTGGGTGGCAGTTGATTTTCTTTTTTGTATATCTTTGCAGTTAGCCTATGGGTTCCCTTACCAACCATTTGAGCTGTCTTTATGTCCAGGTTGATTGAACTTTTTGTTCTTGGAAACTACTTATTAATGGTCTTACAGACATTTCATACAATTGATCCAGTTATGTATTTGCTGGTAAGTTGCCCTTCATTGATTTTTTTGAGTTATGTTCATGTTATATGTGATAATATGTTTTTGCGTATTAATTTACATACTTTGGTTATTTGATTTGTTAAGATGGTTATTGTTATATATTATATTTTGTAATTCGCATGATTTGTTGTTGTAGATGCTATATTTAACATCTCCTGAAGAAGCCTTAAAATAGCTGAAACATGTTGAGAAGTAATGCACCGAATATAAAATACTGTAACAAGTACCATTACCAATTTTGGACACTCAAATTTATATGTTATACATGTGAATTTTAAACGACTGTAATAAATGCTGTATTTTTTATAACTTTCTCATTATTGTTGTCACCCTTAAAGTCCCGATCATCTTCTTTTTTCAGTGAGGAGTTCACTCTCTTCCTCTTTATCTTTCTTTGTATCCCTCCTCCCTTCTCTTGAATACAGTTCAGTGAGCTTTATTTTATTGTCCTATCCCTGAAGAACGCAACCAGTCGTTAAAATGATGCAGACAGTTGTACCATCTTATGACATTGTAAATGTGATCATTATACTGCACAATGCAGAAATCCATAATAAATATGTTCAATATCCCCTTTCTTTTGCGCAAGGGTATAATTTAATCAACATAAAAACATCACCATTAGCATCATTAGTGTACAGCAAACAAGATAGTTTATCTGATTTATAGAGAAATTAAACATCATTATGGAATACTTATCTTGTCCAGAATCTGTTTAAAATTCATTAGTCACCCAGACTTAACCTACTAAAATCAAATAAAATTTCATTTAAAAAAAATATGATGTTCTTAAATCAGTTTAGATGCCTGCAGCAACTGTGCCATAAACTCAGCCAGCCAGTAAAGCATGGAGAATATTATCTGATACATCTTACATAATGTGTTTTAGTAAGATTACATTATACTGTAATTAACCATAGTCTTAATGTGTGCTAATTATAAATATGTGTCAAGAATATTCTTTTTTAAATAATAATTTTACCCCTTTTTATTGAAGCTCAAAATGATTCGAGTGCTATTAAATCATGTTAAACTTTGTAAAAATTGTGCATCTTTTCATTGTAAAAAATGATCCGAATACAAGCAGAGCCTGTGATAATGGGCTGTTGCTGAGCCTGACTTAACTAGAGGTGATAAGGATTACTCCTTATCACAGTTAAAGCTAAACTCCAGGCGGATATAAAAGGCACACATTGATGTTGCTCTGTAATCATTAATATGTTAACCCCCTTTTCACCACCTCCTCCTGACTCTTTAAGAGGTTCTGAATGCTGGGAGGAGGAGGTGGGCATTCCAATCATGTGATCGCATTGGGAGCTTTCTGGTACCTGCTGGTAACTGAACTGGGAGCACTCAGAGCAGCACAGAAATGTTTACATTTTGGATGCATACAGTATATGTGGCCTCTTGGCATTAAAGTCCACCCAGTGAAAGGCCGCATATATGCATACATTCGGCGGGAAGAGGTTAATAAATGTTTTTTTTTTAATTCAAGCAGTGTAGGTGTCTGAATTTTACTTGGCATAAGCCACTAAAATATATGTTGGTATGTTGATTGGCTCCTGTATAAAATGTGATCCTGGTATGTGTATGTATGCATATGTGATATAGGGACCTTAGATTGTAAGTATTCATTGAAACCTGAAAATAAGTAATACGGCTGAAAGAAACCACTGTTCTGATAAATAATGCATGTGTTATAGCTTAGTAAATTGAGCCTTTAAAGATTTACCAACTGGCTGTAAAATCTCATGGCAAGTGAAGAACAATCATTTCTCTTTGATGGAGAAGTAAAGTGTGAAAAACATCATACAGGCAAATGTTTGTGGACACCTGACCATTACACCTATATTGGCTTGTTAGAAATCCCATTCCAATTAACATAGAGCTGGTCCCTCTATAACAGCCTGCACTCCCCTGTAAAGGTTTTCCACAAGATTTTAGAGGGTGTCTGTGGAAATATGTAACCATTTATCAAAATAGAGAATTTGTGAGGTCAGGTACTGATGTGTGGCAAAAACAATTGACTTGCAATAGGAGTTCCAATTCATCCTAAATGTGTTCAGTAAGATTGAAGTCAGGACTCTGTGTAGACCACCCTGGTTGTTCCTCCATACTATAATAGTCAAACCATGTCTTTATAGACCTGGCCTTGTGCACAGGAACACAACCATTTGGGAACAACCAGGTTGGAAGTGTACAATTGTCGGAAACGGCTTTGCACTGTATGCTGTAGCATTAATAGTAGTCCTCTGTGGAAACACTTGAACCAATAAATTGGAGGAGTGTCCACAACATAAATCTGACCATATATTGTATTATGTGTACATAATTATTATTTATTACAGGTACTTATATAGCACTGTCAATTTATGCAACGCTTTACATATATATACTGTACATTCACATCAGTCCCTAACCCTCAAGGGGTGTACAAACTAAGGTCCATAACTTACATTCCTACACATACTAGGGCCAATTTAGACAGGATCCAATTAACCTACCAGCGTGTCTTTGGAACATGGGAGGAAACTGGAGTAGCCAGAGGAAACCCACGCAGGCACAGAGAGATCATGCAAACTCCGGGCAGGTGGTGCCATAGTGGGGATTTGAACTAACAACCCTAGTACTACCAGACGGAAGTGCTAACTCTTTAGCCACTGTGGTGCCCTTAATGCACTTTATTATGTGCATCAAAGCTGCAAGTCTATGAGATGGGTTGCATGGTCTTTACTCGTTATTGTTGTGATAAAATGAAAACACTTCAACCGTACTCTCAGCAAGTATTCATTACCATTTGGCATTCATAGTAGTGACCGGAATGCCTATGTTTTGGTATCCATCAAGTATGGATGAGTTCTGTTTTTTGCCAGTAGGCAGCAAGCAGTTTAAGAAATCACCAGGCATTAAAGAGGGTTAGAAAGACACTTAAACCATGTTTGGGTGCTGGATGTATAACTTCAAAGCTGAACACAAAATTTCTGAGAAACAGTACAAGTAGTACATAATATGTACAGTATCTCAGTGTTCTCAAACTTTCAGTTAAGGCACCCTTACTTGCCCTCCAGAGGATTTACTCCCCTTCCTGACCAGGCAATTTTTTGTGATACAGCGCTGAGTTATTTTAACTGACAATTGCGCGGTCATGCAATGTTATACATAAATAAAAATGTATGTCCTTTTTTCCCACAAATAAAGCTTTCTTTCGGTGGTATTTGATCACCTGTGGTTTTTATTTTTTGCACTATGGAGAGAAGGGAAGGCATAGGTGAGCACATCTCTGGACTCTGGAACAGGTAAGTGTGCGTTTATTAAAAGTTAGCAACTACATTTTTTGTAGCTGCTGACCTAATAATTTCAAAAATGGGTGGAACTCCACTTTAAAAGATAAGGTATCTACACTTCTGTCACAATCCACTTTAGGATAATTCCCAGACATACAAATCATACATCCAGAACTTCTGGTCTAGAACACAGACCAGCATGATATTAACAACTGAATAAAACTGGTTGGCCATCAACAATGCAGTGCATGGCAGCAATGGAATCTATGGAATAGGACTTGGGGAGCAATGAGAAAGTATAACCAGCCAAAGGCAGGCCAAAGGGAACTGAATTGCCACCCACTACAGCAAAACCATAATAGTTGTGGTTTCCATAACCCACATAAAATGTAATTTCCAGCAACCTTGCATTAGTAACCCCTAGTTAACATTAATACGCACTAATTAGCTAATTCTTTCCCTTCTCCTCTTATTATTATTTACTGTTTTTTTCTTTACATTCGTATGTGCACTTTGGGTTATTTCATTTCTGTAGTGTCACATTTAAAAATACATAATTAAAAAAAATAACTACCATGCTTTTTACAATAATTATAATTTTTGTGTTAACATAAATTGGACAGATCCCAGAAAAATATATGCTTTTTAATCCAATAATGCAAGCTGTTTTAAAATGACATACGTATTTCCTATGCACCTAAGCTCTATCTAGTGACCATTATGTAATGTTAATTCAGAAAAAAAATTGCCTAATAACATTCATTTTTGTACAAAAAAAAATCACAAGTAGATTTGCTGGACAAATGGCTATGCAATGCAATTATTGATGGCGTTTTTGCTTCAGCATACAAAAAGAAAGAAAGCAAAATTGTTCATACAGCAACAAACTATATTCATAGAATACAACCTTCACATTTCCTAACTCTGGAGATGCTGAGAATGCTCAGTAAGGAAATGAAGCATGCAAGTTTCTGATTACAACAGATAGTTCTGCTTCTATAAAGCTCAGCTTTAGGTCATGACTAGAGATGAGCGAAGAAATGAAAAATTCGATTCGACTGATTCGGCGAATTCGTGGACAATATTCGATTCGAGTCGAATAAATTCGCTGTGAATTTAACTTAAAAAAGGGTGTTTCTAGGCTTCAGAGAGACTTAATATTAGTGCAGAACACTGTACCTTTAATTTAAATGCCCTTGGAGTCTGCTGGGGAAGAGAAATAATACTGTCAGTCAGTATGACATGCAGATGAGTGCCGTCGATCTTAGAATCACCGCACACTTCACTCATTTGGGCAGTCACGGGGCCAAAACCAGAGTGTGGAGCCACAGTGTGGCGGTGGAGGCAGCAGCAATGGGAGGCCATACAGCACCCTATGACAAAAATGGAAACCACCAGCAGTGTGAGGAGACCTGAAAGTGGCACATGGCAGAGTGTGGCGATAGAGACAGCAGCAATGGGAGGCCGTACAGGGACCCATGACACACTCTGGACCTGGCAGCAGCATGAGGAGGCGGTACAGGGGCCCATGACAGATTACGGGCCTGGCAGCAGCATGAGGAGTCGGTACAGGGGCCCATGGCAGATTACGGGCCTGGCAGCAGCAATGGGAGGCCGTACAGGGACCCATGACACACTCTGGACCTGGCAGCAGCATGGGGAGGCGGTACAGGGGCCCATGACAGATTACGGGCCTGGCAGCAGCATGAGGAGTCGGTACGGGGGCCCATGACACACTCTGGACCTGGCAGCAGCATGAGGAGGCGGTACAGGGGCGCATGACAGATTACGAGCCTGGCAGCAGCAACTTGGACAGGAGGACGTTCAGCTTCTGCACCGTCGGGTGCGTGCTCGCAAACTGTTGTCTCTTGGAAACGGATTCCAAGAAAGACTGCTGACGGAATCCGTGAAGAGGAGTAGCAGGAGAAGGAGCATCTGAACGAGCGGAATATGCCAACAAGCGACAACAGTGGCCCATGACAGATTACGGGCCTGGCAGCAGCATGAGGAGTCGGTACGGGGGCCCATGGCAGATTACGGGCCTGGCAGCAGCTATGGGAGGCCCGTAATCTGCCAGCACCCTATGACAAAAAATGGAACCCACCAGCAGTGTGAGGAGACCTGAAAGTGGCACATGGCAGAGTGTGGCGATGGAGACAGCAGCAATGGGAGGCCGTACAGGGACCCATGAGAGACTCTGGACCTGGCAGCAGCATGAGGAGGCGGTATAGGGGCCCATGGCAGATTAGGGGCCTGGCAGCAGCTATGGGAGGCCCGTAATCTGCCAGCACCCTATGACAAAAAATGGAACACACCAGCAGTGTGAGGAGACCTGAAAGTGGCACATGGCAGAGTGTGGCGATGGAGGCAGCAGCAATGGGAGGCCGTACAGGGACCCATGAGAGACTCTGGACTTGGCAGCAGCATGAGGAGGCGGTATAGGGGCCTATGGCAGATTAGGGGCCTGGCAGCAGCTATGGGAGGCCCGTAATCTGCCAGCACCCTATGACAAAAAATGGAACACACCAGCAGTGTGAGGAGACCTGAAAGTGGCACATGTTTGGGGCATGATTCATGGCGGATTTAGTCAGTTGTGTCAGGAACTGGTGGTTTGAAATCCAGACTAATCCACGCCTGATTCATTTTCACAAACGTGAGTCTCTCCACACTTTGGGTGGACAGTCGTGTCCTCCGCGGAGTTGCAATACCTCCTGCCGCACTAAACACGCGCTCCGATGCCACGCTACTGGCCGGGCATGACAGCCTTTCAAGGGCAAATTCAGCTAGTTGGGGCCAAAGGTCAAGTTTCGTTGCCCAGTAGTCAAGGGGATTGTCTACCTCGGTTGGCAGGGTGCTGTCCAAGTAGGCCTAAGCCTGTTGTTTGAGGTCCTGCTCCAGGTCCACCTGATGCTGCTGCTGCTGCTGCGGCTGGTTAGTAGTTTCCTCACTGCGCTGGTGAAGAAAGCTACTCATCATCGACTGCAGACTGAGGCAGCCGCTGCTGGTGGAGCTGCCACTGCTCCTACCACCCCACCCCTCCCCTGCTGCCATGGCAGCGGAACACGAGCGCACAGGGCCCACAGTGTCTGAGGATGGACGTTGGCGCAGACAGGCAGAGACCAGCTGACTACATAGGTGTTTTTTATAGTACGTTATTTTGGCCTCCCTCTCAGCAGGTGTGAAAAAGGCCACCATTTTTGAACGGTAGCGAGGGTCCAACAAGGTGGACAGCCAAAAGTCATCCCTCTGTCTGATGGTTATTATTCGGCTGTCGCTACGCAAGCAACCGAGCATGCTATGGGCCATTTGTGCCAAGGAATGCGAGGGACTCCCTGCCTCCATCTCCACAGCATACTGCCACGGTGCGTCTAGGTCCTCTGTCTCCTCTTCCTCCTCCTCTACCAGATGCTCCTGCTCCTCCACTCCTGTCCGCTGAGTGGAAAAACCACCCATTTCACTCAATAATTCCTGAGCACCAATGTCCTCCTCTACCTCCTCCTCTTCTTCCAGTCCTGCCCCCACAGGGGCCATGTGGCGTTGAGATCTGTGCGCCACGTCTACCGCACCCTGACCAGCCATTGTTAACAGCATTTGTTCCAGGACGTGCAACAGAGGAATGACGTCGTTCATCCCATAGTCCTGCCGACTCACGAATAGCGTGGCCTCCTCAAAGGGCCTGAGCAAGCGCAGGTGTCACGCATGAGCTGCCAATGGCTGACATCTAAGTTACACAGGGAGTACCTTTATCTGCTTTTAACATCAGGAAATCTGTGATGGCCTTTTGCTGTTCGTAAAGGCGGTCTAACATATGTAGGGTTGAATTCCACCTTGTTGCAACGTCACAGCATGAGGAGTCGGTATAGGGGCCCATGGCAGATTAGGGGCCTGGCAGCAGTTATGGGAGGCCCATAATCTGCCAGCACCCTATGACAAAAAATGGAACACACCAGCAGTGTGAGGAGACCTGAAAGTGGCACATGGCAGAGTGTGGCGATGGAGACAGCAGCAATGGGAGGCCGTACAGGGACCATGACAGACTCTGGACTTGGCAGCAGCATGAGGAGGCGGTATATAGGGGCCCATGGCAGATTAGGGGCCTGGCAGCAGCTATGTGAGGCCCGTAATCTGCCTGCACCCTATGTCAAAAAATTTAACACACCAGCAGTGTGAAGAGACCTGAAAGTGGCACATGGCAGCAGAGTGTGGCGATGGAGACAGCAGCAATGGGAGGCCGTACAGGGACCCATGACAGACTCTGGACTTGGCAGCAGCATGAGGAGGCGGTATATAGGGGCCCATGGCAGATTAGGGGCCTGGCAGCAGCTATGGGAGGCCCGTAATCTGCCAGCACCCTATGTCAAAAAATTCTACACACCAGCAGTGTGTGAGGAGACCTGAAAGTGGCACATGGCAGAGTGTGGCGATGGAGACAGCAGCAATGGGAGGCCGTACAGGGACCCATGACAGACTCTGGACTTGGCAGCAGCATGAGGAGGCGGTATATAGGGGCCCATGGCAGATTAGGGGCCTGGCAGCAGCTATGGGAGGCCCGTAATCTGCCAGCACCCTATGTCAAAAAATTCAACACACCAGCAGTGTGTGAGGAGACCTGAAAGTGGCACATGGCAGAGTGTGGCGATGGAGAAAGCAGCAATGGGAGGCCGTACAGGGACCCATGAGAGACTCTGGACCTGGCAGCAGCATGAGGAGGCGGTATATAGGGGCCTATGGCAGATTAGGGGCCTGGCAGCAGCTATGTGAGGCCCGTAATCTGCCTGCACCCTATGTCAAAAAATTAAACACACCAGCAGTGTGAAGAGACCTGAAAGTGGCACATGGCAGAGTGTGGCGATGGAGACAGCAGCAATGGGAGGCCGTACAGGGACCATGACAGACTCTGGACTTGGCAGCAGCATGAGGAGGCGGTATATAGGGGCCCATGGCAGATTAGGGGCCTGGCAGCAGCTATGTGAGGCCCGTAATCTGCCTGCACCCTATGTCAAAAAATTTAACACACCAGCAGTGTGAAGAGACCTGAAAGTGGCACATGGCAGCAGAGTGTGGCGATGGAGACAGCAGCAATGGGAGGCCGTACAGGGACCCATGAGAGACTCTGGACTTGGCAGCAGCATGAGGAGGCGGTATATAGGGGCCCATGGCAGATTAGGGGCCTGGCAGCAGCTATGTGAGGCCCGTAATCTGCCTGCACCCTATGTCAAAAAATTAAACACACCAGCAGTGTGAAGAGACCTGAAAGTGGCACATGGCAGCAGAGTGTGGCGATGGAGACAGCAGCAATGGGAGGCCGTACAGGGACCATGACAGACTCTGGACTTGGCAGCAGCATGAGGAGGCGGTATATAGGGGCCCATGGCAGATTAGGGGCCTGGCAGCAGCTATGTGAGGCCCGTAATCTGCCTGCACCCTATGTCAAAAAATTTAACACACCAGCAGTGTGAAGAGACCTGAAAGTGGCACATGGCAGCAGAGTGTGGCGATGGAGACAGCAGCAATGGGAGGCCGTACAGGGACCCATGAGAGACTCTAGACTTGGCAGCAGCATGAGGAGGCGGTATATAGGGGCCCATGGCAGATTAGGGGCCTGGCAGCAGCTATGTGAGGCCCGTAATCTGCCTGCACCCTATGTCAAAAAATTAAACACACCAGCAGTGTGAAGAGACCTGAAAGTGGCACATGGCAGCAGAGTGTGGCGATGGAGACAGCAGCAATGGGAGGCCGTACAGGGACCATGACAGACTCTGGACTTGGCAGCAGCATGAGGAGGCGGTATATAGGGGCCCATGGCAGATTAGGGGCCTGGCAGCAGCTATGTGAGGCCCGTAATCTGCCTGCACCCTATGTCAAAAAATTTAACACACCAGCAGTGTGAAGAGACCTGAAAGTGGCACATGGCAGCAGAGTGTGGCGATGGAGACAGCAGCAATGGGAGGCCGTACAGGGACCATGACAGACTCTGGACTTGGCAGCAGCATGAGGAGGCGGTATATAGGGGCCCATGGCAGATTAGGGGCCTGGCAGCAGCTATGTGAGGCCCGTAATCTGCCTGCACCCTATGTCAAAAAATTTAACACACCAGCAGTGTGAAGAGACCTGAAAGTGGCACATGGCAGCAGAGTGTGGCGATGGAGACAGCAGCAATGGGAGGCCGTACAGGGACCCATGAGAGACTCTAGACTTGGCAGCAGCATGAGGAGGCGGTATATAGGGGCCCATGGCAGATTAGGGGCCTGGCAGCAGCTATGTGAGGCCCGTAATCTGCCTGCACCCTATGTCAAAAAATTAAACACACCAGCAGTGTGAAGAGACCTGAAAGTGGCACATGGCAGCAGAGTGTGGCGATGGAGACAGCAGCAATGGGAGGCCGTACAGGGACCATGACAGACTCTGGACTTGGCAGCAGCATGAGGAGGCGGTATATAGGGGCCCATGGCAGATTAGGGGCCTGGCAGCAGCTATGTGAGGCCCGTAATCTGCCTGCACCCTATGTCAAAAAATTTAACACACCAGCAGTGTGAAGAGACCTGAAAGTGGCACATGGCAGCAGAGTGTGGCGATGGAGACAGCAGCAATGGGAGGCCGTACAGGGACCCATGAGAGACTCTGGACTTGGCAGCAGCATGAGGAGGCGGTATATAGGGGCCCATGGCAGATTAGGGGCCTGGCAGCAGCTATGTGAGGCCCGTAATCTGCCTGCACCCTATGTCAAAAAATTAAACACACCAGCAGTGTGAAGAGACCTGAAAGTGGCACATGGCAGCAGAGTGTGGCGATGGAGACAGCAGCAATGGGAGGCCGTACAGGGACCATGACAGACTCTGGACTTGGCAGCAGCATGAGGAGGCGGTATATAGGGGCCCATGGCAGATTAGGGGCCTGGCAGCAGCTATGTGAGGCCCGTAATCTGCCTGCACCCTATGTCAAAAAATTTAACACACCAGCAGTGTGAAGAGACCTGAAAGTGGCACATGGCAGCAGAGTGTGGCGATGGAGACAGCAGCAATGGGAGGCCGTACAGGGACCCATGAGAGACTCTAGACTTGGCAGCAGCATGAGGAGGCGGTATATAGGGGCCCATGGCAGATTAGGGGCCTGGCAGCAGCTATGTGAGGCCCGTAATCTGCCTGCACCCTATGTCAAAAAATTAAACACACCAGCAGTGTGAAGAGACCTGAAAGTGGCACATGGCAGCAGAGTGTGGCGATGGAGACAGCAGCAATGGGAGGCCGTACAGGGACCATGACAGACTCTGGACTTGGCAGCAGCATGAGGAGGCGGTATATAGGGGCCCATGGCAGATTAGGGGCCTGGCAGCAGCTATGTGAGGCCCGTAATCTGCCTGCACCCTATGTCAAAAAATTTAACACACCAGCAGTGTGAAGAGACCTGAAAGTGGCACATGGCAGCAGAGTGTGGCGATGGAGACAGCAGCAATGGGAGGCCGTACAGGGACCCATGAGAGACTCTGGACCTGGCAGCAGCAGGAGGAGGTGGTATATAGGGGCCTATGGCAGATTAGGGGCCTGGCAGCAGCTATAGGAGGCCCGTAATCTGCCAGCACCCTATGTCAAAAAATTCAACACACCAGCAGTGTGAGGAGACCTGAAAGTGGCACATGTTTGAGGCATGATTCATGGCGGATTTAGTCAGTTGTGTCAGGAACTGGTGGTTTGAAATCCAGACTAATCCACGCCTGATTCATTTTCACAAACGTGAGTCTCTCCACACTTTGGGTGGACAGTCGTGTCCTCCGCGGAGTTACAATACCTCCTGCCGCACTAAACACGCGCTGGTGGAGCTGCCACTGCTCCTACCACCCCACCCCTCCCCTGCTGCCATGCCAGCGGAACGCGAGCGCACAGGGCCCACAGTGTCTGAGGATGGACGATGGCGCACAAAGGCAGAGACCAACTGACTACATAGGTGGTTTTTATAGTACGTAATTTTGGCCTCCCTCTCAGCAGGTGTGAAAAAGGCCACCATTTTGGACCGGTAGCGAGGGTCCAACAAGGTGGACAGCCAAAAGTCATCCCTCTGTCTGATGGTTATTATTCGGCTGTCGCTACGCAAGCAACCGAGCATGCTATGGGCCATTTGTGCCAAGGAATGCGAGGGACTCCCTGCCTCCATCTCCACAGCATACTGCCACGGTGCGTCTGGGTCCTCTGTCTCCTCCTCCTCCTCCTCTACCAGATGCTCCTGCTCCTCCACTCCTGTCCGCTGAGTGGAAAAACCACCCATTTCACTCAATAATTCCTGAGCACAAATGTCCTCCTCTACCTCCTCCTCTTCTTCCTGTCCTGCCCCCACAGGGGTCATGTGGCGTTGAGATCTGTGCGCCACGTCTACCGCACCCTGACCAGCCATTGTTAACAGCATTTGTTCCAGGACGTGCAACAGAGGAATGACGTCGTTCATCCCATAGTCCTGCCGACTCACGAATAGCGTGGCCTCCTCAAAGGGCCTGAGCAAGCGGCAGGTGTCACGCATGAGCTGCCAATGGCTGACATCTAAGTTACACAGGGGAGTACCTTTATCCGCTTGTAACATCAGGAAATCGGTGATGGCCTTTCGCTGCTCGTAAAGGCGGTCTAACATGTGTAGGGTTGAATTCCACCTTGTTGCAACGTCGCAGATCAGGCGATGCTGTGGAATTCCGTTCTGCCGCTGCAGCTCAATGAGGGTGTTCTTTGCGGTGTAGGAATGGCTGAAATGCATGCACAGTTTACGTGACATTTTAAGGATGTCTTGCAGTGGGATGGTGGATTTTAGGAACCGCTTGACAACCAGATTGAACACGTGAGCCATGCATGGCGCATGGCACAACCTTCCTTGACGCAGAGCAGACACCATGTTCTTTCCGTTGTCAGTCAACATGGTTCCGATTTTTAGTTTGCGCGGAGACAGCCATCTGTCGATTTCTCTGTTCATTACACTCAGCAGTTCCTCCCCTGTGTGACTACGTTCGCCAAGGCATACCAGGTGCAGCACAGCGTGACACCGTTGCGCCCTGCACATGTGATATGCCGGTCGGGTAATGGGACTTGGCACGGGGGTGGCGGCTGAGGACACGGCGGAAAAAGAGGTGGTAGAGGCGGACATGCTTGCTGGACCAAGGACGTGCAAACGTGGAGGCAAAAGCGTCGTGACCTGTCCAAGTTGCTGGTGCGGCTGTGCCGGCACCACGTTCACCCAGTGGGCCGTAAATGACATGTACTGTCCCTGACCGTAGTTACAGCTCCACACGTCGGCGCTGCCGTGCACTTTGGCAGAGACCGACATGCTCAAAGACTGGCCCACCATCTCTTCTACATGTGAATGCAGGGCTGGCACTGCCTTTTGGGCAAAGAAATGACGGCTTGGCACTCTCCACCGCGGCGCGGCACAAGCCATCATTTCTCGGAAAGGTGCTGAGTCCACCAGTTGGAAAGGGAGGGACTGCAGCACCAGCAACTTGGACAGGAGGACGTTCAGCTTTTGCACCGTCGGGTGCGTGCTCGCAAACTGTTGTCTCTTGGATACGGATTCCAAGAAAGACTGTTGACGGAATCCGAGAAGAGGAGTAGCAGGAGAAGGAGCATCTGAACGAGCGGAAGATGCCAATGAGCGACAACTCCCCTCAGCAGAGGTGTTGGAGCCTTGACTGGCTGATAGAGGGCGATTGACGACGTCGGGTGACGGAGCAAGTAACGGAGCGGGTGATGGAGCGGGGGCTGGGGCAGGCAGAACCGCCGTATGTTTATCACGGTTTTCCCAGGCCACCGAATGGTGACGCTGCATATGCTGACGCAACGCTGTAGTCCCAACATGGGCCCCCTGGCCACGCTTGCATTTCTGGCCACATAGTCGACATACGGCTACGTTTACTTCCTCGGGCGGCTTGAGGAAAAATTGCCACACCACCGAGTAGGAAACTTTGCCCCCGCTACTCTTCACTGGCTGACTGCTACTTCCTCCGTGCGCACCGGCACCACTACTGGCCGTGGTGGTAGGCTGCAGTGGAGCTGGTGCTCTACTCCGTGGACGTTTGGCTCCACTGACACTGATGCGACCCTGCTGCTGTCTCCTGGGCAACCCACCGACTGTTTTGCTCGCTGCCAAGCTGCCACCCTCTTCTCCTGATGATGCGGAAGAAATTGCCTGATGACGACGAGGCTGCCAAGTGCGATCAACCTCCTCATCATCAAGTAGGGTCTCCGCCTCACTACTAGCCCCCTCGGCTGCGTCTGGGTCAGGAGACAGACCTGTCTCTAGACCGGCTACCGAGCCACTCTCCTCGCCAGTACTTGTTCGCTTGGCTGCTGAAAAGGCCGATGTCTCCCCCCGTTCCTGACCGCCCTCTGTTAGCTCTTCCTCACTGTACAGTGGGGCTGAGCCCACAGCATGCGATACTTCGCTTGGTGAGGGAACAGCAAAGGACAGGGGCAGGTAGAGGACACGTGATTTCAGTGGGCTTGGTCCCGGGCCATGCCAACTAACGGTTGTGTCTGACGTACCCACCGACCGTTGGCTGTAGGTGTCAGAGGTGACCTGGGAAGAGGAAGACGACCGAGCCAACCAATCAATGACGGCAGGGTTGTCGGTGGAGACACGACCGCTGGATGACACCGGGAGCACTGGCCTCTGGCTGCGAATACTGCTGCCTCGACCCCTTCCTCTGCTGCCACGTCTGCTCGCTCCTAAAACATTGCCTCCTCTGCCACTCCTCTGCATGTTGTCTGACATACTATTTAATTCAACGATTAGGTGTCCCTGAGTAACAATTCTCTGGCACTCAGTAACAATTCTGTCTGTCCCTGAGTATGAATTCTGTGGCCCTGAGTAACAATTCTGTGTCTGTGCGAGTAACAATTCTGTGTCTGTGCGAGTAACAATTCTGTGTCTGTGCAAGTAACAATTTTGTGTCTGTGCGAGTAACAATTCTCTGGCACTCAGTAACAATTCTGTCTGTCCCTGAGTAACAATTCTCTGGCACTCAGTAACAATTCTGTCTGTCCCTGAGTAACAATTCTCTGGCACTCAGTAACAATTCTGTCTGTCCCTGAGTATGAATTCTGTGGCCCTGAGTAACAATTCTGTGTCTGCGCGAGTAACAATTCTGTGTCTGTGCAAGTAACAATTTTGTGTCTGTGCGAGTAACAATTCTCTGGCACTCAGTAACAATTCTGTCTGTCCCTGAGTATGAATTCTGTGGCCCTGAGTAACAATTCTGTGTCTGTGCGAGTAACAATTCTGTGTCTGTGCGAGTAACAATTCTGTGTCTGTGCAAGTAACAATTTTGTGTCTGTGCGAGTAACAATTCTCTGGCACTCAGTAACAATTCTGTCTGTCCCTGAGTAACAATTCTCTGGCACTCAGTAACAATTCTGTCTGTCCCTGAGTAACAATTCTCTGGCACTCAGTAACAATTCTGTCTGTCCCTGAGTATGAATTCTGTGGCCCTGAGTAACAATTCTGTGTCTGCGCGAGTAACAATTCTGTGTCTGTGCAAGTAACAATTTTGTGTCTGTGCGAGTAACAATTCTCTGGCACTCAGTAACAATTCTGTCTGTCCCTGAGTAACAATTCTCTGGCACTCAGTAACAATTCTGTCTGTCCCTGAGTAACAATTCTCTGGCACTCAGTAACAATTCTGTCTGTCCCTGAGTAACAATTCTCTGGCACTCAGTAACAATTCTGTCTGTCCCTGAGTAACAATTCTCTGGCGCTCAGTAACAATTCTGTCTGTCCCTGAGTATGAATTCTGTGGCCCTGAGTAACAATTCTGTGTCTGTGCGAGTAACAATTCTGTGTCTGTGCAAGTAACAATTTTGTGTCTGTGCGAGTAACAATTCTCTGGCACTCAGTAACAATTCTGTCTGTCCCTGAGTAACAATTCTCTGGCACTCAGTAACAATTCTGTCTGTCCCTGAGTAACAATTCTCTGGCGCTCAGTAACAATTCTGTCTGTCCCTGAGTATGAATTCTGTGGCCCTGAGTAACAATTCTGTGTCTGTGCGAGTAACAATTCTGTGTCTGTGCAAGTAACAATTTTGTGTCTGTGCGAGTAACAATTCTCTGGCACTCAGTAACAATTCTGTCTGTCCCTGAGTAACAATTCTCTGGCACTCAGTAACAATTCTGTCTGTCCCTGAGTAACAATTCTCTGGCACTCAGTAACAATTCTGTCTGTCCCTGAGTATGAATTCTGTGGCCCTGAGTAACAATTCTGTGTCTGCGCGAGTAACAATTCTGTGTCTGTGCAAGTAACAATTTTGTGTCTGTGCGAGTAACAATTCTCTGGCACTCAGTAACAATTCTGTCTGTCCCTGAGTAACAATTCTCTGGCACTCAGTAACAATTCTGTCTGTCCCTGAGTAACAATTCTCTGGCACTCAGTAACAATTCTGTCTGTCCCTGAGTATGAATTCTGTGGCCCTGAGTAACAATTCTGTGTCTGTGCGAGTAACAATTCTGTGTCTGTGCAAGTAACAATTTTGTGTCTGTGCGAGTAACAATTCTCTGGCACTCAGTAACAATTCTGTCTGTCCCTGAGTAACAATTCTCTGGCACTCAGTAACAATTCTGTCTGTCCCTGAGTAACAATTCTCTGGCACTCAGTAACAATTCTGTCTGTCCCTGAGTAACAATTCTCTGGCACTCAGTAACAATTCTGTCTGTCCCTGAGTAACAATTCTCTGGCGCTCAGTAACAATTCTGTCTGTCCCTGAGTATGAATTCTGTGGCCCTGAGTAACAATTCTGTGTCTGTGCGAGTAACAATTCTGTGTCTGTGCAAGTAACAATTTTGTGTCTGTGCGAGTAACAATTCTCTGGCACTCAGTAACAATTCTGTCTGTCCCTGAGTAACAATTCTCTGGCACTCAGTAACAATTCTGTCTGTCCCTGAGTAACAATTCTCTGGCACTCAGTAACAATTCTGTCTGTCCCTGAGTATGAATTCTGTGGCCCTGAGTAACAATTCTGTGTCTGCGCGAGTAACAATTCTGTGTCTGTGCAAGTAACAATTTTGTGTCTGTGCGAGTAACAATTCTCTGGCACTCAGTAACAATTCTGTCTGTCCCTGAGTAACAATTCTCTGGCACTCAGTAACAATTCTGTCTGTCCCTGAGTAACAATTCTCTGGCACTCAGTAACAATTCTGTCTGTCCCTGAGTAACAATTCTCTGGCACTCAGTAACAATTCTGTCTGTCCCTGAGTAACAATTCTCTGGCACTCAGTAACAATTCTGTCTGTCCCTGAGTAACAATTCTCTGGCACTCAGTAACAATTCTGTCTGTCCCTGAGTAACAATTCTGTCTGTCCCTGAGAATGAATTCTGTGGCCCTGAGTAAGAATTCTCTGGCACTCAGTAACAATTCTGTCTGTCCCTGAGTAACAATTCTCTGGCACTCAGTAACAATTCTGTCTGTCCCTGAGTAAAAATTCTGTGGCCCTAATAACGTTTCTGTGGCCCTAAGTAACAATTCTCTGGCACTGAGTAACAATTCTGTCTGTCCCTGAGTATGAATTCTGTGGCCCTAACTAGCGTTTCTTTGTCCCTAAATAACGATTCTGTGGCCCTCATTAACAAGTCTGTGTCCCTGAGTAATGGTTCTCTGTCCCTAAGTAACTTCTCTCTGTCCCCAATTCTCGTTTCTGTGGCCCTAACTCTGTCCCTGTCCCTAGTACAGAGCGGTCTGCCTCTGTTCAATGACTGCAGGCAAATGAAGATTTCCAAAATGGCCGCTATATATACCTCGACCATTACACAGTGCTGGCTGGCTGGCTGCTGATTGGCTGATGCGATCACATGTCGTTGAGGAATGCATTATGGGGCAGCGCGCCTTGTCTGCGCGCCTTCCCCGACATCCCCGCTCCGTCGCCGCACATGTCAGCCGCCATTTTCGGAAAAATTTCGATTCGCGCGTCCGAATTAGGCTGTTTTTCGGATTCGGCACGAATCGAAATTTTTCCGATATTCGACTCGAATTCCACTTCGGATACTTCGATTCGCTCATCTCTAGTCATGACCACAAATAGCAAAAACAGATTAACTGGACACTTCTCTTTGGAACTGACTAAAGCAATTCAGGTAGAACATATTAATATATGAATATAGATAATGCCAATAAATATGAATGAGATGTATTAATATATAATGCCATCATAAAAATTACACAATAGCATAGCATGATGTTCTAAAGAGAAGAAATTATTCTCATGAACATGGACTTAGGAAATTTTCCAGATTTCTTTCCTCGTGTACATAAGAAATGATGACACAACTGATCTAGCAAACAGAATAAGAAAATGTGTATGGGTTCAATCCATGGGGGAACTGTGAAGTCTGAAAATTGGGAAGTTTTTAAGGTTGTTTTGGCTAAGAAACCTGATTTTTTTCTTTTAACAATTGGTCATAGGCCTAAATTGACTGGTGGAAGTAGCAGCCATAACAGATCTAAAATCAGATCTAAAATAAAGCTTGAGCCCTCAGATTCATATTAATTGATCAGTGGCATAAGATTTATAGTGTAGCTTTTGATCTTTTTTTCCTAGTACCACACTGTATTGTTCTAAAAAAAAAAAAATAAAATGTTAAAAGAGAGTGCACAAAAAAAATTCAAAACCATAGCCATATTTCCCAAACAACCTCCAATCCCCACATCCCCATTTTGTTCACAAAATATTTATATAATATACCCACCCCTTCCTTCCACCCCTCCCTCTCTTCCTTCCACCCACCCTTCCTTCCTTCCACCCACCCCTCCTTTCTTCCACCCACCCCTTCCTTCCTTCTCTCTAACCCTCTCTCTCTATCCTTCTCTTCTTTCGAGACTCACTGCATTTGGCTGTTTCTCCCATTGCTCTGAGGATTGCAGTGATCTACTGGCCTCCTGGACTGGTGTTGCCCTTTCTTGATGACTTCTCTGCTTGGCTACCGTATTTTCTCTCCTCTGAAATACCCACTATAATTCTTGGAGATTTTAACATCCCCATTAATGTGAACAACCCAGCTACACACCAACTCTTCAACCTAACCTCATCTTTTGCCTTAACACAATGGACACAATCCTCCACTTACTCTGACGGGAATATTTTAGACCTTGTTTTCTCCCATCTTTGCACTCCCTACAACCTCACAAACACCCCCTTTCCTCTCTCAGATCACAATCTCATCACCTTTACAGTGTCCTCGTCCCTCCAAGTAGCAAACAATTACCCGCAGAAACCTTCACAACTTAAACCCTTCTCTTTTCCACTCTGCAACTGACCGCCTCTATGACAGAATCTCTCCCCTGTCCTGCCCTGACCTGGTCACTACTGTCTACAACAGTTTGTTTTCATCCACACTAGATTCACTTGCTCCTCTAACAACATGAAGTATCAGGCCCTGACCATTACAACCGTGGCTGACTGACGACACCAGAAATCTTAAGCAACATAGTCATGTACTGGAGCGATTGTGGCGTAAAACCAAATCTCAGCAAGCATTCATCCTATATAAATCTGCTTTCTTAACATACAATTCCTCCCTCCATGCTGCCAAACAAGCCTACTTTGTCACTCTTATTAATACCCCATCAACCAGTCCTCGTCGTCTCTTCTCTACTTTTAACTTTCTACTTTCTCCACCTTCACCCAGTAACTCACTGCTTACGAGATTGCAAATCATTTTTAAAAAAAAAAGGATTGATGCAATTTGTAGGGGCATCTCCACTACACAGACATCTATCCCACTTAGCATACCTTATACTAAACATCCCTCAGCACTTTCCTCTAAAGCATGCACAGATCACTCCCTTACTTAAAAAACCCTCGCTAGACCCCACCAACCTGAACAACTTAAGACCCATTTCCCTGCTCCCTTTTACCTTTAAACTCTTAGAACGCTTAGTCTACAATCACCTGAGCTCTTACCTCACTGACAACAAGCTTCTTGATCCTTTACAGTCTGGCTTTCAGTCACTACACTCCACTGAAACTGCCCTAATAAAACTCACTAATGATTTACTAACTGTTAAAACCAATGGCCATACTCTTACTACTTGACCTCTCTGTGGCTTTTGATACCATCCCTTCCTCCTCAAAAAACTTCACTCTCTTGACCTCCAAGACTCTGCTCTCTCCTGGTTCTCTTCCTACCTATCGCAGCGCTCCTTCAGCTGATCCTATAACTCTGTCTCCTCCTCTCCACTGCCTCTTTCTGTAGGGGTCCCTCAAGGTTCTGTCCTTGGACCCCTTCTCTTCTCCATGTACACCTCCTCCCTTGGTCAATTGATAAACTCCCATGGCTTTAAGTACCATCTCTATGCTGATGAAACACAAATCTATCTTTCTACTCCTCACCTCACCTCTTCAGTCTCCTCTCGCATTACTAACCTACTAAGTGACATATCAGTATGGATGTCACTCCACTTCCTCAAACTAAATCTTTCCAAAATAAAGCTCATACTATTCCCTCCAGCCCATGCCCCCTCCCCTGACTTCTCCATCAAGATCAATAATACAACCATCAGTCCCTCCCCTCATGCCAGGATACTAGTGTCACGGATCCACGGTCGCCGCCATCAACATGCGACAATCGCACGACCGCGACTAACAGTAATATGTCACGCCCCCGGCGTCAGACCCCAGACCTTCTCACCAAACTCGTGACCAAAGGACCGGCCGATCTAAAACCGCGGTGTGACGCGCGTAACAAGGCCACACTCAGCTGCACCCAGCAAAGCGATTGCCCAGCTAATGGACTACAATCGGTGCCTGCAGCCTAAATGCGCTTGTTACTGGGTCGGGTTAATTATGCAACTAACCCTCTACTGCCACCACCACTTTTGTCGGAGACTGGGAAACTCCCGTTATCAAATATACACTATAATGATTGAAATATTGATCTATATAGCACGGCCCGTGGACCTGTTATACAGAGATATACCAAACAGTAGCGTCTCTTCAAAGGCAGGGATTCGTGAATTGCAAGTAAGCGCTTAGAAACAGTTTAACACTTTCAGAAAGAAAGATTTACTACTAAAAGGGTCAAAACAGGTGCAAGACAATATTTACAAATAGATGTCACAAAAATATATATATATGTATATAAAGACACAGCAAAGAGATAATTAGGAAGAAGATTACAGGGTTAAGTTACTTGTCTGGGTTTGCAGATCCAAGTTGTAGAGCAGGGCGATTTCTTGATCTCCTTTTGTTACGATGTTGCAGGGAGATCTCTATGTGTGTGTCAAGCTCTAACTCACTTGTCTCTTCTTAAAAGTCCCTCTCAAAGGGGTTTCAGTGGGAAACTGAATTAAACTACAGCTTCATAATACATGACATGAAACATACGGTTGACGTGAGGAATGTGCAATTACTCTGGTCAGTTTGATAATGTGTGGGCTTACGCCGTTTTGGGTCAATGCTTCCCAGCCCTCTGAGAAATGCTGCCTTATCAGACGTAGGTGAGAAAGGTGACAGTTTCCCCAGACTGCTGGCCCCACCAGGAATGTTTCTTCTGGGCTGACCCCCACCATCTGTCAGGAGATATCGTTGGTCTCTCAGGACTGGAAAGGGGGGATGTGAGGAATGATCCAGGAATACCTCAAATAACAGAAGGAACAAGAAAAAGAAGAACTCCGCTTCCAGCTCTGATGAGCTAGTTTGTTACAACTAGGTGTAATCCTGGACTCCCATCTGTCCTTTCAGCCCAAAATCCAATCACTGTCCAAATCTTGTAGACTTCACCTCTGCAGCATCTCCAAGATATGCCTGTTCTTAACCTCTGAAACCACTAAGCAACTTATTCACTCCCTTGTTATCTCTTGCCTTGACTATTGTAACTCCCTCCTCATTGGCCTACCTAATCATAGGCTATACCCTCTTCAGTCTATCATGAATACTGCTGCCACACTCATCCACCTTACTAACCATTCCATATCTGCCATCCCTTTCTGCCAATCCCTCCACTGGCTTCCCATTACCCAACAAATAAAATTCAAAACATTAACAATAATATATAAAGCCATTTATAACTCTGCCCCAATTACATCACCAATCTTGTCTCCAAATATCACCCAAACCATCCTCTCCGCTCCTCCCATGACCTCATGCTCTCTAGCTCACTTGTCCCCTCCTCCCATGCTTGTCTCCAGGACTTCTCCAGATACTCATCCATTCTCTGGAACTCTCTACCCCAATCTATCCGACTTTCACCTACTCTGCCCACTTTTAGGCAATTTCTGAAAACCTATCTTTTCAGGGAAGCCTATCCCGCCTTCAGCTAATAATGGAATCTTCTATTCCTCCTATCAGTGCATCCCCCACACTTATTACCTTTTTTTACCACCAGCTCCTCCCTCTTCAATTGTAAGCTCCGAGCAGGGCCCTCCTAACCCTCTTGTATTGAACTGTATCGTTGCTGTATTGTCTCCCTTTATATTTTAAAGTGCTGAGCAAACTGTTGGCGCTATATAAATCCCATATAATAATAATAATAATCCTGCAGCATCTTAACATTTTTGCAGCTGAGGCCCAGCTGCGGAAACAGTATGCATGCTTTTTGTACATTACCTGAGCACAGGAATAAGTTACAAACAACACAGAATTTTCCCTGCAGCAAGCATTAAAAATATTGAAGCTGAGGCCCAACTACGATAACATTTTCTGCAGCACCTTTACAATGCATTGCAATAGGTCATGAGAAGTGGTAATTGTGGCAGGCAAGAAAAGATGGCAGGAGCTGGAAATGGTGGCAGGCCAAGAGAGGTGGCAAGAACTGGAAATTGTGGCAGGCCAGAAAAGATGGCAGGAGCTGGTGATGGTGGGAGGCCAACAGAGGTTGCAAGAGCTGGGAATGGTGGCAGTGGAAGGCAAGGAAGGGTGGCAGGAGTTGATAAAATAGACAGGCCAGCACAGAATACAGAAACTGCTAATGGTGGAAGGAGCTGGTAATGATGGCAGGCCAGTGGTGGTGGCAGAAGTTGGTGTGGTGGCAGCACTAGGCCAGAAGAAGTGGCAAGATTTATTAATTGTGGCACAGTCCACAGTGTGGTTTGCAGTCTCAGGGGACATGCAGATTTGGCTGTCTTTAAAAAAAATACCTACTGCACTGAAGGCCCTTTCAGATAGCACACTGGCTGCAGGGAAAACCAGAAGCCTGCACTCGTACTATGCAAGCTAGTTGGGCATGATCCTGCTACCATCTTGAAATGTTACCAAGGGGTTTTTCTGCAGCAAATTTTCTAAGTGTGCATTTTTGCCCCCTTTGGGATGGTAGCAATGGATCTGCCAGTGTTACCTTGTATCAGGGATTTTAGATGGAGGCCACCCAGTAGCAGTCCTTCTCTTTCATGGCCTGAATCCTGGGGTCCTTGTGCTGGCATTTAAGTATCAATGAGTCCATTTGCCACACATTGCCTGCAGCAGAGGACCCTGACTCATGAGTGTCACTGAGGACAACAGTGTTCTTAATGATCTCACCCCACCCATGTTCAACCTTTGCTATGTATGCCTGCCTAAAGTGGCTGTACACTCTTCTGGCCTACTGTAGGACATCTTGAAAGCCAGAGTACCTAACCAGGAACTGCTACACCACATGGTTCAGGACATGTGCCAAGCAAGGTATGTGTGTAAACTTTCCCTGCTGAAAGGTGGTTAGCAAGTTAAAGCTGTTGTCACATTTGACTTTGCCTGGCACAATGTGGTGTGGGATTAGGAACTGCAAAACAGTGTGACAATAGTTTGTTGTGCTGTTGCACTGGCTGTAGAGTGCTTGGGGAACAGTGATGATTCTGAGTGATCACCAAATAAGGCCATTGAAGAGAAGGGAGTAGAATTGACTGCTCTGTCACCATCAATAAGGTACAGGACATGGGACTGCACCACCAACTTTAGTGGTGTGCCCATTCTGCATGCTTACCAAGTACCAGCAAATCTACTCAGTGGGCCCTAAAGGAGATGTTAAATCTCTTCCCATGCTTGCTGGACTATGTGTCTATGGTGATGTGAACAAGGCCACTGACAACACTATCCAGATTAGAAGTTTTAGCATGCTGTCATTGAGATGCTGGGCTTGGGGAAGAGATACTGGCCTGGTAAAAACGCTGCTAGAAACAGCTAGAAAGTGAGTTTAGGGGACATATGTTGAGGCCTATAACTACACTTAGACCTAATCATTGTGGCTCCATGCTGACCCTCCTTTTAGACTGATGTGTTGAAAGGTAAGCCTCTCATACCCCCTGTCAGACTTCTCTTCCTATGTCTTGAGGCCACAGATGTTGCAGTGTTTGCTGATAAAGAATCTTGTCAGGTGGGGGAAGAGTTGGGAAATGAGCAATGGGGAGAATGAGGGTTTCAGACCTTTTGCTGCCAACAAGTACATTGAGGTGCAGCTTCCAGCAAACTTTATGGTGCACATTCACTTGTCTCTTCATGCATGTGCTACCTAAATTACTTTAGGTTTTAACATGACAATACGCTGACAGCAGAGGCTGCAAAATAGAATGATGCAGGTGGCAACAGATGTGTGATAAAAGGCCTAGACTGAAGAATTCTGTGGAGTGGCCCTGGGGATAGCAATGGTTTGTACCATGGAGCGGTACCATCTGGTGAAGCAGGACCGCTGCTTCATCCAGTTCTCTGCAAGCTGCCCTTGGACAATATCCTCCTTCACTGCTGTTCTGCCTTTTCCCACATTCTTCCTCTGCAATATCTGGCACCCATGTACAGTCTGCCAACTTGTCTCCCCACCCTCCCCATCTCTCCAGCCTATTAAGCAGTAAGCTGAAGGCATATCACTACCAATTTGTGATCCCATTCTGATCTACCCTCCCTACTAGTTATACAGTTATTTTTGAACATCTTATTGTAGCAAGTTACTGGTAGTCATACCTGGGAATTTTCCATAGTTAGTAATCCTAACACTAGAGCAGGTAAGGGCAGAGCACACAACTTCATGACAGTCACGGTGTATTAGCAAAAATAGGACAAACTAACAAACTAGAGAAGATGGCCAGTTATAGGAGGAGGTCAGGAACTGCGAGCGTGCAACAGGAGGATTTTAGGAATTGCGAACAACATACTCTAGAGAACATACTGTGTATATATACGGTATATAGTAATCCACACATCGGATTGAAGCTTACTTCAGTCATTTATTTAATCAAAAAGGAAATAGGTAACAGTGCAAATGTTTCAAGCAACCTTGCTCTTCGTCAAGTTAATTACATCACACAATACATACAGTATATGGGAACAGACAGGAAGTATCATTAAGAACATATGTGAGAATCAATTACTCTATTTTAAAGGGAAAGAATGCTGATCACAAATGCACTGATTTAGCAATAACACGCCATACAATATGTCAGAATATCTGAAAAAAGTGTAAATACCATCATAAATAACAATACAAAACACCATATTTACATCATTGTCCATCATACTCAAATGAATAGAAATAAATCATTATTATGATTAGGTCCTCTTGGCACGCATATGTCCAGAATATGGATCCAAAAGATTTATGTTTTCCAAGGAAATTAACCCTGTCCCTACCCCAAAGGGGTTTAAGGACATGGTCTATCACCTAGAATTTCAACTGCCTGGGCTCATGTTCTTGCCTATAAAAAGTATCTCACCACCGATTGTTCTATTAAAACAGAAAAATTGGAATATTTATGTTGTGCAATTCTGTCACAAGTTTTCTGTGTGGTCTCCCCAACATACTTGTAGCCACATTAGCACTCTATCAAAAAGATTATATTCATTGCTTTTTAGATATTTGTGATATTTTGGATTGAATTAAGTTCTGTATTACTCACTGCATTTAAAATCAGTATCCTTTCCCTTTAAGATGGAGTAATTGATTCTCACATATGTTCTTGATGCTAGTTCCCATCTGTTTCTATATATGTATCATGTGATTCCGATGTAATTAGGTTGACAAAGAGCAATGTTGCAACTGTCACTACTGTCACTATCAAAGAATGGTAAGCTAGGCACAATGCATTTTGCCATAGAGCAGAACAAGCAACAATATAAATCTGTAGAGACAAAGTATTTTTCCTTAGAACAGACCATTCTTTGATTACCATTACGAAAGAATAACATTTTTAACTTTTTCTTATTTTATTATTCTTTGACTTTTTTCCCTGTCATATTGTCTGCAAGTGTTTACCCAATTGCTCTCTGCACATTCTTTAGTTTACAAGTGACTTTTTTTTTTTTGCTCCAGTATATCTAACTACTCTCACTCTGCTGCCTATTTCCTTTTGGATCACATAAATCACTGAAGTATGCCACAAACCTATGTGTGGATTACTATGTAAAACGATTGGGTGACTCTCCAGTTGTGTGGGCATACTACAGTATTTTCTTCTTAACCTAGAGGGTCAACTATGGCTTTAACTTACTATTTCCTTGTTCTTCTGGATACTTTTGAATATGAACACACATAACTGTAATACACTTGTTCCCCACCATCAATAATGAATTCAAGACTACTTCTTGAAACGAGAGCTTAATTTTACTAAGTCAGTTTATACATGGTGTAGCACCCTCCTAGTTAAGGTTTAGGATGCTAGGTAAATTTAGTGTGGCTCCTCTGTAGCCAGTGGAGCAGTCATTGATTGCTGTAGTCTGCTCAGTGTTTCACAGGCTGCTGACTGATAATTTCCCCCTAAAAAGGGGGGTTCTGGAATCACAGTAGAAGGAAAGGCAGTCTGAATATTCATGAGGACTCAGCCAATACTTGAGGTTTACCCAGAAGGTGGGTGGAGAGCCCATACATAGTCTGAAGCAGGAGTGGGTCCTGTGTCCAGTCTTACAGAGGAAGTCCCCTGCCTAAGGGCCTATGCCCCTGAGGGCAGTTTGCAGGAATGCTGCTTGAGGGTCATTGAGGTCCCAGCTGTGGCTTAGTTGGGGGAGTCTAGTTCAAGTCTGACCTGGGATTTTTGTCTGGAGAGATTGCTGAAGAGTACCCATTGAAGTTGGAGGAGAGTTCCCAGCTGTCCTGTGGTATCCTGCATTAGAGTGTTCAGGTATATTTGTATCCTATAGTAAGTGACATACATCTTTAATCTCCAAAGTCCCTTGTTAAGGCCACACTGTCCATTTAAGAGGAGGCTAATGGGGTTATGGCCAGTGGCCTCTCATCACTATGCAGTCTGTTATGAAGCCTCCTCCCGCTATATGGTGTATGGAACCCATGGCTTTAGCAGAAACTCTGGACTCAGTAGCAGTGCTCTCTCATGAAATCAGTGATGCCCCTCTTTTCCAACTTTCTGGATCCCTCAATACAAATGTGGCAACACAGTCCCACTCTGATACTGCAGTGATCTCTAGCAACAGTAGCATCTGTGACTCAGTGGCACTCTCCAATAGTCACCTTTTGTTCCCCACATGAGACTGTCCTGAGCCCTTGCTTTTCCTTCTATTTCCTTCTCTCTGCAGCACACTGTCTTTATAGGACTTGCAGTCTCATACAGTTCTCCACTTAATACAAGCTGTTTTCTGAGGACAACATCCCTCACAGTTTCAAGAGACACTCAGCAGTCTTTACCCTCTCCATGGGCTGGTTATTCCTCTCCCAATCACAGTGTCCTCTGTATTCTGGGTGGTAGGCGGGCTTTCTGGTGGTTGGGGCTATAATTGCAGACATGTCATAGTGCCCCTCTCCTTGTATGGCCCTCCTCTGCTCTCTGGTGGCTGGGAAGAGGGAATGAGTTACAGCGCTGATAGCTTACAGCCTGGACCAGGCAGCTGTAATATGGAGTGTCAGAGACTGGAGCTACATACATTTGGATCAGAAAGACAGACTTCTGAACTGTGGTGCTTTAGGAAAAAGTCAAGATTGTCAGTTGTTATTTAGCACAATAAAATAAACCTGTCTTACTCAGTGGAAGGTGTCACGATCCCATGATCGCTGCCACCAATATGTCACGATCGCGGCGTCAGACCCCAGACCTTCTCACCCAAACTCGTGACCGAAGGACTAGCCGACCTAAAACCGCGATGTGACGTGCGTAACAATGCCACATCCAGCTGCACCCTGCACAACGATTTTCCAGCTAACGGACCACAATCGATGTACCTGGCAGCCTGGGCGATTGTTACTGGGTCAGGTTAATTACGCAATTAACCCTTCACACTGCCACCACCTCCTTTTAGTGCAGAGAAAGAGGAAACTCGGCAATATCAGCTATAACACTATAATGATTGAAATAATCGACTGCATAACACGGTCATAACACAGGCCTGTTATACAGAGGGTTAAAGAAACAGTAGCGTTCTCTTTAGAGGCAGGGATTCGTAAATTGCAAAACAGAGCTATAGAAACAGTTCAACACTTTCAGAAAGAAAGATTTATTACTAAAAGGTCAAGCAGGTAGATTATTATGCAGACAAGTCTGAGGATTGATTAGATATGACGGTTCACGAGATCTATTTTTCTGCTTTCCTGTGTATCCAAGACAAGGCGAGTGACCCATCAAACTGTTTGCCTGCTCATCATCCATCCGACGATATGTTCGGTTTTTATGTAAGTCTCTCATATTCCAAGATATGAGACATAGGGGAAAAATGGTTTTAACCGAGATTATCTGATTCTGTCACCTACGCTGAGTTAAGTTTTATGAGGTTGGAATCTCTCTCAACTCTCTTCCGAGGTGTGAAATGGTACAGCTTTCCGAGACAGCTAGGCACCTTGCTCAGAGATGCCTTGGCCTGCGAGTGACCCACAACCAGCACACACACACGCTGGCCAAATGTCTCCTCTCAGAGAGGGAGGGGGGGAAGAATGAGAGAATAACATCGCTGCGTCAGTTTCTGGACTTGCCTCTGAGGAAGAGGCAAGTCCTTGAACCGTGTCAGCCTATTGGATGTCTACATTCCCCATTACAGACTGTTACTCAGCGCGGTGTTGACCCAGCTGTTCTTTTATGATGTGCCTTGACTTTATTGTCGTTTGTGAGTACAACATCTATTTTATTTCTTATTAAACATTTTTTATGGTAATGCACTAGGCCTGTGCGCCCTGTCTTTGTTCTTTCCTCATTCACTTCATTTTATACAGCTGTGGCCATGGAGATGACTGGAACACCTGAATCCAATGATTTGGAGGGGTGTCCCAATACGTTTGGTATTATAGTGTACAGTTGTGACCAAAATTATTCAACCCCCAATGCTGTAAAGGGGTTTAGGGACTATAGTGTACATTTGGAATTGTATTCAGAATCAAATCCTACAAGGACGTTGTAACTACCCAAATGCAACTAAAATGACATCAATTGTTTATGTAATACAGTAGTAAATGGTTCTTATGTGGTTTCTTCATTGCCACAATTATTCAACCCCTTAAAGACTACCACTCTGAAGAACAGAGGTTCATACAGGTGCTTTCCATCAGGTATTGAAAACACCTGTGGATGTCACCGAGCAGCAATCAAGCATAATAAGCACCAATTAGGCAGCTTTAAAATGACTGTGATACTCAGCTCCTTCTAGACATTTACTGGTGTGGTTACAAACATGGTGAAGGCAAGAGAATGGTCCAGGAAGACAAGAGAAGAGGTGATTTCTCTTCACAGGAAGGGCAATGGCTATAAGAAGATTGCAAAGATGTTAAACATACCAAGAGACACCTTAGGAAGCATCATTCGCAAATTCAAGGCAAAGGGCACTGTTGAAACGCTACCTGGTCGTGGCAGAAAGAAGATGCTGACTTCGACTGCTGTGCGCTACCTGAAGCGTAGAGTGGAGAGAAGTCCCCGTGTGACTGCTGAGGAACTGAGAAAAGATTTGTCAGATGTGGGTACAGAAGTTTCAGCCCAGACAATAAGACGCACACTGCGTAATGAAGGCCTCCGTGCCAGAACTCCCAGGCGTACCCCCTTGCTGTCTCCAAAGAATAAGAAGAGTCGACTGCAGTATGCCAAAAGCCATGTGGACAAACCACAAAAGTTGTGGGATAGTGTTCTGTGGACTGATGAAACAAAATTAGAACTGTTTGGGCCCATGGATCAACGCTATGTTTGGAGGAGGAAGAACAAGGCCTATGATGAAAAGAACACCTTGCCTACTGTGAAGCATGGTGGAGGGTCAATCATGCTTTGGGGCTGTTTTGCTTCTGCAGGTACAGGGAAGCTTCAGCGTGTGCAAGGTACCATGAATTCTCTTCAGTACCAGGAGATATTGGATGGAAACGTGATGCAGTCCGTCACACACCTGAGGCTTGGGAGACGTTGGACCTTTCAACAGGACAATGATCCCAAGCATACCTCCAAGTCCACTAGAGCATGGTTGCAGAGGAAAGGCTGGAACATTTTGGAGTGGCCATCGCAGTCACCAGACTTAAATCCGATTGAGAACCTCTGGTGGGACTTAAAGAAAGCAGTTGCAGTGCGCAAGCCTAAGAATGTGACTGAACTGGAGGCCTTTGCCCATGAAGAATGGGCGAAGATACCCGTAGATCGCTGCAAGACACTTGTGTCAAGCTATGCTTCACGTTTAAAAGCTGTTATAACTGTAAAAGGATGCTGTACTAAGTACTAAGATTGAATGTCACTTGGGGGTTGAATAAAACTGATAATGCTGTGAGCACAGAAAAGACATTTGTGGTTATTTCATTATAACTGTTATGTTATATTTGTCTGACCTACAAGTGCCTCTTTAATGTAAATGTAAGCAAGATGACTGAATGATCAAAAGCAATGTCAAACTGGCCAAAACACTCAATTTCAGTGGGGGTTGAATAATTTTGGTCACAACTGTAGATCTATACTGAGCTAAAAAAGTTAAGAAACAAAAACAAAAAAATGTAAAAAATACAAAAATGTGTATAAATTTAAAAAAAGACAGGTAGATTTGATGGGTATTTTTTCTGCTGTCACTTTTCTGTTTCTATAAAAAAATAACACATACTTCAGGTGTGTCATAGTCAGTTCATCTGCAGTGTTTTATAGAATATACAGTATATGTCACCTGCATCTGTAACTGCCCCCCCAAAAATTACACTCTAATAACATTATTGAGTAGATTTTCTCTAGGACCAGTTTAGATGGCAGATGATTAATCTTCCAGTATGGTTTAGATCAGGGGTCTCCAAACTTTTATACAGAGGGCCAGTTTACTGTCCTTCAGGATTTAGGGGGGCCGGACTGTGGCCAGTGTGAGTAGAAAATGTCTTGGCATCAGTGGGACTAAACACTCCCCCATCATTGGTTTTAGCAGGAGGAATAGTGCTTCATGGTTGGTTTTAGCAGGAGGAATAGCCAGTGTATGGGGGTCAGTGGTAAGCTCTCTCAGGTGGGGGGTGGGGGGGGCAGGGGTGTTGGTCAATGTCAGGCTCTCTCCTCAGGGGGTTGGTGGTGTTTATTGGTGCCAGGCTCTTTCTGCGGAAGGGGGGGGGTGTTGATTGACCAATTTTGATGTTGCCTAGGGCACCACAAAACTTACATACACCACTGGTCCCAAGGGCCGAATAGAGTCAAGCAAAGGGTTGCATCTGGCCCCCGGGCCATAGTTTGGAGACCACTGTTTAGATCATGGGGAAAGCTGAAACTGCAAACTGCATTTGTTCTATATCGATCTGCTACAGAAATCTGCAATAAAGTATACTGTATGGTATAAGAAGATACCAATGCAATCCACTATACACCACTCCATCTCAGAGTGAGACAGGAACACTTTTTGCTTTCTCTTGAGGGCTCTGCATCCAGTGCTAATCAATGAGCTCCAATTCTGCCCAAAAATGTATAATTCTTGGAGAAAGACAACAATGTTACCAGTAATTTAGGAGAGACAGTTTCCATGCAGGACTATGGACCTTTTATGTTTTGCTGTTGTGACCTCTCTAATACCAATTTCTGTGCAGTAATTATATAAACAGTGTACTTTATGTGTTGCCTTTTAGTCCCAATTCAGCCGTGTTCCAGAGCAAGTGATAAATAATGTCCGAAAGAAAATTTTGTACACCAAACTTCCATACCTTTCAATAAAGTGTTCACCTTGCTCAGAAATAACAATGTCATTCTCCATGTCACTCTGCTTCACATTCCATAAAACTGTGTAGTGAATAAAAATTTCCTTTAACGCTTGGGTCAGTGAAGATGAAATGCCATGGTTTGGCCCTCATGGAGTTGGCTGTCAGATAGGAAGGAAAAATTGAGCAGTAAAATGAAATTTAAAATTATGTATATTCTCTGATAAATCCCCTGCTAAACCTATCACACTGAGCGAGAGACATCTGCTTGAAATGAAACTCTATATCAAGGGAATCAAACAATGTGCGCTGTTTACTAACACTCTCCTGAACTATAATGTATTCTACTGAATGACAGCAACGACCAAGCTATTTGTTTATTTAATATTGTGTATTTCCTAACAATCTATAGTGCAGATTAGATGGTACCAATTCCTACAAAGGCTATTTATTTGCCGTTGCCTGTGATTTGTTATTCTGTGAATGTCATGCACCATCAATCCTGCTCAGGTTCTTCACCATCTTATAAAATTTGAAAATTGGGAAAAATAAATAGGGTGAACAAATCTGGGTTTTACAAGGGAATGTAAAATATACTGATGTGAGATAATAAAAAAGAGGCAATCAAAGTGTTAGTGTGTGCAGTGAAATGAGGAAGGATAACATATGCTGGAATGCTCTAAATATAAGACCTCATAAATATTGATACCAGTATGAAGTCCCCTTGTCATATATTGACCGTGTTCTTGCTTACAGTACATGATATGGAACGATAAATAGAAGGGGGCAACCTGTTGAGAGGTAAAGCAGTCCTTTTTTTTTAGTAGCTGGCTTGCCAGACTTTGGATCTGCTGTGCCCTAGTCTTACCATGATCATCTATGATAACACTGTCTTTCAGAGACATTCTGAGGGGTACTTGGACAGTTGAGACAAGGGGCAAGGGATCTCAGTGAAAGTGGCAAGGTTCCTGCACCCCAACACCAAAAGTGTTTTCCAAGAAACCATAGAGTATGAAAGTACTGTGCCAGGTGCCAAGTTTTTTCAGTGGGAGCATGGGAGAATGCAGTTCTGGCACATCTATTACTAAATGGCAAGGGGTGCTGGGGTATGCTACAGGATCTACTTATGCTGGCTGCTGGGTTATCTATTTTCCCTGAGGGGAATCTATTGTTACGGATAGGTCTATTGTTGCTGGGGGGTCATTTGTTGCTGGTAGGGAACTACTGTTGAGGGATGGGTCTGTTATTGCTGGCTGCTGAAAGAGCTATTGTTGCTGAGGGGTATTTTGTTGTGGGGGATCTATTGTTGCTGGGGATCTATTGTTCCCGGGTAGGGGGATCTATTGCTGCTGGCTGAAGGGGATGTATTTTACTGATTTTCTTGTTATCATTAACAAATTCCATACAAATTACTTAGCACCACAAAATGATACTTGGTTCTGTATACTATAAAAGGGGCTGCACTGTGAAGTGGGTAGGGGGTGGAACCAAGATACAGTGCTCAGAGTTGGGTAGAGGTGGAGACAAGGCAGGAGTACCTGGACCTATTCTCTGAGAAAAAAAAAGCCTGGCCAAGTGTATTGTTTGTGCTACTAGAACCACTTGTCAATTAAATCAGGTTGTTTAATAATACATGTGTATTGAGTAAATTAATAAACCTCCCAGTAATGCTGTTACTAGGCTGCCGCTAGAAGGAGCTCTAATGATTGGTAGTGTGACTTCAGGAGATTGATACCAACAAGCTCACAATAAACTTGGAATGCAAGTGAGCAACATGTGTTTTGTGTTCTCCTCTTTGACAAATGTTAGTCACACTTGGTTTACGCTATCTTTGCTCAGTTTATTGCTTGTTCTGATATTCAGTTTCTCTGTTTAGTATCCTATATATTAGTAATGGTAATTCTAACACAAATTGATGTCCTTTTCCATGTGACCTGCACTGTCACGATAAAGAAATGAATTATCTGTATAATTTGATCTATTTCTGTTTCACACATTAAACAGGGAATGCAAGTGAGCAACACGTGTTTTGTGTTCTCCTCTTTGATACAGATACTGCAGGCTGCATCTTTGTCATACCTTGCTCTCAGATCACTGATAATCCTGTAACACATGCAATTTTGGAGCTACCCAAAGAAAGCCTGAAAGTGTAGAGGGGCACGAAACAATAGCAGAGCTGCCAAGGTAAACCCTTTCTCCAAAACGCATAATGGTATACAACTGGGCAGCATAATCCATTGAATGCATAATAGTTCTCAGTGGTCTTTGCATACAGTATAAATCCTTCCAGGGCCTAATTTCTTCTTCTCTGATATGTGAGGGGGCTTATGATTCCATAGCAAAATATGGCATCAAGTGTAGTAGGATAATACCATAGGTTTGGTACACCATCAAGTGTAGTAGGATAATACCATAGGATGTCCATTTGTGTTGCTAAACAATTGTGTACTGGTAACAGAACTGTAAAATGGACATCCACATCCGCATCTTCATGGACAATCTGATTTCTTTCTAAGTGCCCTGGAAGTTGGGCTAGTTGGTTATGCAAAATAACAATAGAAGGTAATCAGAAGCACACTACCTTATTCTTTCCTCTTGCAGATTCTAGCTCTAGCTCTTCACTCTGCAAATCAGTTATATAATCATGTATGGCACCTCATGAATACTTCTCAGCACTTCTCATCAAGTTCACTCACAACATGGTGTTGACCTCACAACATATATTGGTCAAAAGTGCTTTGATATCTCCTTTGGTTCAGGGCTTTATTCTGGGAATGTGGTCTCCTTATTGTTGTAAAGCTGTTCCGGCCAGCTTCGATCTGCTCCCACACCCATTCTTTGAATCTCATTTGTAACCTGCCCCTGTGACTTCCAGTTTCTCATTACCCCGTGTGACTTTTGCATTCCCAAGATAAAGCAATAACAGGGAAAGACAAGGAGGTACTTTAAAATGCCAATAAAACACTGTGTACATATAACCTAGCTAATGCTCAACACATTTCGTCCTAAGCAGACTTCTTCATGCAAAATATCAGTTTGTAAGATTAAAGTTCCACTATACTGAAAATAACTTGTAATAATAGTATTCAATATATGAACTCCCTTCTATTTTATTGGCCTTTATTTGTAATTTTCTCTACATTTATAGGCTGTACATCACAGTTCCCACCAGACACAGTGGAAAAAGACCAGAGTTTGACATATTTGAGGTAAAGTTGCTGTTTTCATAATTGGGTACTGTGGATTTTGAAACTCCCGGGGTAACTAGAAAAAAAACCTAAAGGAATGCTTACACACCTGTAAATGTCAGATTTACAGTTCTTTTGGCAGTTTATGATATAGGTAAGCACAGGCAAATGTTAATGTCATCAAAACATACATTGAAGTTTTACTGACAGTGTTGTCTAGTCCTTAGCTCCTCATTTGTGATCAAAGGTGCCCTGGTTAGTTGTGGTCCTAGCAATGCCCCTGTCAGTGTTGCTGACATATGGACCTTCTTCTCCGAGTGTATGCTTCTAGTAGAAATGATAACCTCAACAGACTAATAAAAACACTGGCTGGTTGACTTTATCTGTTCCGCCACTGTTATGTTGCAGAAATTAATTAACAGCTTATAGAAAGAAAACTAACCCACTATGTTTTTTGGGATAAAAGGGTCATCTGTTTGCAAATAAACAATCACAACCCCTTATGTAAGACTGAATTTATTCAGCAACAAATTAATTAAAGAACATAAAAAGTAGTAATTTTAATTAAACTAGAAACGGTACCCTTCTCATATTGCTATAAACACAACTGTAAAGCTCACTGGCTCCTGCATATATGGATCAAGAGCTAAAGATTACACAGTGTGTTCCAGATTCTATGAGGTTGAAGATAACACTCTTTAATCCATAAACAAGTCCATCTGTAAAAAGTATGAGGACTGCATTAAATCTCTTATGTATGATGCATCTAAAACATGGTGCATTGAACTTTGTGACCTCATTGCCCTAATTACTGAGATAATGAGGCTCATGCTGGTGGTATGAAACATGTAATGTACTGATATAAAGCAGGGATGTAGGTGGGAGATAGTTATTTAGAGTTTGCATCTAAATTTCTGAGGTGTTCTTTCTATAGTTGGTAAAATATTATAGTAAAAAAGCTTGGAAACAAGAACCTTAGACATCTGCCATCTTTTACTTTGTAATATTAAAGACATTACAAGGGAAAAATGTTTACTGCTATCTGTAGACAGCCCTGGAACATTTCTGGTTTATAGCACCATCCACCAAACATTATCAAACTGTTGTTTGCAATGTCATGAAGTGTGTAGGGTCAACTCAGTAGAGACACAAGGATCTGTCTGCTCTAGTAACCTGTAGCCAACTACTATCCAATGATAGCTCTGCCTAATGGTTTGCTGATATTAATCTTCCTAAAACTGATGGGGCTGTTCTGCAAACAATACATTTGTAAAAATAAACTTCGTGCAACTTTTTTCACCAGTTTAAAAACCTTAAAAACATCCTAAAAACCTTTAACTTACCCTAACCCTAAGAATTACATATGCAGCAAAAATAATACTTTCTCAACTGAATTTTCTTGTGGTAGTCCTTAACTTTCAACATAATGCCTATCCTTACCTATCATGCTTACATTTATAATAAAAAAATTACTTTGATATTGATAACATTTTGCTCTACACTTAACTTTTAACTCTATTTTATAGTAACACATGTGGTGATGATTATATTTGTCGCAGTTACTTGCACCAAAGCAAACTTATACTAGAATACACCACTAATGAAAGTGTTTACATACAATAGAAATACAACACTGACAAGAAATCTTCAATGAAATATTAGAATTAAACAATTTGGTGCCACATAAAACAGATCTACTGGGCAATTACAGTGCTGCTTCTAATACCATATTTTGCTATGTATTTTTGCAATAATTATGATAAAAGTGGTATAAGTGCCTTACCAAAGAAAGAACAAGATAGTACTTTGTTAACTATGCAAGTTCAGTTGTTTGAAAATGTATGCACACACCAAATATATTCCTAATATAAAAAGATGTCTGTCTCTCAACCCTAGCACTTGTATTATAGCATATAAATAGCATATTTATAAAAGCAATTTTACTAACCCTCTTATCATGGAACCATCTCTGAGGGATATCGTTACATATTTAGAGCACTGACAATGCTATAACTGAACATCTTGCAGTTAAAAATGATTTTCAAGAACATAGAAAATGAAGGTGGCAAGCAGCAAATTCCTTACTTTTGTAGGAAAAAAATCTTTTCCCCAAGTTTGCCATGTTTACTTGAAATTCTTATAAAATCCTATGCATTCAGAGTGGTCCTGTCCCCCAATGACTTGTCAAGGAGACACCCCAGGCAGCTCACTGTGCCTTGGAGGACTGGTAACCTCAACACCCTAGTAGTACAGCTCAGGTAATACGGACGTAATCATGTCAGCACTACCTGAATAGGTATAGCACTGCATGCAGTTACCATGCTGCCTTTACTAACAAGATTCTGGAGGACTCTTTGGAGATTTAGTTCTGTCAGTACCAAGTGACCTTTTGGGTCCATTCCCCTGGAAGGTCGACCAGACTTTTATGTGACATTACAGGGAATTAGAAGATGATTTTCTCACTGCAGGAGCAAGTGGCACATTCAACAGGGGCAGAGGGACTTTTTGGGGGTAGAATTTGCTTCAAGTATCACTTTAAGTTTAAGTATAACTTTACGTTTTTGATAGTGTGGTGAGAAAATAGAACCACTAACAGTTTTATATTGCTATATAAAGGGTTTTAAAGTGAAAACATAGGGAATGTGATCCAGTATAAAACCAATCCTTTATTATATTCACAACATATTAACATTTTCTCCACTATCTCTCCATAAATAACGATATAAAACAGTGAGTCAGATGGGCAGGCATCAATTAAGTAGTGCAATTAAAAAAACAGCTTACAAACTTAATATACTGTTCACAATATCTTAATGTGGACCTGAAATATGGCATTAATAGAATTTAAGGCAGATGACATTCGGAATGACATGTCCATATACAGAAACTCCTATGTATTAATTATGATGCCTTGAATTGCCAATTTGTACTTGGAATTTGTATAACATACTGTTTTGCTTGTTGCTGCAAAGAAAACTGATATTAGATGCACCAGCTATGCATATTCAAAAACATTGATTTGCAATCCACAAAGTGCTCGTACTGATCTGTAATTCACAAGGTGCTGAACTGTAGAATAATATCAAACAGCTTTATAAACCACTAGCATCCAATGAGCCAGCTGTGTATGTGTGTACATTCATTAAAACCACAAAGCATAGGCTTAACCAAAAATAGACTTTTGTAACTTTGTAATCCACAAGATATTCATATGCATGAAATAATATGAAACTTGTTCCATACACACTACTGAGATGGAAGTGGATGCATTGGTACAAAAGCTTTTATTTACCCGATGTTACCAGTGGAAATGACTCTCAATCCACTAAGTAGAATCCACTACTGATACAGTCAAAGGGATATGTGACACAAAGTATAAAGATCTAATGCAGATTGACACATTTATTTCATGCTTCCCTCTTCTTTACTCCCCTCTGCCATGCACAGAGCCCTGACCTCAACCCGATAGAACACTTTTGGGATGAATTAGAGTCTAGACTGTGAGCCAGGACTTCTCGTCCAACATCAGTGCTTGACCTCACAAATGCGCTTCTGGAAGAATGGTCAAACATTCCCATGGACACACTCCTAAACTTTGTGGACAGCCTTCCCAGAAGAGTTGAAGCTGTTATAGCTGCAAAGCGTGGGCCAGCTCAATATTGAACCTTATGGACTAGGACTGGGATGCCACTAAAGTTCATGTGCGTGTAAAGGCAGGTGTCCCAACACTTTTAAAATAAAAAAAAGGTCTGAAGAAGGAGCCTACTGAGCATGCACCGAAATGAATTACTGCCCCCTTCACCTCCTACATCTAACTCTGCTCTCCAAGCCTCATTTTTGATGCACAGGCACATCCTGGGCTCTACTTCCTGATCCTATAGACAGAGTTTGTTGCTGGACGGCTGGATATTCCACCTGGATCTTATTACACCACACAATGAGTCTTTTTAACTATTTATCTTGTAAGTGCAATTTATCTATTGTTTATTAATAAATTGTCAACACTGCACTTAGAGGCGCCTTCCTCTCTTTTTTATGTTACTGCATTAGAGCTTTGCTTCCACTCTAAGAAGAGCTGCCTCAGTGTTACTGCTCCCATCCATTCATCCATCCCTGATATCCATCTGGTACCTTTAACCCACAGCTACAGAGGTTGGGCTCTAACAAGCGCGCTCTATATAATATACAGTCCCAAAACTTTTGGCAATATAGTGTATATTCCTTCTGACTGGCGCAGCGAATATACACTTCTCAAAAAAATCTAAGGAACACTTTGAAAACACATCAGATCTCAATGGGGAAAAATATCATGCTGGATATCTATACTGATATAGACTGGGTAATGTGTTAGGAACATAAGGATGCCCCATTGTTTAATGGAAACGAAAATTATCAACTTACAGAGGACTGAATTCAAAGACACCCTGAAAATCAAAGTGAAAAAATGATGCAGCAGGCTAGTCCATTTTGCTGAAATTTCATTGCAGCAACTCAAAATGGTGCTCAGTAGTTTGTATGGCCCCCACATGCTTGTATGCATGTCTGACAATGTCGAAGCATGCTCCTAATGAGACGACAGATGGTGTCCTGAGGTATTTCTTCCCATATCTGGATCAGAGCATCACTGAGCTCCTGGATTGTCTGAGGTTCAACCTGGTGGCGTCAGATGGACCAAAAAATAATATTCCAGAGGTGTTCTATTAGATTTAGGTCAGGCGAGCGTGGGGGCCATTCAATGGTATCAATTCCTTCCTCCTCCAGGAACTGCCTGCATACTCTTGCCACCTGTTGCGGGGCATTGTCGTACACCAGGAGGAACCCAGAACCCACTGCACCAGCGTAGGGTCTGACAATGGGTCCAAGGATTTCATCCCGATACCTAATGGTAGTCAGGGTGCCATTGTTTAGCCTGTAGAGGTCTGTGCATCCCTCCAGGGATATGCCTCCCCAGACCATCACTGACCCACCACCAAAACAGTCATGCTGATGATGTTACAGGCAGCATAACGTTCTCCACGGCTTCTCCAGACCCTTTCACATCTGTCACATGTGCTCAGGGTGAACCTGCTCTCATCTGTAAAAAGCACAGGGTGCCAGTGGCAGACCTGCCAATTCTGGTGTTCAATGGCAAATGTCAATTGAGCTCTATGCTGCCGGGCAGTGAGCAAAGGACCCACTAGTGGACATCGGGTCCTCAGGCCACCCTCATGAAGTCTGTTTCTGATTGTTTAGTCAAAGACATTCACACCAGTGGCCTGCTGGCGGTCATTTTGTAGGGCTCTGGCAGTGCTCATCCTGTTCCTCCTTGCACAAAGGAGCAGATAATGGTCCTGCTAATGGGTTAAGGACATTCTGCGGCCCAGTCCACCTTTCCTAGAGTAACTGTGTGTCTCCAGGAATCTCCTCCATGCTCTTGAGACTGTGCTGGGAGACACAGCAAACCTTCTGGCAATTGCACGTATTGATGTGCCATCCTGGAGGAGTTGGACTGCCTGTGCAACCTCTATAGAGTCCAGGTATCACCTCATGTTACCAGTAGTGACCCTGACCCTAGCCAAATGCAAAACTAGTGAAAAACAGTCAGAAAAGATGAGTAGGGAAAAAAGTAAGTGGCCTGTAAAACCATTCCTGTTTTGGGGATCGTCTCATTGTTGCCCATCTACTGCACCTGTTGTTAATTTCATTAACACCAAAGCAGCTGAAACTGATTAACAACTCACTCTACTACTTAACTGAGCAGATCAATATCCCAGGAGTTTAATTGACTTGATGCTATAGTCTGATAAAACGTTTTCCTTTAATTTTTTGAGTAGGGTATATTTTTCATGATTATGTGTCACTTTTCCCTTAAGCAACAGGGCACTATTTTTGATACAAGATTATCTTTAGTAGCTAGTGCAAATGCTGTTACATGATTTCTTTGAGCAGTTTATGTTTATAAGGTAATAAGAAAAAGTGTTGATATTGTATTTTGCATTTTTTTAGTCCTCTCTTACACGTATAGACCAGCACATTTCTGTATGTGAGCATTTTTTAAGATGTTTCTCTTATAACCATGCTGTCTAAAGTGTTCTCTAAATCCTCAGATACTGTCACACTGGAATATATCTAACAATAAAGTCTAGGTGTCCATTATTGGCCTGCATAATCATATTACCCTCCATCAGTTTAAAGATTATGGTAAAAATAGTTTTTTCTACCCTTTCCTGATCATAATATCCAAGAAAGGAATATGAGTCTGATGGAATGAAAGGGTAAACTTCAAATTCCAGGAATTCCGATTGAGCAGATTTACAAACTCAGTTAAAAAAATGTATGTATGGATTTTAAAAAATTTAGTTTATGTACCTGTGCCATGTAAAAATGTGGTAGAGGTATTTACTCAATGGCTCTAAACTAAAAACATCATGTTTCCATTCTTCCTAGTACTGTTTGGCATACGATTGGGCACAGGCGACCCCCATTGCAGCTCCCTGCACCTGGAGGCGGCTGGAACCAGAAAACAGAAAAACGTATGGATTAACAAAAGCCTCAGCAGCTTTAATAAAAGGGATTATGTTGTCTATGAAAGATGTTATGTCCATATGTCCACATTGTGCTGCCAAAATTGCTAATTTGTGTGGTACAGAGGAATATAAAGCCTGAACATCTAATAATAGTAGAAATGTGTTATCAGGCAAATGTAGCTCCCTTACAATGCTCAATCAATGATGGCTATCATTGACTTATGAAAGTAAAGTTTTGATGTGTTCTTACAGGAAAATATTGATGTATACATTTATTTTCTATTTACTACATAAACATTACTAGATATGTCAGGCGGCTTGCAGGGTCCTTAGTGATTTTGTGTATTTAGGAAAGGTGTAGAATGTTGTACCAACAGATTTCTCTATTTTAATTTCTGTATGTGTCATTGTTAGGAATTAACTCTCTTACTGTCCTGATGACCAATATCACTGGGAAAAGGAAAGTGAGGGTAAAGCCAACATTTTGAGTTGCCACCAGAACAGGAATAGAGGGAGAAATCTTCAAAACGGCACACTTGATACCGTGACAACAATCTAAGAGGGGATTTTTCTCATATTGCAAAAACATTCTTTCACCCCCTGTTGAGTCTATGGGACAAAAAAAGTGAAAGAAACCCTCCTATATTAAAAAATGGCTTCAGATATACTTTTAGTCCAAGGTTTAGCTTTAAGTAGTAAAAGTTGGTAACCTAGAGCCAGGGGTGTATCATGAATTCAGTGAGCCCTAGGCATTGAGGAAAATAAAAATGTGGCGCACTTTGCACGCCTTGGCGAAAAGTGGGCTTGATTCAAATTGTGATAAATATTGGGTGTGGCTTAAAGGGTGTGGTTAAATAAAGTCAGATGACTTTTATAATGCAGAATGTGGTAATGGTAAATAGGGAATGTATAGTGCTCAGTGTACAGCGGTAGGTATTATGTGCAGGAGAGGGGTGCGGAGTACATAGTGTATGACAGTGTGTAATATGTGCAGGGAGAGGAGTGCAACCCTCCTGTCATGCTGTGCCCCTCCTGTCATGCTACCCTCCTCCTTTCCCGATTCCCTCCTCCTGTCACACTGCTCAGCTCCTGTCACTCTGTGTCCCTCCTGTTCTGCTGCCCCCTGGGAGGCAGTGGGACCACGCTGCCTCCTGTCTGACCCCCTGCTCCATTCAGGCAGCACAGCAGGAACTCTGCATGGATCACTGTCCATCTACCTGCGGTCTGGGCTCAAATGAGCACTTCTCATTAGTGATGGAGCGCTTAGCTCCTACCTTACCTCTTGGACCGGTCTCCCCCTTGCTCGCTGTGCCTTAATCTTGTGTGCAAGGGATCCTTCTATACAGGGGCCCTAAGGGCTCATGTACACAGGGCGTTTGAAAAGCTTTTCTGACCGCTGGAAACTGACTGTTAGAAAACGTAGGTTAAAAATGTCAGCTTATCCACGTTTACCTACCGCATTTATGCTCGTTTAGCTGCGTTTATGCGATTTTGCGTTTAGAAGCGTTTTTAAAAGATAACCTAAGGAGACACTCCCAAATGCCCAGAATGCACTGAAAAATAGTAACTAATTAATGATTAGTATACACAACACTCCTTGTGCTTTTTTGCTGTGTTTTGATGTGTTCCAGTACAGTTCTGCGCAGAAATAATGCAGCACGTTCTACCATTTTTTCCTGCACGCGAAACCTGGAACTGACTGCGCTGGAGTACTAGGTCCATTTGAATACATGGAAAGTGATGTGCATGCATTTTTGATGAAGAAAAAAGGCACTGGACAGCATCTGGATATGGACAAGCCCAAAAATGCGTCTAAATGCAAAGGCGCACAGGCGCATTTACACAAGGTTACAAGCATTTGGCGTTTGAAATGCCGGTAAACTCTACTCCTGAATGTGATTTTTGTGCTTTCAAAAAAATGCCTGTAACCTCAACTGCCTGTAAACTACTGTAAACAACTACATGTACATGGACACATAGGAAAACCTAAAGGAGAGTTCAGGGGCTGCTGAAAAAAATGCACAACTGCTCCTAAACTTCCGTTTAGTAGCTGCAGTGTACATGAGCCTTAAGTCATCCATGGGTGCAGTGTGTCAGGGCAAAATTCCCCCCCCCCCTTGGGCCCCATGTCCAGTGAACACCCTGCACCCACGGATAATATGCCACTGCCTAGAGCCAGCCCAGCCTGGAGAGAAGGTTGTTATTCCAGCTAGCTGAACTAGCAAGCAAAGACAACTTGTTGATATCAGAATTTTAATTTGATTATCTGATGAACATGATACTGCAAGCCAATGAAATAACCCATCATGTATGTGGCATTTACTACCTAATGTGTCTACTATGGTTGTACATCCAGTTTACAGACCGCTTTAAATTATATTTATATACCAGGGTTATATAGCTTCAAATCTTATGTATGCCAATTTTTTTCCCCGACAGATTAGCTTATTTGGGGGGATAACAGAAAATAAGAAATGTTTTTGTGTGTGTCAGTTGAAAATCATGGATTTAGTTAATTAAGAACAACCACTTCAAATTCACATTTGCAGTAGACATTGAGAAAAAAACCCTTGCCTCTCAGTCAATGACCTCTCATGTGTGGGAGACACATCTGTGCCCATCACATATGCCACTTCTATCTAGATCAGGTCCTCATCTGCTACGATTTTCCTTTTATTCTTCAATAATAAAATAATTATTTCCATTCTTAACATAATCCTCCCTTAACACAGCCTGCCCTCTAGATGTCAATCAATTTGCTTGCCTCCAAAATCTTCCAAAGAACTTCAGTGTATTAGATACACTATACTGTGACCCTTTGGCAGCATCTATTTGTATTCTCAATCATTTCTAATTTTATCCTTTTACACATCAAAGAAGAATACTGCAACCTCTTCAGAGCCAAGGTTTAAGATACATTTTCCCTCCTCTTTCCTCTCTATATTACACCAGTAAACTGTTGTACATCTTATGACACCCTTAACCAACCTAGGCTCTTATTAGAGTTGTGTAAAGGTCATTTGGAACAATATACATACATCCACCTTGCTCCAAAGGATTTTAGATTTTTGGTCTGACCTGCACCAAGCTGGGTTGTAAAGGGAGTCCAATAAAATCAAATAATTCTTTTTATAGCAACAAATACAATGCTAAATGAATGAGTTTGATATCAAAATTACTTGACAATTAAATAAAATGTTTGGGTAACACATACGAAGGCCTACGTTTGCATGGGAGTCTCCACTTTAGTAAGTGGTCAGGATAATAATATAATTGGTGTTCCATTGTTCACACTGCTTATTTAATTTAATAGAATTGGTCATCAGCTGAATGATCAGATGGAGAGTAGCTGTAATTTGTAATTTACTAAACATGCATTACTAAACAAAGTTACTTGCACTGTCACTACACACAAGGTGTGATAATTTAATTCCTGGGAATCAGGCACCTCTGCATTTTTCAAAAGATCAGATAAAATTTGAAGACAATGTTCTTTCTGACTTTCTGTCAGATTCGAGGCCTCATCTTTGCAGAAATCTTTCTTATTCCCAGATATTCCATTGGAATCGGCTGCACTGTTTTCCTGTTAATGTTCAATTCTTCTGCCATCTTTTGCACACTCAATCTTTGGTCTGAGCATATGAGGGTTTGCAGTCTCTCCACGTTTTCATCCCTCCCTTGTGTTTTTGGCTGTCCACTTCTTGCTTAATTTTGGACATCTCCTTAACCCTTTCATTGCCCGAGCCGGTTTTGGCTTTTTGCACACATATTTAAAAAATTATTTTAGGTCTGAAGATTACACACAATCCCCAAAATATGATATATTTTCTGAAAGCAGACACTTTAGAGAATAAAATAGTGGTAGTTTAAAATATTTATGTCATACGATATTATTGCAAAGTTCTAGGAAACACAAAATTTCAATAAAAATCACATTAAAATTAATTTTAGGGCAAACACACACTAAATAATTCACCAAATGTTTTAAAAAATATAAAAGATGAGGTTGTTTCTAGTAAATATATACCCAACATACCAAACCTTAAATTTGCGTGCGCCTATGAAAACTTCAGTACCCTATATTTTCTATAGACAACGCTTCAAAAGTCCTATAGGTCATTAGTTTAGCATCACAGAGGAGGTCTGGTGCTAGAATTATTGCTCTCAATCCGGCATGCACGGCATTATGTAACATGTGTATATTGCAATCAACATTTTCACGTGCAGGCACCAAGACGCGTATGATTATATAAGTGCATATGTGTTTGTGGGGGGGGCACAACATTTTTTGGGGGAGGATGTTATGTGCTTGAGTGTAACTTTATTTTTTTTACAAAAAAAAATTTTTTTACTTAACTTTTTTATCACATAGGGGACACAACGTCCCCAATGTGATAATTTTTTTGGTGAAAGGTTCTCTTTATTGAGACGTGCAGGATCTAAAAGACACTGCATGTCTCCTCTGGGCTCCATTAGATAAACAAACCACATTGCAACATCTTTCCCTGAATATTCTAGCCTGGAAAGTGACAGCCGTGACACTTGTCCCTTCTCCTCTCTCCCCTTCACCAGTTGGCACCCGCCATGGCTCTCCTCGTGCTTGCAGATGGGCAAGCAGAGCTCGGTTTCATGGTGGGAGGGCACCCATGGGGGGCTGTGGAAGCTTTTACACAATCCCGGTGGCTGCAGTCACTGAATTGCGTTTATAAAACTCCCCGTACAGCGTACGGACCTGAGTTAAACTGCCTATGCCATTCAAAAACACTTGATTTCTCCATGGAATGTTCACCATAAACCTATTGTAAAAAAGTTAAAGTTTCCCTCACACTTTTGCCAATTTTCAAACCAAATTTGAAGTTAATTCACTGCTCCAGATTCCTGTCACTTATTTTCCACCAACAGAGCAACACACATGTGTGTTATTTCTCCTGCTACTCCATAAAACTGAGCCAACTGGTCCGCTACCCAGGCAAGAACAAGTTAGAACATGTCAGAAAATGCTCAAGTGTGAATGGCTATGTGACTCACCATCATAGTGCTATGACACGGGCCTTAGGATACATTCACATTTCAAAGTTTTGATGCTTTTAGAAGACTTTTTAGAAAACTTTTCTAAAAGCAGCTGGAATCACTCAATGCAATGTAATCATGGCATTCATAGCAACGTTTAGTTGCAGACATTTTATCTGAGTATAGGAAAAGAAGAAAAGTGCTGCGTCAAGGGTTGATGATCTGCAGCTATCTGCAACTAAGCATGCATTGTGGTGGTATTGTAATTGGTTTTCATTCTTTGTAGATGAGGTCTAACAATAGTTGGTAAACTGTCAAAAGTGGATACTGACATTCAAGTTATAAAATTTTCTTCATACATCAGTATAAAAAAAATCCTCTAGTCCCTTAGCTAGGATATTAGAGTATTTGCCCATTTCAAATCTGAAAGCTGCTGCGGGGAGCTGAACCCCTGCACGCTGTCAGATGGGGCCTTTTGTGGGGATGGGGGGGTGCCATTTGGCAACATGTTACATGTTACACCCTTACATGTAACCAGGGGCGGACTGACAACTCATCGGGCCCCTGGGCAATAGGGGATCATGTGCCTCTGTGTCCTTGCCCAAACAACAAAACCTATGAAAAAGGTACCAGGGGCATCTCATGGGCCCCCTACAGACCCCGGGCCCTTGGGCAGTACCCGAGTTTCCAAATGGTCAGTCCGCCCCTGCATGTAACATGGTTTTAAAAGGTGGACTTTCATGTTTGTTTTAGATAAAACAGAGTAATCGTAATTCAGGGTCCTGTGTCAGCCAGCGCTCTGGTCCTCTTCTTTCCAGCACCAGAATGTGTACAATGTGGATTCAGAAATACTCTTTGTGGTTACTGATGTTTGATATTGATTGCAAGGCATTCTTGATTGTAGTGAAAAATGTATCCAGCTTTTGGCTCTTGCAGTATGCATTATCATATAAACACCTGTCTAATTTGTTTGTGTAACAGTCTACAGTGCTCTAAAAGAGGAAGAAATGCCCAGCTGCTCTTTTATATAATAAATGGGCCAGTGCCTTGCCAAGGACACACCAGGCATTTAATCTCTCTATAATGGGACAACATTAAAACGCTGCTTCCCAAAACACCTCCACGATAACACACCTCATCCAGGAGCTGAGATAGCCAACCAGGGATATGACTTCCATCTGCACACTTAGCAGCTGTATCCTTCTCTTCGTATTGTATACTAATGCAGCATTCACAAAATCCCATACAAGATTATTAATGTAGCCTTGACTGACATGACTCCACAGCATATGCTGATAACAAATTAGTAACCTTATCTATCTTTGTGATATTAAATGCATTCATTTATGATAAGATTTTACTAAAGTCAGCTAACAGCACTAATATTCTTAATAATAAATACTGAGCTATGAATATCCAATAACAAGAATAAAAGAGAAAATAAAGGGAAAAGTAAAATAAAAAGGCAATTTGCTGCTTGGTAAGTTTGGTGAATCTAAACGTTTAAAGGTAAATCAGGATTCATCAACCTGCCTCAAGGCCTGAGTGACTGAACATCCCTGAACTGAGACAGTGTGAGTTCGAGACCGTGCACCCGCATGAAATATTGGGAGCAGCAGCCATGCAGGCACTGCATCCCAATTGACCTCAAAAGGCCTGACTGCACAGGGATGCACAGCCCTTGCAAAGGGAACTCACTGATACGCCGCATGTGAACAAGGCTTTAGATGTAATCATATGGAAGAAAAATATATTAAAAATATATTTTAAAAATATTCTTACCAAATATACTGACATACTGTATATTTGAAATGCCACAATTTTGACCATGTTCAATATATATATATATATATATATATTGTAGGTTGAAATGAATTTTTATTACAAAATATATGAAAAATATTTTTAAAAACACATTTCAAATATACTGTATGTCTTTAAAAATACAAATGTACATTTCTGGAATGCATTTACAAATATATGTAAAATATATGCTAAAATGACTTTTTTATATGTTAAAAAAAATCTGAAGAATATATCCTACAGATTTTTTTAACATACAAAATAGTAATTTTAACATATATTTTTACATGTATTTGTAAATGCATTCCAAAAATGTACATTTGTATTTTTAAAGACATACAGTATATTTGAAATGTATTTTTAAAAATATTTTTCATACATTTTATAATAAAAACGCATTTCAACATACAGTATATATATATATATATATATATATATATATATATATACAGATATATATATATATTTTTTAATGAAATATACTGAATATGGCCAAAATTGTAGAATTTCAAATATATGTCATTATATTTGGGAAGAGTATTTTTAAAATATATTTCAAATATATTTTTCTTCCATTTGGGAATATAGGTTTCAAAGAAGATGATTCCCGAAGTTTAGTTTTAAGTGGATCTCAACTTTTTCATTTCTTGCATTGTTTGAGTTGCCCAAGAACAAGTATGTTATTGTAAATATGTAGATGTATGTGTATAGTTGACCCTCCTCATTATCAGCGCTCAATTATATAAACCACAAAATATGAATCAACCATAGTATTAATAAATAAATAGAATAAAGGGAGAATGAAGGGAAAATGAAACTTCCAATACAGTGTATCAGAGTGAATATGCACACAGTCCAGTCCACCTTATCCGTTTAAAAAATTCCTGTATTCCAACATATCCAACCCAACACCTTTATGATCTTTCAGTGATTAGCACCCCATCAGAATGGACACTCAACAGATGCTAGTGAATAGCCAGCAGTAGAAAATCTCCTCCTTAATGGTAGGCATTGGTAAGTAACCAGTAGTGGAAAATATCCTCCTCAATAGCTAAACAGCGGTCCCCGTGCAATAAATGAATAACCATTAAAAGATTTTCCTTTAGGGCTGCACAGCACCATCACTCAAGCACAGGGGCGGACTGGCAACTCATGGGGCCCCCGGGCAATAGGGGATAATGGGGCCCCTGTATACTCGCCCACACTCAAACCACACCCAAAAAAGCCTATGAAAGGTAACAGGGGCATCTCATGGGGCCCCCTACTGACCCCCTACTGATCCAAACCTCGATTTGGACTTCAGGTCACAGAACATTCTGGTATGCCTCAATGCTGCAGAGATCCTGCACAGCACACTCACCTACTGCTTTCTGAACCTGCATCTGTTGAGTGTCCATTCTGATGGGGTTCTAATCACTGCAAGATCACAAGGTGTAGGATTGGATATGTTGGAATACAGGAATTTTTAAAACGGATAAGGTGGACTGGACTGTGTGCATATTCACTCTGACACACCATGGTGGAAGTTTCGTTTTCCCTTCACTCTCCATTTATTCTATTTATTCCTTAATACTATGTTTGATTCATATTTTGTGGTTTATATAATTGATGTGTTTATATAATTGATAATGTTTATGAGGAGGGTCAACTATACTCATACATCTAAATATTTAGTATTATTTAAAAAAGCTGCTTTTGTTAATCAATTTTTATGTTTTTTCTTGTTTGATGTAATTTATTGATTTTACTTTTTAGATGTATTCAAAATTCACCAAAACAAGCGCGGGGTCATAAGCTCTTTGAGCTTATATTTAATATTATATATGTTATTGTAAAGTTTAATATAACTACTATGACGCATTAGAATGACAAACTTAGCAAATTGGATAATTAGTGCTTCTCTGAAATCCCCCCAATGTTCTGTACTTTTTACGTATGGTTAATCTTCCTGTCATCTGGACACTAAGCTTAATGTTGTTGTTCTTTTAGGTACTTTGACCATATGCTGCCTGTGCTTGTTTTATACTGTCTAACTCATTCCACAGAAAAACAAATTTGTTTTCGGGTTGAATTTTAAAGCAGGACTCAACCTTTTTACACAAATAATTGCCTAGCATGTGCAAAAATAAAACACACTCATAGTGGAGTTAGGCTTTAAAATGTATCTATGACAAAAACCTTTTTTTTAGCTTTAGATAGGATCTGAGGTGTCACTGCTATTCAAGGCTCTATTGGAGAGATTCCCTCCAGTTTATATTCTGAAAGGGTTGATGTACTAAAGTTAATTTGACTGTTCACTTTGTACTTTGCAAGGGAATATTGCCCAGAGCTTAGCGATTGTGGTGAAGCTCTTCTGACATCCATCATCCAATCATGTGCAAGCAAAAATGCAGCTTTTTTTAAAACATTTTCCTTGCACCTGATATTTTTTGCAGACTGAAATTTCACCACATTCACTAAGATCTGGGGAAAATTCTCTTGCAAAAAACAACAGTCTGTTTGCCTTTAGTGAATCAACCCCGTTGATTAGTCGAGCCAGACAGAAAGTGATGGAAATCTGCAACAGGCAAACATATGATGGTAACAGGATGACGGGGCGCTACCATTCCCCTACTTACCTTTAACAAGAATCTCTACTTCTGTCTGTGTTACAATTAGTGGTGTTCATACCTCCTTGCAATTGTTACATGTAAAATACTTTCTATACTCCTCAGTATAGAGGTTGGTTTCTACTCCTGTTATGACATACTCAACACAATCAATGATGTTGGGCTGTTTTTGTCCTAGCAATTGATGACATCACCAGTTACTAGGTGTGGGCAGGTGTTTCCTCAGTTGCTAGGAGGCAGTCATCTGCTTGCACCCTAGCAACCCACATGGAAGAAAATATATTTTAAATATATTTTAAAAATATTCTTCCCAAATATATTGACATATATTTGAAATGCTACAATTTTAGCCATATTCAATATATTTCAAAATACATATATATATATATATATATTTTTTTTTTAAATATATTGTTCATTTTTTTTTTTTACATATAAAAAAGTCATTTTAAAGTATATTTTTATATATATTTGTAAATGCATTCCATAAATGTAGATTTGTATTTTTAAAGACATACAGTATATTTGAAATATATTTTTAAAAATATTTTTCATATATTTTGTAATAAAAACGCATTTCAACATGCAGTGTATATATATTGAAATATATTGAATATGGCCAATATTGTAGCATTTCAAATATATGTCAGTATATTTGGGAAGAATATTTTTAAAATATATTTCAAATATATTTTTCTTCCATATGGAAACCAAAGATACTAATGGCCCACACAAGTAGTTTTCTTTTAATGGCGGTGGCAATATTGCCACTAAATGAATGACTTCCGCTCATTCAAACTGCAAACACCCAAAGATCAAGCAAACTTTCTCCTTATATACAGGCCAATACAAAGGATCAACAAGAAGTTCATCTAAACTGCAATGCAGATGTGAGCAAAGGAATATCCATGCACACAGACGCCCTGGATTAAGGAATCTGCCCATGGCCGGTTCACAGGTGTGCATGAATGAATGAACATGCGTGAGTGCACATTGGTGCCAAGAGGGCTATTTAAACTGCGCACTAAAGCACTGTATCGATGTTGCGTGGTCTATTACGTTCCCTGAGTTCCTGTTATCTGTTCCTGATCTGATCTCCCATTACCGACTTGATCTGCCTCTGGCTCCGTTGGAACGTTGGCTGTACCGCCCCCTGGCTTGTCTCTGGACCATGCTCTGCCCCGCTCCTGCTGTTTGCTCATCCTGCTGTTACCAACCTTGGCCTGTCTCCTGACTTCTCTCCTGTCTGCCGTCTGAACTTGATCCACCAGTTTCCAACCCGGACTGACTGACTACGCCTTGCTGCCATCCTGCTCCTGCGCCAAGCCAGTCTGCATTATTCCCTGGCTCCAGCCCTTCAGTCTGTGGAATCCAGTCTGGTCATCTCTGCTTTCCAGATGCACAGCAACACCTGCCAGCAAGAGACCCACAAGGCACTAGTGCCGCTCTGTGTCCTGCACTCCTTGTCACTTTACTAGGGTTCCAGAGCCAGAGCTGTAAGAGAGGCCTTCCCCAGCACTGCAGGCTCCATCACCAGGTACGTTACAGCAGAACTGTACATACACAGAACAAGTACTTCTTCAAGTGTAGTGTATCTTCTATACTCCTACTTCTGGACAAGTTTGTGAAGTGTAGATAAATATGACATCTCCATTCCAGATGCATTTTTGTGCACCGTAACTAATCCTACTGCTCCTGCTAACAAGGACTACTCCATTACCTTGATACTTGGTACAGGACCTGCTGTCTCTATACTATCTGAAATCTACCAAACATTCTTTGCAAATGAACTTACTGCACCTACTCTTAAACTAGTTAGTCATCCTGCAGACCCTTTTAGTGTGCTTGGTTGACTGCAAGTGACTGAAAATTTTCAATCAAGTAGTGTGCAAGCTGTTTTGTCTTTGATACACATTTCCCTGGGTGCACCCTCCTATTCTGCAATAAGCCAGACTGAATGTAATCTTGAAGTTTTATTAACAGAACAGGGTGGGTGAAACTATGGGAGAAACCGCTGAGAAATACATACAATCAATGTATGAAACATGCAAAAACACAATGAAATAACTACGCTGTAGATTGCAATAAGTCCATGCTCACCAGTGATGCTGTCTGTAGGGAATATACTGATAGGTCCATATATATTTGGACAAAGGCACAATTTTCATACTTTTGGCTCTGTATGCCACCAGAATTAATTAAAATGAAACAATCCAAATGAATTTGAAGTGCAAACTTTCAGCTCTAATTCAAGGGGTTGAACATAAATATCAAGTACAAATTTTAGGAACTGCAACCATTTTTATACACAGTGTCAGAAACCCAGATATGACCAGAAATGTGTGAACTGACACAGGGAATCGCAGGCTTCAGGTGTGATGTAAAATATAATTTAATGTGAGCTACACCAGTGTATAACAACATACAGTGCAAACAAACCCAAACAATCAAAACCCTTCACCCAATATATGTATGTACAGCAATCCAGCGTAGAGGAAGACAGGACACAGAACAGGTAGCAGGTAGCAGGTAGCAGAGGCTCAAGGGAACAATACACCAGGGCACTGATTGCAGCCCTGGTTACTGCTTAACCACCTCCCACCCGCCATATAGTCCAATGACGGGCGCAAGGTGGTTCTCTCGTTCTGATAGGCCGACTTTTGACTGCCTTCCATTCTGAGCGTGCAGCGCGGCGATCGCCGGTGCTCTGTGTCCCTCGGACACAGCGGATCGCGATCCACAGAAAGAGCCGAAGATGTGGGCTCGGTCATGTGATCAGCTGTGTCTAATCACAGCTGATCACATGTAAACAGGGAAATGCCGGGTATCGGCATTTCTCTCCTCTCGAGCTGTTATGCAACTGGTAACAACAGCAATTCAGCCACAAAGTGGTAGGCTACGTAAAATGACAGAGTGGGGTCAGCGCATGCTGAAGCACACAGTGCGCAGAAGTCACCAACTGTCTGCAGAGTCAATAGCTAAAGACCTCCAAACTTCCTGTGGTCTTCAGATTAGAACAACAAAAGTGCATAGAGAGCTACATGGAATGGATTTCCATGGCCAAGCAGCTGATCCAAGCCTTAGATCACTAAATGTAATACAAAGCGTCGGATGCAGTGGTGTAAAGCATGCCACCACTGGACTCTGGAGCAGTGAAGACGTGTTCTCTGGAGTGAAAAATCACGCTTCATTGTCTGGAAACCCGATGGACGTGTCTGGGTTTGGCGGTTGCCAGGAGAACGGTACTTGCCTGACAGCATTGCACCAGGTGTAAAGTTTAGTTGAGGGTGGAATATGGTGTGGGGTTCTTTTTCAGTGGTTGGGCTTGGCCCCTTAGTTCCAGTGAAAGGGACTATTAAGGTGTCAGCACACCAAGACATTTTGGACAATTTCATGCTCTCAACTTTGTGGTAACAGTTTGAGGATGGTCCCTTTCTGTTCCAACATGACCGTACATCAATGCACAAAGCAAGGTCCATAAAGACATGGATGCGTGAGTTTGGGGTGGAGGAACGTGACTGGCCTGCACAGAGAGTCCTGACCTCAACCCGATAGAACACCTTTGGGATGAATTAGAGTGGAGACTGTGAGCCAGGTCTTCTCATCCAACATCAGTGCCTGACTTCACAAATGCTCTTCTGGAAGAATGGTCAAACACTCCCATAGACACACTCCTAAACCTTGTGGACAGCCTTCCCAGAAGAGTTGAAGCAGTTATAGCTGCAAAGGGTGGGCTAACTCAATATTGAACCCTAAGGACTAAGACTGGGAAGCCATTAAAGTTCATGTGCTGGTAAAGGCAGGCGTCCCAATACTTTTGGCCTTACAGTGTATATATACACACCGATCGGCCATGACTTTATGTCCACTGACAGGTTAAGTGAATAACATTAATTATCTTGTTACAATGACACTTGAAAGTCTGTGGGATATGTTAGGCAGCAATTAAACATGTTATCCCTAAAATTGATGAGTCGAAAGCAGAAAAATGGGCATTGCAGTTGTGTATAGGGCTGTGTAGCCACAAACTGGTCAGGGTGCTCATGTTGACCTATGTCCACAGTTACAGTCATGGCCGAAATTGTTGGCACCCTTGATATTTTTCCTGAAAATCAAGTATTTCACACAAAAAAGGTATTGCATTAACACATGTTTTGCTATACACATGTTTATTCCCTTTGTATGTATTGGAACAAATATAAAACAGAGGCAGAAAAGCAAATATGACATAATGTCACACAAAACCCCAAAAATGGGCTGGACAAAAGTATTGGCACCCTTAACTTAATATTTGGTTGCACACCCTTTGGAAAACATAACTGAAATCAGTCGCTTCCTATAACCATCAATAAGCTTCTGACACCTCTCACCCGGAATTTTGGACCACTCTTCCTTTGCAAACAGCTCCAGGTCTCTCTTATTGGAAGGACACCTTTTCCCAACAGCAATTTTAAGATCTCTCCACAGGTGTTCAATGGGATTTAGATCTGGGCTCATTGCTGGCCACTTCAGAACTCTCCAGTGCTTCTTTGCCATCCATTTCTGAGTGCTTTTTGACGTATGTTTGGGGTCATTGTCCTGCTGGAAGACCCAGGATCTTGGACGCAAACCCAGCTTTCTGACACTGGGCCCTACAGTGCGACCCAAAATCCTTTGGTAATCCTCAGATTTCATGATGCCTTGCACACAGTCAAGGCACCCAGTGCCAGAGGCAGCAAAACAACCCCAAAACATCATTGAACCTCCACCATATTTTACCGTAGGTACTGTGTTTTGTTCTTTGTAGGCCTCATTCCGTTTTCGGTAAACAGTAGAATGATGTGCTTTACCGAAAAGCTCTATCTTGGTCTCATCTGTCCACAAGACGTTTTCCCAGAAGGCTTTTGGCTTACTCAAGTACATTTTGGCAAACTGTAGTCTTGCTTTTTTATGTCTCTGTGTCAGCAGTGGGGTCCTCCTGGGTCTCCTGCCATAGCGTTTCATTTCATTTAAATGTCGACGGATAGTTCGCGCTGACACTGATGCTCCCTGAGCCTGCAGGACAGCTTGAATGTCTTTGGAACATGTTTGGGGCTGCTTATCCACCATCCGGACTATTCTGCGTTGCAATCTTTCATCAATTTTCCTCATCCGTCCACGACCAGGGAGATTAGCTACAGTGCCATGGGTTGCAAACTTCTTGATAATGTTGCGCACTGTGGACAAAGGCAAATCTAGTTCTCTGGAGATGGACTTGTAACCTTGAGATTGTTGATATTTTGCCACAATTTTGGTTCTCAGGTCCTCAGACAGTTCTCGTCTCCTCTTTCTGTTGTCCATGCTTAGTGTGGCACAGACAGACACACAATGCAAAGGTTAAGTGAACGTCTCTCCTTTTTATCTGCTTTCAGGTGTGATTTCTATATTGCCCACACCTGTTACTTGCCCCAGGTGAGTTTACAGGAGCATCACATGCTTGTAACATTCTTATTTATCCGCAGTTGTGAAAGGGTGCCAATACTTTTGTCCAGCCCATTTTTGGAGGTTTGTGTGACATTATGTCGAATTTGCTTTCTTTCCTCCCTTTTTTTGTTTTGTCCCAATACACACAAAGGGAATAAACATGTGTATAGCAAAACATGTGTTAATGCAATACGTTTCGTGAGAAATACATGATTTCCTGGAGAAATATCAAGGGTGCCAACAATTTCGGCCATGACTGTAAAAGTTCCTATAATGGGCACATGAGCGTCAGAACTTTTCCCTGTATGTGGCAAAAAGATGACAGTATACAATGTTAGAGATATATAGTAAATCATAAGGTTTGTCACCTGCCAAGGGATGCCAATGAGGAAATATTGAAATTTTCAATTATATAAAAAATTGTCATAAATACAATGATCAGTGTTTTATGTGGCTTTATTTTTGTTTCACCTTTTTCTTATGAGATGTTTACTTATAATACATTACATCAATATATGCTATGCTTTTTACCCTAGAATAGCTGACCTTGACTCTGATTTTTATAATGCTTGACCAGTATTTTGTGTCTGAATGGAGGCCAATAATGTCAACAGAATTGTCCCAAGTGTCCATTCAAAAATACGTTGTTGATTGGAAGCCATCTGCCTGAATAAATTATGGCAGGGAACACTAGGCAGGTGGGTTTCAAATTAGGTTTCATCATGATAATAGACTATAATTTCGTTCATGCTCATGCAAACAAACAGAAAGAATATATCACTTTGCAAAGTGCAAAAGAAGACCAATGTTTGATTTTATGGAGTCATCTTGGTGTCAGCTTGAGACTGAAATGTAATAGTTGCTCTAAATTAATTTCCCAAATGTATTAGTAGAAAATAGGCTCAATTCACAAGGTTAGCGCTTATTTTAAAAAAGTGACAGTTGTTTCACTGGAATCAAATGAGATTTCAAAATTATAGTCACATGGCTGAAAATAGAGTGCCTTAGGCTTCTGTAAAGCTTTGTGAATTGAGTCCAGTGCATTTAAAAAGCAAATATTGGAAATGCCTTGCTCAGCATGCATGAACTTTAAAAAATAGAACTAATACCAAGTCTACTTTAACCCTACCACTGATGGCTGAGAACTAAAAACCTTTAAGTGTAAAATCATTTTAGTAGAGAAAAGGTAATACAATAGTAAAATCTGAAGTAGAAATGTGTTGCTACTGTAGGCCACCTCAACTTGTGATTACATCTCAATAACTGAAAAAGATACAGTAAGTGCCATTTTCCAAAACAATAGTTGAGGGTCCTCACAGCTAGTTAATGCATATTTCCAATTTTGCAGGCAAATTTGATAAAACCTCACTATATGTTTTTTATGTCTTCCCATTTACATAGCATGCCTAAAAAATGTTTTGCAAATAATTCTTGTCTTTTAAATGATTTTCAGGAGATGGTGTCATGGTTGAATGCAAGGTTTTATTCAACAATGTCATAGTGAGTCTCCCCTAAGGCAAGCCATAGATTATACAATTAGGGGAAAAAAATTGCTTGATTCCCCCATCAACACAGTCAGTGTTGATAGGAAAATCTCATCCAAAGCGCTAGAATTCTGCCATTCGGGAGCCTTCCCTGCCAGCAGAACACAATAATCACTGCTAGCAGCTATAGCTACTGGAAGTGATCATATGCAAAAAATTTGATAGGCTGGTTGTACTGAAGTCGATCGACATGGCAAAGATTTGATCCATCTATGGCCTGCTCAAGTCTGTCCTCATTAGCATACACTGCAAGAAGCATAGCCTCCAAATCTTTGTCTTTGTCCCCTTGTTAGGACAGATAATGTTAAAATCTAGTTACAATTGATAATGAAGATCTGCCTGCACAGTGCACACAGGATTAACTATGGCAAACACAGCTATCCAGCCCCTCATAAACAAAGACAAACTGGTACATTTTTTCTTTGCTGTAGGGCCCAGAGTAGAGCATCTAAAATAAGGTAAGCTGACATTTTTAAATATTTTTGAAAGTTATGCTATGTGAATGGGGACAAATATAAAGTAGGTGTTATCCCAATTTGGCTGCAGAAGTGGAAATACACTTTAAGTTAGGAGATGTCACAGAAATTATAGTATATACAGTATCTCCCAGAAGTAAGCACACCCCTCACATTTTTGTAAATATTTTATTCTATCTTTTCATGTGACAACACTGAAGAAATGACACTTTGCTACAATGTAAAGTAGTGAGTGTACAGCTTGTATAACAGTGTAAATTTGCTGTTCCCTCAAAATAACTCAACACACAGCCATTAATGTCTAACCGCTGGCAACAAAAGTGAGTACACCCCTAAGTGAAAATGTCCAAATTGGGCCCAATTAGCTATTTTCCCTCCCCGGTGTCATGTGACTCATTAGTGTTACAAGGACTCAGTTGTGAATGGAGAGCAGGTGTGTTAAATTTGGTGTTATCTCTCTCTCTCTCTCATACTGGTCACTGGAAGTTCAACATGGCACCTCATGGCAAAGAACTGTCTGAGGATCTGAAAAAAATAATTGTTGCTCTACATAAATATGGGCCTAAGCTATAAGAAGATTGCCAAGACCCTGAAACTAAGCTGCAGCACAGTGGCCAAGACCATATAGCGGTTTAACAGAACAGGTTCCTCTCACAACAGGCCTCACCATGGTCAACCAAAGAAGTTGAGTGCACGTGCTCAGCGTCATATCCAGAGGTTGTCTTTGGGAAATAGACGTATGAGTGCTGCCAGCATTGCTGCAGAGGTTGAAGGGGTGGGGGGGTCAGCCTGTCAGTGATCACACCATACGCCGCACACTGCATCAAATTGGTCTGCATGGCTGTCATCCAGGAGGAAGCCTCTTCTAAGGATGATGCACAAGAAAGCCCGCAAACAGTTTGGTGAAGACAAGCAGACTAAGGTCATGGATTACTGGAACCATGTCCTGTGGTCTGATGAGACCAAGATAAACCTATTTGGTTCAGATAGTGTCAAGCATATGGGACGGCAACCAGGTGAGAAGTAAAAGGATAAGTGTGTCTTGCCTACAGTCAAGCATGGTGGTGGGAGTGTCATGGTCTGGGGCTGCATGAGTGCTGCCGGCACTGGGGAGCTACAGTTCATTGAGGGAACCATGAATGCCAACATGTATTCCAACATAACAACCCCAACACACCTCCAAGATGACCACTGCCTTGCTAGAGAAGCTGAAGGTAAAGGTGATGGACTGGCCAAGAATGTCTCCATACCTAAACCCTATTGAGCATCTGTGGGGTATCCTCAAACGGAAGGTGGAGGAGAGCAAGGTATCTAACATCCACCAGCTCCGTGATGTCGTCATGGAGGAGTGGAAGAGGACTCCAGTGGCAACCTGTGAAGCCTCCATGCCCAAGAGGGTTAAGGCAGTCCTAGAAAATAATGGTCGCCACACAAAATATTGACACTTTGGGCCCAATTTGGACATTTTCACTTAGGGGTGTACTCACTTTTGTTGCCAGCGGTTTAGACATTAATGGCTGTGTGTTGAGTTATTTTGAGGGGACAGCAAATATACACTGTTATACAAGCTGTACACTCACTACTTTACATTATAGCAAAGTGTAATTTCTTCAATTTTGTCACATGAAAAGATATAATAAAATATTTACAAAAATGTGAGGGGTGTACTCACTACTGTGAGATACTGTATAAAGCTAAAACTTTTTTTTGGTAGAATAGGGTAGGGAATGATTATGATCCCTATCGTTTTCAGCTTTTTTTACTGTCTCTGTCTCATCTGGGAAACACTCTCCAAAGTGACATAGATAGAAAATTGTTACCAGAACATATTTATCCAATGGAAGATTTCCCTCTTATTTTGTTTTGGTGACATTTCCAATTATCTTCTGTCCTTGTTACCATAGCCAATGGGAGAAATACAGAGGGTGGATCTCTTGGTGGGGGGGCACAATAATAACATCCCACTTTCAATCTAACCAAAAAAAAAGTTTGCCCTTACATGCACTTTAAAGTATAGCTAAAGGCTAAACGTTTATTTTTGTTTTGGATACAGAGGAGAAGGATTAGAATACCTATCAGTTTTTATTGCAGTATGTGCCCGTTAGGGAGAGTCGACCTCTCTATTCGTCCTGTTTACCATTATCATTGAAAGTGAAAGTAAAAGAAAACCCCAAATTTTGTGCTGTCCCCAGAAAGGTAATAGAGGGGAAATCTTCCAGTGGGAATACTAGTTCTGGTGATCTGGGGGTCCCCAAGGAATTCCCTTAATTTTCAGGGATTTCCTCCCACTTCCTGTTTGGCTATGTGACAGGATGTGAAAGTAAATCTCTGCAATGGGACACAGATGGTGAAAAAAATGTAACGGGTTATAACCTTTCCTTGCTCTATTCAAAATGAAAAAAAAAATAGCCCATAACTCTACTTTAAGTGGTTTCTTCAGTTAACCTGAATGAGTTCAGTAGATGGTGTATAACCTCCTTAATGTTTTGTATAACCAACATTAAATGTTCCATGAGCATTATCTTAATATTCATGAATGTTGAACAATATTCTTATCTTTCCTTATAAGTTCTTTCATGCTTGTTCTTGTCAATGAATTCCAGTCCTCCACTCAGAAACCTTTTAATGACTGTCACAAAGTTCAGTTGTTCCATGTACAACAGGTCACAGAGATTTCAATAGCTTAACATCTGACAAAGCCATCAAGTTCGCCAACTGAAACAAGCCCCATAATTGGAGTGGGTCAGAGCAAAGACAAAATATCACCGGTTCGTATTAAACTTCAAAAGATTCCAAACAAATGCTTGTGGACATGACGTCAGTTGGTTGCAGCCTTATAATTTCATTGTCTATTGTTCACAAAAATGTAGAATTCACAGTTAGCAAATTGCCCCAAGGGGTATAATTCAGTGTAAACGATGAGGCATTACTTGCAGTTGACTTCTAAATGCCGCGACAAATAATATGAATGCCTTTCACATCTATAATACTTCTGACCAGGCTCACGTAATACCCATCAGATCACTTCAAAGACGCTTCTATTCGTTTTCTAATTAAAGTCCCTGCCAAATGATTACATACTGTTCAAAGTGACAGAACCTTGCATAACTTGCATTCCCTACTCTCAAAAGTTCTCATTTAAGGATTACAGTAAAGAATAATAAACAAATTGAAAGGAAAGGTAAAATATGTTAAGGTATGTCGTAACTAATTCTCCTAATAGTATTCCCAGCTAACTGTGATTTAACGGGATTTACTTCTTATGCTTCAAAGTACAGCTTGAGGGAATATAGCAATCCAGCAGAAATGTAGTTACTTTAGCTGCCATGCAAATACCTCTGTGAATTGAGTCAAACAACAGTTTAATTATGCATGATCTGTACAGAAGTAGCATTGTTTGGAATTTGATTGGCAAGTTGTTATATAATAAAGCAGATTTGGCAGATTGATCAGCTAACTTTATATCCTATTTGTCAAGTCTGAGTTTCCATTTGATTCAGCTTGAAATGAGGGCTATATCAGATGACATATGTATTGTAGTGTAAAAAAGAAAGGTATTGTGGCTTAAGCGGAGAGTGTAGGCCGATTTATTTTCCTTTTATTTCCAGGTGCAAATTATTTTTCTTATACTGAAAAGTGAACTGCCCTGCAAAGACCCATCTGACCAGTTTTTATTCTATTTTACCTTTGTCTGAAAATTGCAGCACCTCATCACAAGCTTGGCAGAACCACTGGAGATGTGGAATGTTGTTAGTCAAAGGAAAAAGAGACACTGGGGTTGATTTATTAAAACGGGACAGTGCAAAATCTGGTGAAGCTGTGCATGGTGGCTGACCAGCTTCTAACTTCAATTAAGTTCAATTAAGCTTTGACAATAAAACATGGAAGCTGATTGGTTTCTATGCAGAGTTGCACCAGATTTTGTAGTTTTAGTAAATCAACCCCACTGGAACTTTTGTTTGAGTATTGCTGCCTTACAGAAGATTTCATAGCAGCACGTATGTGAATAATGCAGAAGGAACTGTAGCAGAATATTTTAGTTAAACCATCTTACAACCGGGCTATAGCCAAATGATGGCTACAGCGCGGTTGTCCAGTTCTGGGAGGGCATTATATGACGTCCTCCCAGAACACGCCCCAGTGATCGCTGTGTCCTAAGGACACTGATGATCACATGACTAGGTAAAAGGCCAATCACAGCATCCTTTTACCACGTGATCAGTTGTGTCCAATGAAACAGCAGATCACAAAGTAATTACAGTTGCTGGTTATCGGCAGTACTTTCCTCACGCTGTAACACGATAACCGGCAAATGTCACAGAGGGCACCCGCACTGATAATCAGAGCACTGATGATCAGTGCCGTGATCATCAGTGCTGCCAATCAGTGCAATCCAACCAAAAAAACCCAGTGGCGAATAAATGCCCACACTGAAGATGCCCGCCTCCTGGAATACAGGACGGCCGGTGAAATGGACTGCAGGGGACACACCGCGGGACAGGTAAGTAGCTGTTTTTTAAAAGTCAGCAGCTACAGTTTTTGTAGCTGATGATTTTTATTTTTTGACAGGGTAAGTGGAACTCCACTTTAAAGAGTAAGCATTCTTTACTAAAAGTAACACAGCATGTTAATGTACCGAGGATGCTATAATGTATAGCCATGTTTTTTTGGCAAAAGTCATTAACCTCCCTGATGGTATTCCCGAGTGTAGCTCAGGGTAAAGTTTCAGTACCACAAGCAGTAACCCCGAGCTACACTCGGACTTACCATGTAGCGCCGCTCCGGCATCTGTTCTTCACATACCTTGTCCTGTGCTCCCGCGATGTCCCTGCTGCAGTGTCCCCTGTAATGTCCTCCGGCCGATGCCGGCGTCTGTCTTCTGGGTTCCGTCCCCTGCGAGCGTCGGGACGTACGGGGGACGGAACAGCGGGAAATTTGAAAATGACAAAAAGTGACATTCACTAAATACACTAAAATCACATAGTATAACATTACTGTATCAAACCATTTCACATACATTTTGTCCCTAGTGCTTTGTCCTGTGCCCTGCCTGCATTTTTACTGTTCTTTCTGCCTGGAAACGGAGAAATGTCCATGGTGTCCAAAAAGTGTCCCTTTAGGTCAAAATCAGCTAGAGAACAACATAGTAAATCAGAACCACTTGCAGAATTGAGTGATAATGATTCGTGGGGAAATTCATCATCAGACACTGAAAACGATTTTGCGACTTTGCTCAGTGATGTGCGAACTTGGCGCTATATTTCAAATTTCAGTTGTTTTTGGTTTGATTATATTATTGAATTAAATTTATTATTATTATTATATTATTATTTTTTATGATTATTTATTAAATTATAATTTATGATTTCGTGTTTCAAATTTTATCATACCCGGGATGTTTACTAGACTCTTGTTCGGACAGATTTCAGTGAGTTATTCCTATGAATTACAGGCCTACAATAAAAAAAAGACATATTTCCATGCAAAAAAATGTACCGCTTTGAGCACAGAAATATGGACATAATCAGACCGCTAGGGAGGTTAAGGGTGAACGTATTTACTATGCCTAAGCAATACAGCTTAAAGTTATTGTAAACCTTAATTTTAATTTATTTTTAATAATAGAGATGTACTTACCTGCTCTGTGCAATGGTTTTACACAGATCAGCCCCGATCCTCTGCTTCTGGGGTCTTCTGCCGGTGCTCCTGGCTCCTCCTCTTCTGCGAGTGACTCCCTAGAAGCCACTTCCTTGGGGGACACTCATGCAAGTTCGATCCCAACTATAGACACAGACAGTGCAGCTTGTCCTCGCTCCTGCTCCCTTCTCACAGAATTTGATTGACCCCAGCTGCTATCAATCTGCGCTGTCAGGAGCCACTCTTGGGCACAGTGCCGGATTGAGATCGTGCTCTGGTAAGTATAAGGGGGGGGGGGGGGTGATCCTTTGGCACAGAAGTTTTTTTTTACCTTAATGCAAGGAATGCATTAAAGTGTTTCTAAACCCACAACAGTAAAATCAGTCTGTATATACAGTAACGCATGCTTGTTATACTCACTGTGGAACCTAAAGGGTTAATCCTCTGCTTTGTGTATAAAGGTTGTTTGATTCTTTCTTCTCTGCCCCTACTCTTGTTGAAATGACCACCTGATACAGACTGAATCCGTAGTCACATGCACATGCTCAGTTTGGTGTATATTGCTAGATAGGTTTTATTTTCTTGGGAGAGTGCATGTGATCAGCACAGGGCCAATCAGCACTGTCCAGACAGAGGTCAGGGGTTTCACATCCTCCTAGAGCAGAAAGGAAACTCCTCTTACAAGCTTTAACCAGTGCTCTGCTGAAGTAACCAGACTGCTCTAACTGCTGATACGAAAAAGTATTTAGCAGTTTATATTTGCTAAAATAATTGCATTTCCATGTTGTGTGTACTGTGGGAGACCAGATACAGTGAATGCAGGGTCCTGGGTTTAGTAACACTTTAAGGCAAAAACCTTGAGCCTTTATAACCACTTTAAGGTGAAGTGGAAAAATAATAAACGTATGTGAATACTTAACCACTTCCCAACCGCACTATAGCTGAAAAGACGGCTACAGCGCAGCTGTCTAGTTCTGGGAGGAAGTCCAACCACAGCGGCCTTTTACCACGTTATCACCGAGTAAATACAGTTGCGGGTTATCAGCTGTACTTTCCTCACGCTGTCACAGCATGAGGAAAGTACTGCCGATAACTGGCAATTGTCAGCGAAGAGATCTGCAGTGATGATCAGTGCCCAGCAGTGCCGCCCAACTGTGCCACCCACCTGAGCCCATCAGTGCTGCCCACCTGTGCCCATCTGTGCCACCCACCTGTGCCCATCAGTGCCACCCACCTGTGCCCTGCAGTGCCACCCACCTCTGCTCAGCAGTGGCACCCACCTGTGCCCAGGAGTGCCTAGCCATGCCACCCATCTGTGCCCAGCAGTGCCCCCCATCAGTGACCATCAGTGCTGCCCATCAGTTCTGCCTATCAGTGCTGCCTATCAGTGTAGCATTATCAGTGCCAGCTCATCAGTGCCACCTATCAATTCCACCTATCAGTGCCTCCTATCAGTGCCCATCAGTGCTGCCTATCCGTGCCACATCATCAGTGCCCATCAGTGCTGCCTATCAGTGCAGCCTCATCAACGTACATCAGTGAAGGAGAAAAATTACCTGTTTGCAAAATTTTATAATAGAAACAAAGAAAAACTTTTTTTTTTTTAATTTTTGCTTTGAAATGCGTTATGTGGAGCCTAGTCGGTGACGTTACGCCGCTCGGGCCACATGGAGGCCAGGCGGCCATCTTTATTCCTGTTATTTGCTGATGTGGATCCTTGTTTTGGTGCCCTATACTTATCATTGTGAGGTTTTCCATGGTGGATGGCATAGCATCTATGATACTTGGATCGTGACCCCCTGTTGGATGGATGAGTAATATCACCTGTAGAGAGACGATACAGTGATCACCTGTCTTGCTGCTGGTTTTCCAGATAATCTCCTGATTCTTGCCTTTCCAGACCCAGATGACCAGGAGTGGTCAGACAACTCAAAGGCACATATATATGCGCTATCTGGTTAGTGCATTATTTACTCATTCGCAACCACAGGAGTCACTGATTTCACCATTGTTTGAATTTTGGAAGTTATTTGATTATATGTCACTTACTGCACTTTAAACGTCATTACCATAGACGTTTGACACGTCATTATTTTAGCGCTCCAGAGCGCACTTATATGTATTTATGTCACATTATTGCTTATTTATACCTTTTGAACATAGCACTGCATTTTTTTCACAATTTTCACATCAAAGGTTTAGAGGTTATAGCTGTATGCCAGCTGCTCATTTCTCACTGAATCCTAGCGCTCGTATATCCCCACGTTTTACTACATGACCGCACAATTGTCATTCAAATTGCAACAGTGCTGAAAGCTGAAAATTGTCCTGGGCAGGAAGGGGGTATAGGTGCCCAATAGGCAAGTGGTTAATCTGGTTTCACCTCCTGTGAGCATGTTCCTTAACAGCACATTACATGTGCACTACCACACCTGATTGCCCCTCATGCCTAGTACACACGATTAGCAAATTGGATTAAAAATACAACTTCAGAGCAATCGTCTGACAATCTGGTCTTTAGTACTCAGCTTTTGAAAGCCGATCAGGACAGTTCATGTGAAATTATCTGAAGGAACAAGCACAAAAGTTTTACTCGTACGATAACAAAATGAATAATTTTTGTTTAATTGATACAGTATTTGTCCATAAAAAAATTGAGTGACCAAGACCTCACATGCTCGGAAACGAAAGAATACATTACAAAACAAGACAATACGTTACATCACTTCTGAAGTTATATTCTGTTTTAAGAGAATTTTCGTACGTTTAGTAAGCTATCCTTTTTCGATATGAGACTAGCATGCAAAAAATGTACAAAAAACCAGATGATCATTTGTCCGATATTCTCATTATGTTTACAAGGCTGTCCCTCTACTATATAGATGATTTTAGAGGCTTATACCAAGTCAAATACAGATATTTTCACTGACTAAATTTCAAATTACAATAAATTATTACATAGCAAATACTGTATATAGCAGCATTTACTGGTGTATTTTATATCTGGCTGAACCTAAGCTTTAAATTGAAAGTTGTAAAGGTTTTTATTTTAAATTAAAACCTTAGTTAATTGTTAACCAAGGCTATAGCTTCCAGTTTTTAGGTTGCATGGAATTCAGCTTTAAGTCTAAAAGATTTTCATATTTGTGCAATATGGATGTCCAACAGAATGTCTAGTCCTTATTTGCACAAGTTCTGAAAAATGACAGAAAGCATAAAAATTTCAATTTGTCGTCATCTTATCATGCACGACTTTAACACATAGGGCTAACAACAAAAAATCATAAAGCAGAGGTTATACCGCCAGTATACTTACACCTTTGTGAGTGAGACTTAATAACTGAATTCTAATGCATTACATTTCTGCTTTTATGATAGGCACTGAAAATGCTTACAAAACAGTTTTAGGCTGACAAGTTAAAAGAAAGGTTGTAAAAGAATATGAGCTGTGTAAATTAAAAGCCCACGCTGCTCCTGTTACTATAATAAAAATAAGCAATTAGCATCCTTTCATAATCCGGTTAATTCATCCGCTATTCTTTTGGACAGGCTCACAAAGAACCCTTTTGTTATTATACTCAAGAATGAATATAAGAACAAGTGTTTGGGAAAAAGCAGTTGTAGTTTTTGTGCCATAAGGCAATCAATACCAGGGTCACAAAAGTTGACCCTTCTCAGGAGGTCATGCCAAGGAGTCCATACTTGATTAGTGTGTACTGTAACCTGACCACAGCAAAGCAGAGCACTTACTTCAGTCTTGTTCTCCTAAACATGGCTAAGGAACCATAATATCATGACAAAATAAGGAAAACCTAGGCTGAACACAGTGCTCTGACATTATTGTTCCATCTGCCCAGAGAAGCCACTAACAAGAACTGGTAGCCCATCTCAAAGCCTTTAAGATGCTGTAGGCATCCTTTCTCAAAATGACGAATGAAGCAAATGCATCACTAACTTGTATTAAAGTGTTACTAATCCCAGGACCCCTGCATTCCCTCTGTCTGCTCTCCCACAGTACACAGAACATGGAAATGCAATTATTTTAGAAAATATAAACTGCTAAATACCTTTTCTCATCAGCAGTTAGAGCAGTCTTGTAACTTCTATCAGTGTCCAGCCCAGCACTAGCTAAAACTTGTAGGAGGAGTTTTCTTTCTGCTTTAGGAGAATGGAAATCCCCTGACCTCTGTCTGGACATTGCTGATTGGCCCAGTGCTGATCACATGCACTCTCCCAAGAAAAAAAAACAACCTCTCTAGCAATACACACCAAACTGAGCATGTGCATGTGACCACGGGTTCAGTCTGTATCAGATGGTCATTTCAACAAGACAAAGGGTAGAGAAGAAATGTACACAGTACACACAACATGAAAATGCAATTATTTCTGAAAATATAAACTGCTAAATACCTTTTCTCCTCAGCAGTATATAGTAGTCGTGTGGCTTCTATCAGTGTCCAAAAGAGAACTGGTTAAAGCTTGTAGGAGGAGTTTTCATTCTGCTCTGTCTGTCCTATGAGGCTGCATGACCCCTGACCCTCTGTCCAGACAGTGCTGATTAGCCCTGTTCTGATGACATGCACCTCCCCAAAGAAAAAAAAACTCTCTAGCAATACACACTAAACTGAGCATGTGCAGAGTGACTCCTAGAGCTCTGTACTGTCAGCAGATGGATTGAGGACAGTAGAAGGGGAGAATGAGAGAGGATCAGGATCAAACAGCCTTTTTACACAATGTGGAGGATTAACCCCTTAGGTTCCTCAGTGAGTATAACTAGCATGCTTTACTGCATATACAGATTGATTTTACTGTTGTGGGTTTAGTAACACTTTAAGGCATTGGTCTCTATACACCCTTGAGACATCTCTAGTGTCCTTCAGACAACCTCATTTTCGTCTGTGTAGTTCCTTAAATTCTATTTCTACATCTGCAGTCAAATTTGAGAACACCCCATTATATGTTTGTTTTGTGTTCCCATTCACACAGCATACCTAAAAATAATCCTCTGATTAACATATACAGTAGGTTTTTAATGATTTCAGGGTTACCAACCTCCCAAAGTGAAATTTAATGACATGACACAAAAAAAGTACCGACAGAGCCAATTTTATTACTCACAGGCCACAAAAAAATTTACTAACAGAGGCAAATTGTTTACTGACAATTCACACAGTTAGCCAAAATGACCGTTTCCAGTGCAAATATCCATGTTTAAACTACAAATATGTAGCTAGTGTAATTATCAATGTGCTTATGGTATAACAAAAGGCAAAAAACATATTTCTCCTTTTACATGACAGACAGGTTAACATAACCCAGCACATAGTTCCCCCTTACATCAGAATCTGCAGGGTTCCCCTTTACAGTGCAAGGGGGGACTCTACAGACCCTGAGATAAAAGGGAACCCTGTGGACTCTGATGTAAAGGAGAACTCTGATATAAGCGGGAATGCTGCGGACTCTAGTGTAAAGAGAAAATCTGATGTAAGGGGGTCTGTGGTTAAGAGAGCCCACCCTCCCTTTACACAAGAGTCCACAGAGCTCCTCTTCCACCAAATTTCCCCTTACATTAGACTCCAGAGTTTCCCTTTACATCACAGTCCACAAAGTTCTCCCTTACATCAGAGTCTGCAGAGTTCCCCTTTACTTCAGAGCCTGCAGGGTTCAACCTTACAGTGTAAACGGGAACTCTTTGGATGTAAAGGGGAACTCTGATGTAAAGGGGAACACTGCAGACTATGAAGTTAGGGGGAACCCTGCGGCCTCTGGTGTAAAGGGAAAAGGTCACCAGAGCCACCTTTCCATCCACAGTGTTCCTCTTAACATCAGAGTTCCCACTTACATCAGGGTCTGCTGCATTGCCCTTTACATCAGTTTCTACAGGATTCCACCTTGCCCTTTCACAGTAAGGGGGAATCTTCCAGACTCTAATGTAAAGGTGAACTCTGAGGACATTGAGTTAAGGGGGAATGCAGCTGAGTACTCTGAAGCTATGGTGACCACAGACTACCTTTTGCAGAGTGAATACACTAAGGTAAGGCAGGGTCACTGATACAAGGGGGACTTTTAGATTAGTGTCCCACCTTACAACAGTGACCCCCCCCCTACCCCCCAGACGTTGTGTTGCCTGAGCAGCTGGAGCTGTCACTGACCTGCTTCCTCAGTAAGACTGCTTGGGTGCAGGGCAGTGGGGGCACTCAAGTCAGGCTCAGTCAGACCATGGCCCTCTGCTTCTTGATCCTCCATCTAGATTCCTCCCCCCGTCCTGGCGCTCCCATTCCTGCCACGGAGGGTAGGATCAGTCAGACCACGGTCCAGATCCTCCTCTGCTTATTCATCCTTCATTATTGACTCCAGTCCTCTTTCATCCTGGAGCTCCTGTCCCTGGCTCCCCCTCCTACGATTTGTAAAAGGTGTCAAGCAGCGGCCTGCCTGAGGCTGACCGGCTTCAAAACTGCATATGCGCAGATCCGCAGCTAGCCCACAGTCATTTTACGGGTATTCACTGTCTGTAACGGACATTTACGAACAGTGTAAACATTGGCTGGCAAGCCGGAAAACTTTGTTAAGAAAGACAGTGTTCAAATCTGGTTTATAACTGATAATAAGATCTTCCAGCACAGACAGTGTTAATTCTGGTAAACATTAACTTTGCAGCACCCCTGTGCATAGCAGAGGAAAACTTCAGTTTTGGAGCTTTCCCAAAAGAATAAGTAAAATGTAATCAGAATTTTCTTTTAAGTTATACTATGTGAATGAGAACATGTAAGAAATATAAAGTAGGTGATATCCCAATTTGGCTGTAAAAGTGGAAATGCACTTTAAAGTGTATCTAAACCCAAAAACAAGAATCTTGTATATTGCAGCTCATTGGGACCAGTAGTTTACACAATATAAGATTATATGACATTACAATGTTTGTGTTTCTTTTATGCTAGCCACACACAACTCAAAATATCTGTCAACTGATCAATATTCGAGCTGTGTGTGGCCCTGCCAACCCCACAAAGCAAAAAGGAAACAAAGATCCTGGGCAGAATGCACCCAATCAACTGCAGTCACTGTTGGGGTATACCAACAGTTATGGGTGTCAGCTGTCAAAATACAATAGCTGGCAGCATGACTAGTGCACCCAAGATAGGTTCATCCAGACCCCACTACACCACCGTTACCCTTTACCCTTCCATACCAATCCCCTTTACTTACTATACTTACAGAAAACACAACACCAATTTTGGAGTAAAATAGCCAGCACGGCCTTTTATTAACAAATCAAGTTTAAACACATCAACCATTCCTTATAACAGAAAACATAAAGAGTTGTCGTTGGTCTTTGAAGGCACCCACAAAACAATCCGAAATGCACCTGCGGACAACCATATTCCACTAGGCCTCCAGCCACAACCAACCAGCTCGGAGACAACCATACCGTCCGCAGTGCAGCACCACCACCTTCCAGTTAAACCTCGGTTAACTGGGAATGTTCCCGGGCACACCATACCAACGATGGGTCCCACACCATTTTGTACCTCCAAGATAAGAACCGCCTCCAAAGACCAACCACCGCCACAGCACGCTGGGTGAGCCCTTACCCATGCGTGCCACACCACAAACAAACCCCTCCGAACTCCATCCTGTAGACCCAGAGACCATAAATCCGATCCATCCGCATTCAGATGTACCCCAGCACTCCAAAGATACCTCCAAGTATCCACCTCCAGCTCCAGATGCCGGACCACCAGCCCCCCATTACGGATAAAGAAGCGCCCCACCTCCTTGTCGACCTTCAGATCGTTGCCACCCGCAGGAAGCACCAGGACATCCAGTGGGCCATCCCGTCGATTCAAACGCTGCCCCTCCTGCAGCACACGACCCCACAACATACCCAGCACACCCATCCAGCCCCCAGGACAATACATCACCCAGACAGGACCGACACTCCCCCCAGGCCATGACAACAGAACACGAGACCCCACCAGTCCCCCAACAGATGCGGACGAACGCACAGTTGAAATCTCCGTGAATCCCACCTACCAATACGTGTGAACCATATCCAACAAACCCCACCCGGGAGCTTCCGTAGCAGCCGCCATCCAAAGCGAATGCGAAGCACACAAGGACGCATCCAACCAGCTGCCTTTAAACACCGTCCGAAAACTGACACAAAGTGAAAGTGAAATAAGAGGTCCCCTCAGCACGCTGGAAAAAAAGGACCCCTGCCCCACCGGACGATAGGATAGAAAATCTGGCACCGCACCCACCGGGCACACATGAGATGCTGGAAGAGCAAAAAACCACACCCATGCACCACGCCCCAATCGGTCCGTCCCAGACCGATGGACAAGCACCTCCACTCCAGTAAACCCAGCACACGACCTCATCCCCCAATAACCCCCCCAATAACTGATTGAGACGGACTACCGATCTCACCAAAACGCAATGCCCCAAAAAGGCCACCGCAAAGGCCGCCCGAAAAAAACACTTCGAAGCCCGAAAGACACACAGACCGCAGGTGCACAAACCAAGAGCCTAACAACTCAACAGACACCGAACGCCGTGAATCCCTTCAGCGATGAGCCCTACGGGAACCCCAAAGGGCCTGTCGAACCCAAAAAGACTTTCGTGAAAACCCCGACACCCCTGCAACTTAAGAAGAAGGCCAAACCAGCCAACCAGCAATCCAACGCAGCAGCCGACACCCCCCGCTCTAATTTCCATGCCAAAATTACAACACAGCGAAACCCAACTCAGGCCCCCACGGATCAATATTGACCCTCTGCAGCAGGTCTACCACTCCCACCAGTCAAAATGCACCTGCGGACAACCATATTCCACTAGGCCTCCAGCCGCAACCAACCAGCTTGGAGACAACCATACTGTCCGCAGTGCAGCACCACCACCTTCCAGTTAAACCTCGGTTAACTGGAATGTTCCCGGGCACACCATACCAACGATGGGTCCCACACCATTTAAGTCGAGTATGCAGACCATGTCGCCTCACTCACCGACTACCGGATCCAGCCTGAACGACCCCAAGGAAAAATCCCACAGCCATTCGGGACATGGAACCCCGCGGTGCTCCTCCCCCAGCGCCAACCCTCGGAATGTGTCCCACTGAAAATGAGACAAAGCGACAGCCAGAGTGAGCTCAACCCCAGGGAGCCCCACAGCACGAAGAAAAATGGTCAGCTGCAGGCAACGCCACACGAAATGGCGAAGCAGGCCAACCACCGGCCGTGAAGAAGCTGAGACCCGATTGACGACCTGAACCACCCCCAAAATGTTACACCGAAAATGAACCCTTACTTCCAAAAATCCTCCCCCCACACTGCAACCGCCAGCACCACCGGAAAAAATACCAACAGCACCAAGATACGAAGAAAAAACCCCCCGCCTCCCGCCAGGAAGCAGGCCACGGAGCCGCACTCCACCCACCCCGGCAAAAGGCCCCATATCCCACGGAAGCCGCCCAGGTCAAAATGGCTCCCAGGGCCAGACATCCACAGAGCTCGCCTGTTGAAGAAATCCAAAAAGGTGAGCAAAATCTGCAAGTCCGCCCGATGCTCCCAAGTCAAGCGAATAAAATGTAAAAGGGGGGTACCCCCACCGTCGCCAATCGGTGGCAGAACACCCAACCCATCGGCAGTATACGGTAAGCGAAGGTAAGCTTTGCCCAACAACGACTGCCAGGCCCTCAGCTGAAACTCACGCTTGCCCAGCACCCCACGAATCTCAACTTGTAAGGCCAACAGCTTGTCCTCAGGCAGCCGGCACTCCACAGCTCCTGAATCAAAACAATGCCCAGGAAAGTAATCACCAAAGCCGGGCCCTCCGTCTTGTCCAACGCCAGCGGAATAACGAAACGTTGTTCAATGTGTTGCAAAGTGGCCAGCAAAAACTGCACATACCCCAGAAGTTGGCGGACCCAAACAAAGAAAATCATTTAAATAACGGATGACCGCATTCACCCCCGAGACATCCCGCACCATCCACTCCATGCACGAACTGAACTGCTCGAACAAAGCGCAGGATATAAAACACCCCATGGGAAGGCACTTCACAACGGAAAACGAGCCCTCCCAACGACAACCCAAGACACGAAGACCGTCCGGATGTACCCACCACAGCCGAAACGCTGACTCAACATCCCATTACGCCAGGAGCGCACCGCGCCCATACCAACGAACCCAGAAAACTGCCGCCTCGAACGACGTATAATACACCGCACCCGACTCTGTATCGATTGCGTCGGTCACCGACCCCACTGTCAGGAAGGACAGGTGAGGAATTAACCGAAACGCATGAGGCTCCTTTTTGGGCACAACCCCCCAAGGGAGAAAAAGAAACGGGCGGTCTAACCCCACTTCCTTACGCAACTTAGCCGAAACCACCTCTGCATACTGCAAGGCCAACCGTGAGTTCCGCGCTAAGAGGAGGAATCTAAGTCAAAGTACACGGGATGCGGAAACCCTCCGAACAAACCTTTCCGTCAGCAGCACGGCGGGTGACTGATCAGGGTATCTATTTAGGAACGACCGCATCCTTTTCACCCTCCTTGGCGTCGTTCTTTATACCCGCACGCTCTTTGGAAAGGCCTCTACCCCGCTTGAAACAGCGCCACAAAGAATGGGTGTCACCGCACCCGGAACATTCGTGCTTAAAACGGCCTGACCCTTCGAAACGACAAGCACCCCAATGGAACTGCCAGCAGAACCCCTACGCTTTGAGGCCGATTGTCCCGGGGAAAACGAACCACCGGCCCACCCCGAAAACAGACCAGAGGGCCTCGCGGAGTCATAAGCCGCATCCAAAGGCCACGGACCTTACGGTCCCAGCGCCACGACGGGTGAACCGCTCTACGCTGCCTAAACTGTTCATCGCACTGTAGCCCTGCGATCCCCCCTAAACCCAGTGAGCCTTGTTAATAGCGTCAAGGGAACAGAAAAGCGCCGAGCAATGCTCAGGGGCCGTTTCCCCAATGACACTGGCCACAATCGCGAAAGCCTCCAACCAATTAGCAAAAGCACGCGGGATAAAACGAAAAGAACGCCACTTCTCCGCGTCCTCCCACCTGCCCTCGTCAACCCTCGATTCATCGACAGGCACGCTCCAAGATCAAGAGCGTGAAGATCTCGACATACACACCTCACCCAATCTACTCTCGTACATCCGAATGTCAATGCGCACCAACGGGCCCTCGAACCACACGCACACTGCGAAACCGCCCGGCCCTGGCACCCCCCGCACCCTCACCCAAAACCGTGGATGGGGCCGCCAAGCCCAGAGCACCGGACACCGCCGTAACCACCCCTGACCCTAACCCGGAGAAGCAGAAACACCAGGCCCCGTGCGTCCCCATTATCCTGCCCTAGGCCCCCGCAAACATCCCCACCTGCAGGCGGGAATCACACAGAAGCAGGCCCAGCGCCCCCACTACCGCCCAGTGCAAAGCGTCGCAACAAGTCCCCAGCCGGACCGCAAATCGCAGACCCCCGCACCAATACCCAACGAGATGACGCCGCCCCCCGACACCGCAGAAGCCCGCCCCCCAACAGGTCCCGGAGAGCAGCTGAAAAGAAGAGAGCAGACCCAAAAAAAAATGGTAACTCACCAGGCTGCCCAGGAGACGTCCCAGCAGCCACGCGTCCAAAAATCCACCGGCGCTGAGCGGCCAGCTGTCGCCCCCGGATCAGGTTCCGACAGCTCGCCCTCCGATTGGTTCTCCTCCGCTCGATGACTGGATGGCCTCCCAGTCCCAGGAGCCACGGGTCCCCTTATTGCCCGGTGGCCCCATGGGTTGTCGGTCCGCCCCTGCCTCCTGCACACTGCTATGCATGGCTTTGCATGGCAGAGCCATGCGAGGGACGGGTGGGCCTGCTGCCTCCAGGGGGAGGGCCTGGCTGCAGAGCCGGGTCTCTGCTTTTCTGCAGGACCCGGGCTCATCAGAGTTAGTTGGGCGGGAGCGCCCATGTGCTGGGAGGTCTGCGCCTCCGGAGAGCTTTCCCCCGGTCTCCCCACAAGCCCCAGGGCTCGGCTCCATGATGGGAGCCCCACTCGGGACCCTCCGGCCCCTGCTGCAGGGCGCTCTCCTGCCTCTGCTCCCGGGGAGGCCGGGAGGAATCATGGGTCCCCTGTGTCCCTGCCCAAAATCAAAAAGCGTACAAAAAAGGGTACCCGGGGGATCCCCTGGGGCCCCCTACTGACCTCGGGCAGTGCCTGACTCTCCTAAGCTCTCTCTCCCACGTCCAGCTCCCAACTGACGCCCCTCCCCAGAACACCCCACCCTAAAGTGCAGGAGACCCCACCTACACTCTCCTCTACCAACCAGATCCCCCAGCTATCCTTTACCAACTCTAAACAATCATTAACCCTCACACGTCTTCCTTCCCATTCTGGGCCTAGTCATGCCTGCTCTTCGCTAATTCTTTTCTTCTTTTATTGCTGCGAGCATTTCTGAAAATGTATCCATCCATGCTCCATCCATGCTATTTAGTGTGGATATTGGGAATCTACGGATTGCTTTAGATGACCAACTTTAAACTTACAGGAAGTGACAAGGAAAATGCAATTCTGGCAAGATCAACTGTTATTTGTCTGTCTGAAAATTATCTGGTACTGCTATAAATTCCAGTTTTGGTTTTAAGTTTAAATCTGAAATCGAGGCAGGTATGTTATCTGTGTCTTTTGTGTTCCTCCTACACCCCGGGGCACTAATTGCTTCTGCCTGATGCTGTTGAATGTTCTCCAGTAACTAGTGAGAAGTTGCAATGTATTGGGTTGTGAATATTTATTTTGTCTTGGCCACTCACTGAGGGGTTAATTCCAGTGATCCAACACAGCAAACACTTTTCTCCTGCGCTGGGAATGGACTCAACCTCTGAGGAAGAGGTTGTGTCCTCGAAACGCGTCAGATAGTTGGTCATCCAGGGTTCCATCATATGGACTCAGATGCTGTTTGGATCAAACATCTTGTTCAGTGTGATATGCCTGTGTTTTTATGTCCGTTGCGAGTATGATACTTTGTTCTTTCAATAAATATTTTTAAACGATAATGCACTAAGCCGGTGAACCCTCTTTTTTGTTTTTCCATTTGCATTTAGTTAATTCCAGTGATGTTGGCTTAGAAGAAAAAATATTTGGAGAGGCACCTCCAGAACATATGATCAGAAAAAGTGAATGGTGCGCTTTAAGTATACCAAACCAAAAAATCCTTTTCAACACAAATAAAAGCACATATAGGGACTCATGCTGGAGTGTCCGTAAATAAATTTAGTGTTTACAGCTAGACTTTAGGCAGCCTGACTTTATTTTATATTAATTATTTTTATGTTTATGTTGATTGCGTTTGTTGTGTTTCTCTCAAGCCCAGGAGAAAATATAGTTGTGAGAGTTATCTTCTAGGATTTGGCCTGGTGTAGGAAACCAGAGCATAGAAGGGTTTTACTGTCTTAGCTTCCCAGCTGGACCTAAAATAATCCAAGCTAACCTGTTACTGAGAACTAAAGAATACATAGCTGGCCTGTGACAGAGGCCTAAGGAGCAGAAAGATAGCTGCTCATCTGGGCCTACAGAATTGAAGTTGGACTGTGGCAGAAACATACGAATCTAGAATGAAGCTGTCATTTTGGGCTTAGAGAGTTCTGCTGTGCAGAGGGATCTTTGCTATTGTTTTTGGGTATCTTGTACCCCTAACCCTCTCTTCCCAAGATAATCATGCTAATAAAATTGTATAAAAAGACAGCTGCTCACCTGATGACACGTACATAGGCCTAAGAGGAACGTGAGTTCTTCTTGTCCTTCCTTCTCCCTGCACGGTGGTTGCTGAGAGGGGATGGCTAGCTGGTCCAGTAACTTCTGATACTGGTTAATGTCTAAGGAGGTCATGAAGGTCTGTAGCAGGACACAGATAGCTTCCACTGCCAGTTGGGGACCCCGTGATGCTGTGTTTGGATAGGACATAAAGATCTGCGAGGATATTGTGGTTCAGCAGGAGAAAAGATGCAGTCTCCAGGTTGATGAACTGTACCAGTATTCTGCTATGATGTACAGGGTGCTGGCTGTAAGCCACTCTGGAAATTTTGAGATCTCTGCGGGGCACTGTAGCTCCCTGTAGTTTCTTATGAGCCCCAATGGGAAGGGACCAAACAACTTCGTGGAGGAGAGCCAGAAGTAACGTCTGCTTTGCATGAACCACACCCACCCATTCTGTTTGCCATTTAGCCATCTGTTGGTAGGCTTTGTAGACCATATCCCATTAAACCATACAACCGCAACTCCTTTTAGGCTCATTCAGCTGTTCAACCTTCACCAGCAAGGGAGGCAAGTCCAAGCTCCTGAGGACATTCATGTCCAAGACAATAGGTATCAAGGACGCAACTCGGCTGTGGGTGGCCACAATTTTCTCCACCACTTCGGACAAATACTTGGACCTTTACCCATGTGACCCCTTCCACTCTGATGGGCAAGTTGTTTTCAGGGACAACCAGGTTGGGTCTAGCTGGTCTCAATTGCCAAAACGCTGTATGCAAAAGCATCAATCCATGTTAGTGACTTCTGGTGTCAATCAAACAAGGGACAAATTTTCCATTCATTAAGGCAGTCACTATGGGGCTTGGGCCCACCATGTACTCTTGTTTTGTGGGACCTTGGGGACCAGTTACCAGAGGTCATCCCTCTGCCCTGGAACCCCTTGTGTTTAACTGCTGGCAATGGGTGCTCCTTTTCTCAGAGCATCCACAGCTCCTGGCCATGTGCCCAAAATGACCACACTGTGGTCAGCCACTGAGTGGGGCATATGCTACCAAATTATGCCAAGTGTATATGGGAGTGGGGTCGGTGATGGGCATCCAAAGGCACCTAAAGATACATGGGGGTCCAAGATTGCAAGCAAGTATATTTTTTAAAATGTTCCAATGCACTGTAACAGAGTCTACCCAGCAGCATTGCACTGGAAGAAATATTCATAATAACTATGCAGCACTTACGGAGAGTGATGCTCGGTTGCCAACAGCATGTGGCAAAGGGGGCAACTAGCTGGTGACAGGGAGGTAGTGCAACAAGGCACTATTAGCAGAAAGGCTCCACACAGCAAAACTGATGTACAGTCCCTATTCTGTCCTTCCTCCTCTGGAACCTCTCCCTACGCTAGGCACACTCTCTCTCCAGCAGGTTCCTGTCCCTGACCTAACCACACACAAAATGTGCACCAACTGCAGTGAGCCAGTGCTTTTACTAAAGATGGGTGCAGATGTCATTTGGAGCAACAGCATCCAATCAGACAAGTACAGAGCCCTAAGAGGAATGAGACTTTCTCCTGTCATCCGTTTTCTCTAATGAATTCCCTGCAAATGTCTCAGTTTGCATCCCCACCACCCTAAATATTTACTCCTCACTTAATCCAGCTCTGTGCCCATCTGTAGCAGCTCTCTCCTCTTTGTCTGCATTCACAGAACAGAGAGGCAGCAGCCATGCTGTGTGTATCTATGGATGGACACAGTTCAGGCCAGCAGTGTGCTTCCTATGGTGGTGCATGGAGAGGAGGAAGAGCCAAGAGTGCTGGATGGGGACTCCAAAACAGGAACAATTAAGAATAACATGTTTGTTATAAAAAAAATAAGATTTACAACCTCTTTAATGTATTACCAGTGTCAGTTTCAGTACAATGCTGTAGAAGGACCAGCTGCAACTTTGCAGGATGGAGCAAGATTGAAAAACTCTATTGCTTTTCATTGACATGTCTTTAATCATTCTTACTTCAAATGCAGAGGCTTTCATTAAGCTAGGATAGCAGGTGTGTGGATGTTATTAAACAAAGGTTACCAAAATTCAAAATGGAATCTTAGGAATCTGTCACCCATACCCAAAAAAACATAAATCACACCTTAGAAAAGCCACAAGGATAAAAATGTCAAAAAATGTGGGACAGTATAACGCAAATTTTCTGTTGATGATAATGCATTTCACCAAAATGGGGATTTTGTCGAAATCTATGCAGGGTTCTGACATTTCAATTTGCCCCTCCTCATGCTACTCTGGTAACAGGTATTTACTTAATTCCATGTAGACTATCTATATATGTACTGTATGGCTATAAAAAGGAAGACGTAAGTTTATTTGTAAGCTCTGAGTCTCCTCTATCACACAAACCTAAAGGAAGAAATTCTATTTGCACCACATCCTGTGCTTTTGAAGTGAGTAATGGGCTCAATGTTGTGTTTCTATAAATATTTCTGCATGTATGCTTTACATTAACTAAAGTTCTCTCTAAGTCTACTATACACTCAAGAATACACTTAAACTGATATCTGCTAGTTAGACATATGTGGCAAGGATCATCCAGGTGGTGGGTTGAACAGTAGCAATTGCAATAACTGCGACATGTCAAACTGCTCATGTTTCGTAGTAGTCAAAAACAATAGCTAACCTGTCATATGCTACAGAGAAATTGGAAAGAGTACATATGATATCATGAGATCAATTTCTTTGACGGATGGTCTGAGTATCAGATGCTAAGGTCAAACATCTCAAGATGTTGCCAACCTGTACAAGCAATCCAATCTATTGCATGGTTTTAGGAAAAAATGTATACGCAAAAATTAAAACTGTTGTGCCCTGTGCAAAGAGATAAACTAAAAAAACTACAAACCCTTATGAATCCCTTCTTTAAAACAAGGTTTAATGGGGTTGATTTACTAAAATTGGAGAAAGCAAAATCTGGTGCAACTGTACATGGTAGCCAATCATCTTCTAACTTCAGCTTGTTCAAATAAACTTTGCCGAAAAAAATCATGGAAGTTGATTGGTTTCTATGCAGAGCTACACTGGATTTGGCACGCTCCAGTTTTAGTAAATCAAGCCCATTGCATTTTGTTCAAAACAAAATAACCACATATATGAATACAAATGGCATTTCCTAGTAAACTGGAAGAAATAGCATTGCATTTGTGCAGCACCCTCCTAGGTATGTGCTAGGTTTAGATAGTTAGCTTTAGTTCAGTTTTTGATAGGTAAATTTAATGTCACACTGTATTCAATGTGACTGTAAATATTTGTTAGGAAAAAGTATAGTTAACTCGCTATATTGGGTGAGCTGTAATTGTTCAGTTAGGTCTGCTCTATGTGCTTAGCTGCTGCCAGTCTGCCTAGCTTCCTCTGTATTCAGGAAACTTTAGATGTTTCTGGATGATGATGATAGGTGTGGAGTTATGCAGATGGCAGCATGAATATTGATATAGCCCCAGCCAATCCCATGGAGATTGGGATTGATGGCATGCTGGGTAGCTGCATTTATTCATAGAGCACACTGAGTTCTGGGTCCTTCTTGGCTAGGATTGCCAAAGCCTGGGAGAGGGCACATTGCCCTCCCAGGCAGTTGCTGCCATAGGCCTCAGGTGGGCTACCTGAGAGCCTGAATTGCTGAGACCCAGGTTCTGCTATGCTGACTGAGGGTGTAAGGGATTTCCGGCAAAGAGAATCGCGATCGGGAACGCGCATGCACGAAAGAGATTCCGCAGAAGAGCTGCCGGTTATGCGCATGCGTGCAGGAATGTGTGATCACGCACATGCACGCACACGTGCACATGCACGGCAAAGATTGGCGCCAGACGGGCTATTTAAAGAGGGTCTCTGCTCTGGTTCAGTGCTGACTGGTCTTCAGCTCCCCCCTGTGTCCTGCTTACTCCTGTACGATTCCTTTGGTGCTGACCCAGCTTGTTGCTAACCCAACTCCGATTACTCTCCTGCTCCTGGTTCCTGACTTCAGCTCTGCTCCTGACTTTGGCTTTTCCTACTGATTCTGTACCACGCTGCCCGACTGTGGATGACCCTGGCTATTCCTATGTGTCCTGGCTACCTACATTGCTCTGCTGCACATCGGGCATTACCCAGAACCTGCTCTGTCTGTTACTATGGTACCCAAATCAGAGGATACTCTACCTACCAAGGTCATCATTTGCAAGAGCCGCAAGCAACAACCACTGGCGCTCTTGTCCCCCTGGTCCCTAGACTCCCTCTGTTCAAACCTCAGCGGGGTCAGGGCTAGTGACACAAGTGAGGCCAACCTCGTCAATTCAGTCTCCTATCAGGTACGTGACAGTACCAGTCAGCCAGGGATGGAGTCTGAAAGGGAGGCCTCACAACTGGGGGACATTCGCCAAGCAGTATCTACCCTGTTCAACATGATACATGAGTTACAGAAAAACTTTGAACACCTGGAGAGTAAACTGCGAACCAACTCTAATGTCCTCCTAGACACAGACCTCATGACTACCTTTGATGCGGTCACAGAGACCAGTATGACCATTGAAGCCTTTGCTCTGCCGGAACCCAGGGCGCCTACGCCTGTGTTCTTTACAGGGGACCGCAGGAAGTTCAGGACTTTTCGTAACTCCTGTGAGTTATATTTTGCCCTGCTCCTCAGGAGCTTCTTGTCATCTAACACTAAAGTGGGATTTATTATCACACTCCTCTGAAATGAACCCCAGTCCTGGGCCTACCATCTCCGGGAGTTACATGATCCGGCCTTACCCTTTGTGGATTTATTCTTTACATCGATGGCACAAATCTATGATGATCCCTTCCGGCGCCAAACTGCTGAAACAATGCTCAAAAAGCTACAGCAAGGCCAGAGACCAGGTTGGAGAGTCTGATAGACCTAGCGATTCAGATCGACCGTCGGAGTCGGGAAAGGCAGAGTGAGAGGATTAACTGGAAGATTTTGATATGCTCTGAAATATGGCCCTCTACAAATGTGACATCATCAGCATTGCCCACCAACCCAACTAGGAGAAGTTTCTGGAGACCGCAGTTATCCGCAGCGGAATGCCTTCGCCGGCAGTGGTCCAACCTCTGCCTTTACTGCGGAGATGCAGGTCATTTCGTGGCCACCTGCCCGGCCAAATCTCATAAGTCCTCTCCCAACTGTTTCCACATGATGCACCCTCAAGGGGCAAGTCGGGCGCATCTCTCTTTTCATCTGCAGATACAGCTGGCCGAAAGGACAATCTCGGTCCCAGCCATCATAGACTCAGGTGCCTGTAGCTGCTTTATGGATGTTCGTTTCGCTACGCAAAACCAGATTCCACTCTGTACCAAGGCACAGAGACTTGCAGTTCATCTGGCAGACGGACCTTGTCACACAAATAAAAGAAGCCGTGAATAGTCATCCACTTCCCATGAATTTGCACCTGCAACTAAGGGACGGTCTGTATCTCCAAAAGGAACAGATCTTTGTACCTGAAGAACTCCAGACTCTTATTCTCCAGAGATGTCATGACCATCCATTAGCAGGTCATTTTGGGATTCACAAGATTTCTGAGTTGGTTTCCCACTTTTTCTGGTGGCCAAACACAGTAAAAGATTGCCAGGACTATGTGAGATCTTGCACAGTCTGCCTGAGAAATAAATCTGATAAAGCCAAGACATGGGGCCTGTTGGAATCCTTGCCCGTACCGGAAAAACCTTGGAGCATGATCTCCATGGATTTTATCGTCGAACTTCCACCATCTGAAGGATTCCCCATTATCTTTGTAGTGATCGATCGCCTGTCCAAGATGGCTTACTTTATCCCCCTGAAAGGGACTCCGTCTGCCACAGATACTGCCTCCGTTTTCATCAAGGAAATTATAGGATTACATGGCGTCCCCCTGAATATTGTGTCTGATCGGGGAGTGCAGTTTACATCCAAATTCTGGAGAGCTCTGTGTGAGGCATTAGAGATCGGGTTACGCTTCTCATCTGCTTACCACCCATAAACAAATGGACAGACAGAAAGGACAAACCAAACTCTGGAGCAATACCTCCGATGCTTCTCCTCATACTCTCAAGATGACTGGGCATCGCTCCTTCCAGTAACGGAATTCTTCTATAATAATTCCATTCATTCCGCTACCAAGCAATCTCCTTTCTTCGCTAACTACAGATATCATCCTACCTTTCTCCCAGAAATACTGGTGGAGGCCGCTGTCCCGGCAGTACAAGAAAGGATGGAGTTCTTCAGGAGGAACGGCAAAATTTTACAAAGAACAATCTCTGAAGCTCAGACGAGCAACAAAAAATTTTTTGGTAGAAAGAGAAGGGGTAACTTGGAACTGAAGCAAGGGGATAGAGTTTGGCTGTCCACGGCCAATCTGAAATTAAGTTGTCCATCAAGGAAGCTTGGTCCAAGATATCTGTTTGCTGTGGCCCAACATGCCCCCCCCCCCAACACTGCTCTTCACAACAGCGCAGGTCAGGGAATGTGAATGCTGTTGATTGTAGCAGTATGCAGAAATGGTCTAGGAAGACTACAGACAACTAGGAAATAGGAGTCAAACAAGGTACTAGACAGAGAATACGAGGACAGGATCTTGGATTCACACAATTTCCACAATTTTAGGAGCTTCTTTCTTATGCTGTGTGTCATAGTAGACCAACATGCAAAAATGTCACTGTGACAGACCCAACTGGGACAGTGGCTTTTGGATGGGATTATGGGCTAGGCTTCTACCCACTGATTATGGCCCATGGAGGAGACAAGGGATTTTCAGAGCAGGAAAGAGAGTCAGGTCCTGAAACCCTTTGCCTAACCGGGAGTATCTACCTCCTTTACAAGCTTAACAGTAAGTAAAATAAAACACCATAAGCAAAGAGAGTAGTTTTATTGTTGATATTTTTCTTGTACTTACCTTCCAAGTTCCATTGATATATAAAACTTCCCCTATCTGGTATTCTGCAGCACCAGAATCCGAAGAGAGGGCGGTAGGACTCTTTCTTTCTCACTTCTCAATCTCAGGTCTGATTACCATGAGGATATAAACTGGCATTCTAGAGATGATAGATTTTCTTTAAGACAAAGGGGCCTATGAGGTGCTAATTGTTACATTATTTTGCATTTTTATACACTAAATATATTTTTACTGTTTTTAATTAAGGGATTTGTTGACATTGATGGGTCCACGACTGAAGGGAGCTTCTTTTTCCCATTCAAACAGCACTAATTACAAAGCCAACTGGTCATAATTATATTTATTACAATATATTATTGTTGCAATCACAAGCCAGAAAATTTGCAACGCTGAGCACATTTTCTCACAATCTGCTTCTTTTTTCTTAATATTCTAACTTCTGTCATTAAATATCTAGATAAGAAAGCATGAGGCAGTTAATTGCAGTCTAATGGAACTGGCGAGTTGCCATCTGCAGAAGAAGAGATAAAATCTAGGGGAAGACTGCATAATTAAGATGTTATTTATTACTGCATGCCATCTATGTCCCGCATCTCCTTCCCTCGTTGCAGATTCCATGCACCAGCAGCAAGCGGCCGGGCGTAAACTGATACAGCACACAGAGCTGCTGTATGTTACTGCCATCAAAGGATGACATATGAGACAAGATACTGACTAGGTATATGTTTTCTCATTTTGATAACCAATAAATATTAAATCACTCCATATATATATATATATATATATATATATATATATATATATATACATTTGTGCACAAAAGTTTGCATACTCTTGGAGAATCAGTAATATAAAGTATGTACCATAAAGAAAACATGAGTGAGCAGGCAACACACATTTCTTTCATTTCTTATGGGATTCATATTCACCTGTAGGAACAATTGGAAAACAAAACATGGCAACAGATTGTAGCACTACCGTCTTAAGGGTTGCTTAGTAATCTATAATTTCTATAATCAATAAGCTAAGTATACACATTATTAGGATTAGGTATGAAAATGATTAGGTTTATATGTATGTATATGAATATATATATATATATATATATATAAATATATACCGTATTTTCCGGCGTATAAGACGACTTTTTTTACTTAAAAACATACCCCAACAATTGGGAGTCGTCTTATACGCCGGGTATAGGATCGCTGGATGTGCGGTAATACTGTACGGTAGCTTCAGCTACATACAGTGTACCGCACTGAGCCAATCACGGCGAGCGATGTATTCTATTAATGAATACAGAGCCTGCTCAGATTGGCTGAAGTTGTGACATCATCAGCCCGCCTCTCTGATGCAGCCAATCCGAGCAGGCTCTGTATTCATTAATAGAATACATCACTTGCCGTGATTGGCTCATATGACGTCCTCCCATTCTCCACGCATGCGTGGCGATGCGCTGTGTCCCTCGGACACAGCGGATCACCGATCACGGAAAGAACTGAAGATGTCGGCTCGGTCATGTGATCAGCTGTGTCCAATCACAGCTGTTCACATGTAAACAGGGAAATGCCGGTTATCGGCATTTCTCTCCTCTCGAGCTGTCACGCTGACAGCTCGAGAGGAGAGCCGGTAATCGGCTTTCCGCGGAGGGGACATGTACACTGATCATCAGGGCACTGATGATCAGTGTGCCCCGATGATCAGTGTAGCCCCAGCAGTGCCAGCTGTCAGTGTCCATCAGTGCCACATCAATGCCACATATCAGTGCCTACCAGTGCACATCAATGCCACATATCAGTGCCCATCTGAGCTGCCTTTCAGTGTCACCCATCAGTGCCAGTCAGTGCCACCTATCAATGCCAATCAGTGCCACCTATCAGTGCTGCCAATCAGTGCCGCCTATCAGTGTTGCCTTTCATTGCCCACCAGTGATGCCTGTCAATGCCCATCAGTGCCACCTATCAGTGCTGCCAATCAGTGCCACCTATCAGTGCCAGTCAGTGCCGCCCATCAGTGCCGCCTATCAGTGCCAGTCAGTGCCGCCTATCAGTGCGCATCAGTGCTGCCTATTAGTGCCACCTATCAGTGCCAGTCAGTGCCACCTAACTGTACCAGTCAGTGCCACCTAACAGTGCCAGTCAGTGCTGCCTATCAGTGCCGCCTATCAGTTCCATATATCAGTGTCATGTATCAGTGCTGCCTTTCAGTGCCCTTCAGGGATGCCTGTCAATGCCCATCAGTGCCACCTACCAGTGCCTCCTCATCAGTGCCCATCAGTGCCACCTATTTCATATGGGTACAGTGTTACAGGACCGCGTAATTGTCATTCAAAGTGTGACAGCACTGAAAGTTGAAAATTGGCCTGGGGGGGAAGTGGGTATAAGTGCCCTGTAGGCTAGGGGTTAAATGTTGTTGCCTCAGAAGGGGGGTAGTCTTATATGACGAGTATAGCCCAAAACCTATGTTTTAACTGGAAAATTAGGGGGTCGTCTTATACACCCAGTTGCCTTATACGCCGGAAAATACAGTGTATATAGATATATATATATATATTACTCAAAAAAAATTAAAGAAACACTTTGAAATCACATCAGATCTCAATGGGGAAAAATAAAATATCATGCTGGATATCTAAACTGATATGGACTGGGTAATGTGTTAGAACCATGAGGATGCCCCATCGTTTGATAGAAATGAAAATTATCAACTTATAGAGGACTGAATTCAAAGCCACTCCAAAAATCAAAGTGAAAAAATGATTCACCAGGCTAGTCCATTTTGCTGAAATGTCATTACAGCAACTCAAAATGGTACTCAGTAGTTTGTATGGCTCCCAGATGCTTTTATGCATGCCTGACAATGTGAAAATGGGTCCAAGGATTTCTTCCTGATACCTGATGGCAATCAGGGTGCCATTGTCTAGCCTGCAGAGGTCTGTGTGTCCCTCCATGGATATGCCTCCCCAGACCATCACTGACCCACCACCAAAACGGTCATGCTGAATGATGTTACAGGCAGCATAACGTTCTCCACAGCTTCTCCAGACCCTTTCATATCTGTCACATGTGCTCAGGGTGAACCTGCTCTCATCTGTGAAAAGCACAGGGCACCAGTGGCAGACCTGCCAATCCTAGTGTTCAATGGCAAATGCCAATCGAGCTCTATGGTGCCGGGCAGTGAGCACAGAGCCCACTAGAGGACATTGGGCCCTCAGGCCACCCTCATGAAGTCTGTTTCTGATTGTTTGGTCAGAGACATTCACACCAGTGGCCTTCTAGAGGTCATTTGTAGGGCTCTGGCAGTATTCATTTTGTTCCCCCTTGCACAAAGGAGAAGATACCGTTCCTCCTGATGGGTTAAGGACATTCTACAGCCCTGTCCAGCTCTCCTAGAGTAACTGCCTGTCTCCTGGAATCTTCTCCATGCTCTTGAGACTGTGATGGGAGACATAGCAAACCTTCTGGCAATGGCACGTACTGATGTGCCAACCTGGAAGAGTTGGACTGCCTATGCAAACTCAGTAGGGTCCCGGTATCACCTCGTGCTACCAGTAGTGACACTGACCCTAGCCAAATGCAAAACTAGTGAAAAACAGTTAGAAAAGATGAGTAAGGAAAAAATGTCAGTGGCCTCCACCTATAAAACCATTCCTGTTTTGGGGGTCTTCTCATTGTTGCCCATCAACTGCACCTGTTGTTAATTTCATTAACACCAAGGCAGCTGAAACCCCATCGTCTACTTAACTGACCAGATCAATATCCAAGGATTTTAATTGACCTGATGCTATGCTCTGATTAAATAATGTTCCTTTAATTTTTTTTGAGCAGTATATATATATATATATATATATTATTATTATACAGTATTTATAAAGCGCCAATGGTTCGCTCAGCGCTGTACATTACAAAGGGGGACAGAACATGTGACAGAACAATACCAATACAATGCAAAACATGAGGGGATCGAGGGCCCTGCTCTTTCGAGTTTACAATCTAGGAGGGAGGGGATAGTGGTACAGGAGGAGATAGCTGTGGGGGATGGAGTGGTAATGGTAGTGGTATATAAATATATATATTGTCTTTCTGTCCTCTATGTGCACATTTAAGATACAGGTATATAATAAATCAGGAATAACAGATCTACCCTCTAAGACATTTATACAGTTTTTACAGTCTAATTTGTTATAGGTAAATATTAATATTTCCCTATAACAAATTAGTTACTTCAGGAAACTAAAAATAGTAAAAACGTATCTGAGAGTCACACTCAGTGACAAAACGGTGGTAATACAAAAACAAACACTGGGTGAAGTATGAGACAAATTCACCAATTGAAAGAAGGTAATGCCTACCAGGCTACCTTCTGGGCCGGTATATTCAAATTTTATGAATCTATTGTGTGCCAATAGATAAAAGAGAAAGTCAGGTAGACAGGAGGGATCACAGCCACCAGATATAACCATTGAAGAGACTATATATCTCACCAAACTTAGGGCACACAATTCCAGCCTGTCTAGATGCCATTTTGTGAGAGCTTAACTCCACCCATCAATCGACAGCCATCTTTGGTTTACCTGATACTCCTCAGGATAACATAACTACCAACATGATTATATTTTAGTTTTAGTGTTAATATTATTTTTTTGTTGTTCTTGGACCATATTGGCATACAGTTTTGTTTAGTTTGACGTTTATTCCTTCTTCAGGGGAATAACCATTGAAATTTCATAAAACACAGACTATTGTCTGATAGGTAGTTATCATTGGTTATTTTGTCTATGGGGAGAAATGTATTATCAAACTTCCTTATCCTATCTATATATCTACTAAAATCATCATTAGCAGATAAAAACAAAGCAAATTTTACAAAATTCCTGCTGAATATAAAAGTTTACCCTGTATTAAGTTAATAAAAAACAAATATGTGTACATTTTAAATGGCACCATTTTGTGAATTGGTAAAAATCACACATACGCAAAAATGTAAATATCCAAATTTCTCTAAAAATCTGGAGAAACTGATTTTAAGGCTACTGATTTTAAGGCTCCACAATATTTGCGCAAAAGTTTATCAAAGCAATATTTTTGCTGAAAATACACTAAAATCATTATTAGCAGATTTTAAAAAAGCTAATTTTACAAAATTCCTGCTAAATTCCAACTAAATATAAAAGTTAAAACTGTATTGAGTTTAAAAATAACAAATATTTGTAAATTTTAAATTGCACCTTTTTGTGAAATAGGGAAAAAGGAAGTTATGCAGAATTGTAAAAAAAGACAATTTACTAAAAAAAATTTGGAGATTATCATTTTTCAAGTACAACTTTCAGAATTTGTAAAGACCCCCCAGACCAAATATTTTCTGAAAGAACATAACCTATGGAATAAAAAAATTTGCTCTTGATTTTTTAGGCCCCGCAATAGTTCAATAAATCGCTATTTTCAATTAAAATACACTAAAATCATTAGTGGATACATACATGACAAAATTTACTAAATTCCTGCTAAATTCCTACTAAATATAAAAGCTAAAACTATATTGAGTTAATAAATAACAAATATTTGTGAATTTTGACTTGCGCCTTTTTATAAAATGATAAAAAAGGGAAGGTGTGCAAACCTGCAATTAAAAACAATTTAGTCTCAAAATCTGGAGTTTGACATTTTTTCACTTACAGATTTCAGAATTTGAAAGGACTCCTCAAACCATACATTTTTTTAACCTACAGTTTTTTTTAGGTCCCACAGTAGTTGTGCAAATGTTCATCAAATCACAATTTTCACTAAAAATAAACTAAAATCATTATTAGTGCACACAAACATAACGTAAATTTGTAAAATTCTGACTAAATTGCTACTAAGGCCTTATTCACACGGGTGTACTAAAATGTATGCCCGTGGAGGGCAGTGTTTACCCACATGGAGATGCCCAGGTGTTCAGTGCATCCCTGTGCAGGCAGTCCCATTTATGTCAATTGGGATACAGTGGCAGCATGGGCATAGCCACTGTTCCCAATCTGACATCAGTAGGGGTACACGACCCCGAATGCAGACAGTGTGAGCTCAGGGACATGCACCTGGACCCACATGGATGTCAAATTGGGAGCAACGGCTGTGTTCATGCAGTTGCTACATCCCAAATAATGTCAATGGGACTGCCTGCACAGCGATACACAGAACACCTGTGCATCCCTGTGCGGGTAAACACGGCCTTGCAGGGCTTACGCTGTGTCTATGTGGTTTTTTAATTATTATTATTATTATTTTTTTACAATTGTATATTTTCATATTTTGTACTTTTTGGGGGGGGGGGGGTTGGTCTAAACAGATCCCAATGTCTCTTTTTTGAGATGGAGAAAGGGACTGAAGACACATTACACAAGTGAATGAGAAGTCGGCATCAAGCCTCCTTTTCATTCATAAACTAACCCATAGTAAGTCCCCCTCCCCCCTGCTCTCCATCCTGACAGCTTCTCCGAGTGCCAGCGCAGCAGCTGCAAGCGGCAGGAGGGAACACCATCCAGCAGCCAGCCAGGATTGGTAAGTCGGAGGCCATTAATGGGTGGTCAGCATGGCGGGGGGAGTTCAGAGTGGTGGGAGGACACTTCCAAGTCCCTGCAACATGGAGTTGGAAATAGAGATGGGCCTTTGACACATACTACATACACAGCATCTTCAATTAATTGTTCCTATGTATTAAATACCAGCTATCAATGAATCAAAGGACTAATAATAATCCTTAATAATAATCCTTGCAGGGTACTCTGCAGTAATTTGTCCATATTGAAGTTCCGTCACATAGTCCAACACATGTATGTCAAATGTATGGCTATTGTTGGTAAGGTGAAATTACGCTTCAAACATTATTCATTGTGAATGCATTAGTTTCAATTGTGTACCCAGATAGTTATTGTTTGTCAGAAATCAAAGTCTCCAATATGAACTTCAGTTGCCTCTGGACACAAGCATTATATAGCTACATATCAGAACAACATAATTTTTAAATTAATTGTTTTAATTTTATTAATAGTAATGTCCGCATATACAGTGCTCAGCATAAATGAGTACACTCCTTTTGAAAAGTAAGATTTTAATCAATATCTCAATGAACACAAGAACAATTTCCAAAATTTTGACAAAACTGTGTTTCTAGAACATTTATTTAGTTCATTACAAGAAAGTTAATTAAATAATATAACTTAGATTACAAAATCATCAGTTTTACTCAAATTAGTTGATGAAAAAATCAATACACCCCACAAAAAAAACTACTACATCTAGTATTTTGTATGACCACCATGTTTTGTAAGGACAGCACCAAGTCTTCTAGGCATACAATAAGCAAGTTGGCAACATATTGCAACATCTATTTCCATTCCTCAAGAACAACCTTTTTTAGAGCCTAGATGCTGGATGTTCAACTTGTGTCTACAGAATTCCCCATAGGTGTGAGATTGGGTTCAGACATACTTGGCCACTAAATCACTGTTCTTCTTCAGAAATGTAACAGTGGCCTTAGATGTGTGTTTTGGATCATTGTCATGTTGGAAAAGTGCACGATGACCAAGGGCATGAAGTGATGGTAGCATCATCTCTTTTAATATAGAGCAGTACATCTGTGAATTCATGATACCATCAATGAAATTCAGCTCCCCGATATCAGCAGCACTCATGCAGCCACACAGAAGGACACTGCCACCACCATGTTTCATTGTAGGCACCATGCATTTTTCTTTGTACTCTTCACTTTGCAACGCTATACAGTTTGGAAGCCATCCATTCCAAAAACATTTATCTTGATCTCATCATGCCAGAGTATAGAGTTCCAGTAGTCTTCTTTTTCAGCATAGGCCCTGGCAAAATCTAGGAGGGCTTTTTTGTGCATGGGCTTTAGCAAAGACTGCCTTCGTGAACGACACCCATGCATGCCATTCCTCTCCAGTGTACACCATATTGTGTCATGGGAAACAATCACCCCAGTTTGGCTTTTTACTTCTTTAGCACACTGCAGTGAACTTGCATAGCAATTATCTTCAACCCTACTCATCAGAAGATGCTCCTGTTGAGGCGTTAACTCCCATGGACAGCCTGGACATCTCTGTGAGATGGTTGCAGCTCCATCTTTGTTAAATTTCTGTACCACGTTTGCTACAGTATTTTGACTGATAAGTAAAGCTTTGCTTAGCCTTTGTCTTTCTTTTGTAATGAAATTATTTTCTTTCTCAAGCCTTGTGACATTTCTCTTCTATGTGGTGCCATTGCTGACAGCAACTGTCTGCTGGACACCTGTTTAATGAACAATTAGACTCACCTGTTGAATTCTTCTTAATTAGGATTTTGTTGTCTAAAATTTAGCTTTGCTCCTATGACATTCATTGGGGTGTATTTATTTTTGCAGCATGGTCTTGAATGAATTTGTTATGAAAATACTTTTTTGTGTGTGCACATTAATAAATCTTGTTTGCAATCAATGGCCAGCATCTGTGGGGGAGTATTTTGCATTATAGTGTCCCATAGAAAATGTTGATTCTGAAAGAAAAGTAAAGGTTTTCTGACAAATCTGTTGGGGTGTGCTCATTTATGCTGAGCACTGGAACTGAAACCTGCACCTATGCCTGCCAGTTAGTGCTCACTTTTGCTATCTAGGTGTTCATGGCAGACCCTACACCCCTTACTTTTGGCATATGATATATGACTCTTTCCCTCTGTTGTGAAGTCTGTCTATGCTGCAGTCCTACATTACAAAAAATGCTTTTGATTAGTATTTGTAGACTGTACACTCCATCAAATCATGGCAGTGTTCTCATATTAGCAGAACGAAGTGAAGTCAAGAGGAGAATATACATTCTTTGAGCTCCACTGGTACCACAGGTGGCAAGACAAGAGAGGTCAGGGCAACTACATGTTTACACCATGCTGCAGTCATGTATTTGATCTGACCCCTACTCTCACTATAACACAATGTGGATCAATGAGTGGGCTCACTTGATGCCTCCAAATGTGAAGAAACTCTTCTGAAGACATAAGCAGAGGGACAACTGTTCACTGCAGGGAATGAATAGGTTGACTTAATGACGAGGCCCTTATGTAGCTATGAATTGTCCAATTTATTTATCATAAAATGTTCCATTTGTTTATTCAACATTTTTTAGATATGTTGGAGTGCTGGTGACAATCAATAGCAAGATATAACACCGTTATCTTATCCTGTGTGTCAGGCATCTTCAATCTCATGTTAATTTTTGGTCAGCCCCACACTAAAGAGTAAAAATAGATAGACAAATAGACACAAGAGTAGGGATGAGCCTGGAATTTTGTCATACTTGATTTCTCTAGGAATTAGTCAAATTCACAATTTCACATAAAATTCAAAATTCACTGAAAGGTAAACAAAAAGAAATGCACAAAATGAAGCTATCTAAGATAAGTCAGTATTACCCACTGCATAGAGCTCTGTGCTCGTACCTCTGTACAGAAAGTCAGTTTCTGAGATGTAGTCAGTGTGAATGAACTATAAGCCTGCTGATCAGAGCACTACTAGTTCATTGATGCTACATTTCAGTCTGGCACTGTGGCGTATGAGACTTGTAGTTCATTCACAGGGTCCTGTGAATAAATAATGTGGCTGTGTGAGCAGAGCCCTACACAGCCTCACCATTTTTAAAATGTGACAGCGGGTGCAGGGAGAAAATCCCCTGCTCATTGTCACAGAGAGGAATGCTGTGGTGGCAGGAGGTGGGTTCATAGGAGCATATAACATCTCACAGCCTCTATATATATATAGGTACTGTATGCAGGTGGTCTAAATATGATTGTGCAGCTCATTAGGTATTAGAAGTAGACTTAGTGCACTAAGTAAGCAGCACTCAGTAACAGAACCTCTCTGACACTCCCCTCTCATCCACTGCAATACTAATTTAGGTGAGGAAGCTTGTGTTGAGTGTGGCTGTTACTCAGCTCTGCCAGCACAGAGCACTGGAAGGAAAGATAGGACGCAGTATTTTCACTGACATATTCTAAGGCATTTCCTAGAAAACACATCTTTCACAAATCATAAAATGCAGGAGCACAGGACTGTTAGTAGTTAAAAAGAGTTGAGGCTTCAATTGGGCTTTAAATAGATCTTGCAGCTTGTGGTAGTCAATTAAAGTTTGTGGATCCTATTCTTCTGTAGCAAAAAAATGGCAGCATTCGATTTTATGTACATTTCCTATAAAATGAAAAGAAATTGATCATGGATAATGGCCATTTGTTTTATTATGCATGTTTAAACTCATCAGATAAACGTGCTTAGCTGAATATGTGCAGCTATGTTCATACAGCACACTGTGTGTCATCATATACACATATTTTCCAAGAAATGATGAACAAAGAAGAACATTTGCATTTAAGAAAATGAAACCTATCTCTTGAATTTGCATGAGGAACATTCACCTCTATGTAACCTATCCTGTCAATGGCACAGTGCCTTTTTGGAAAGTCTGCAATTTTCAAACGGCTGGCGATGACTGCTGACTCAGGATTATGTGTTTTTAGAAAAAAGCACTTCTCTTTTACCTGATATACTAAATGCTTGGCATGCTGGTATTATTCAGTATTACTAATGGAATTATGAGAGGTAATACAAACTCTTTAAATTAATTATCAGATACTTGAATTTATGATCAGGCAGGGACAAATGGACTGCAAAAAATGGCAAATGATGGAAGTAGGACATCAGTGAGACACATTTAAATGGTGGAGAGAATGAATATTCTGTGCTGGCCATAGCAATCATCAACATTCAAGAAGTAATTTTTCTGATGCAGATTACATAATTAAAACAAATATCTGTTGTATGATAAAGAGGTGACTTTATTCTAGCCAGACGTGTTGACTATAAGAAACATTGTGTGCTATGAAGATGAAGCAATATATGTTTTGATTCTTTATCTTATAATGAAAGTACAAAACAATGTTTGCAGCAGTGATGCTTGAATGCCAAAAATCAGTTTATGACATTTTTATTTCCCCTGCAATATGTGTTTGCATTTATCTGATTGAGAAGGAATCATGCAATCCAGGAATTACAGGCAATGGTGATTCGTGAATTGTAGTTTATTTGTAGACTGAACAAATCTCCATGTATATACAGTATTTAGCAAAACAAAAATCAGTTTGCTTATCACTGTTTTGGAAAAAAGTAATTCCAAGTGTGCCGGCACCCGAGGTTGCAATTAGATATTAAAAGGGCATTTGGACATGTAGGGGGATTTGTCTGTTCTCAATGCAGCAGATTTTTAGGGTACTGAATAGAGCTTCATAAACTGCAAAGTACTGTATTTTTGCTGATTTCCAAGTTTATTTTATCAAAAGTAGAGGTGAGAAGAAAAGTGTTCTAACCAGGCCAATCAACACAATGTTCCCCTGAGGGATCTTGGCCAGCAGGTATCTGCCTACCACAGTAGTCATAAGTTCATAATGTGACAAGGCAATAGCCAGAACTTGTTTATAGCCTGTTTAACTGATCCAGTTTCAAGCTAATAATGTAAAGTTTTAACATAGTCATTAATTGAGATGATATATCCTCTATTGAATCAACAAGATCTCATTTTTTCAAATTTATATAATACTGACAAATTCCACAGAGCTTTAAAGAGCACAGGATTATTCACATCAATTTGTGCACAAAAAATGACTTTACAATATCCTTACCACAATCCTGAAGAACGTGTAAAAAAATTTAGATTACATTTTGGTGGAACCTGTTAGATGCCTTGCCTAAGGGGCCCTCCAGTTGAAATATGTTTGTCCTGGCATTTTAGTGTGTCTGGGAGGGACATGTATAGTGTCCGACCCCACTGCAGGCAGCTGGTCAAAGTCTATGGTGTTCTACATTCCAAACCTTCATCTTTGAACGTACAGGGCCTTAAACACTGGTACCATTGAGTACAGCTTTCAACCTCGTCCAGCCACAGCCTGCCACAGGCTTTGACAGAATATTTGCCTTCAGGCTGGACATTGCATTTTTCCCTCCTGGGCACACTAAAACACCAATACAGATGCACTGCAGCTGGACAGCCCTGTGTGCAAGGGGCCTTACAGGTTCCACCAAAATCTCATCTACATTTTGTGCATGTTCTTCAGGGTTGTGGTAAGAACATTGTAATCTCTTTTTGTGAATGGATTGATGTGAGTAGTTCTGTACTATTTAAAGCACTGTGGATTTTGTCAGTTTTATATAAATTAAAAAAAAGGAAATCTTGTTGTTTTACTAAAGGATATAAAATCTCAATGAATGACTATTTTTCAAAACTTAGACAAAAAATCTTTTTTTTTTTCATTTTCTTGCACATGATTGGGTATTCAGAGTGAGCATAAATTCCTTATTCAATCAGCTGAACATCCTCTAGCCTTCAAGTATATCAACCCAATGAACAGAGTGTCCCTAGTAGGAATTGATCCCAGGGCACATCAACTGAGTCACTGAGGTCTCTTCTGGAAGAGCTTATATTGGACCTTGACAGTTCATGATTGTTCATCAACCCAAATTGCTTTAGTGCATACTCTTGGGACTTTTATGCAAAATAGTTTTGCTATTCAAGCTTTTCATTTTAAACATTCACATGAAGCACAAAGAACAAAAATGCAAGCAAAAGCTTTTTTCATACTTCCTTGTCCTTAGTTTTACACATACACAATAATCCATGTGTATTTCCTAATATAATTATATATAGAGTTACAGTCTGGAAAGCCATACTGTTGACATCTATACTTTTCCTAAATAGTGTAAAGTTGGGAGGTTTTAAATTATATCTATAGCCAAAACTTTTTATTTAGTTTTGGATAGCGTGGAGAGGTATTACAACGCTTTTCATCTGTTATTGCTGTCTGTGCCCCATTAAAGAGATTCACCATCTCTATTTGTCCTGTTTATCATTGAAAGTGAAAGTAAAAGAAAAGTAATAAAGGGGAAACTTTCCAATGGAAACACTAGTTCTGGTGACCTGGGGGGCCCCAAGGAATTCTCTTAATTTGCAGGGATTTCTTTTCACTTCCTATTTGGCTTTGGGGCAGGAAGTGAAGGAAAATCTCCACAATGGGACACAGATGTAAAAATAAAATCTGACAAAGGTTATAACCCTCCCTTACTCCATCCAAAATGAAAAAAAAAATGTTTTGTTTATAGTTCGCTTTAAATCGTTTTTAATCAGATGTAGATCTATGCCAACAAACATAATAATATTAAAAACCTGGCACAATCATTTGTTAGCAATGATATTACAGTGGAACAGAACTCAAAAGTGAAGATTTATAATGTTATAGAGCACATCTAGAAATGTTAACTGTGCCCAGTCAGTATCCTGAAAAATTGACCTTTTGTCCTAAATTCCTCCTGGAAGTTATCAGTGCACTTCCTGATGTGGTTGGGCCTAGGCACACAGGTTCTGTGGCTGTATATCTTCAGCTTGAGATCATATAAAGCATTGTTGACACCTGTTGAAGTCACTACTGTGCTGCTCTCTTTTCACCTTGCTGGAGGGAAAGCTGTACCTGAAGACTTGCAGTGCAAAGATCTCCCTGCTTCTACTTGTATTCATTCTGTGGGTTTTAGCTTCCTCCATCTCACCTGCTGCTTTTTGAGTAATACCCTGCCAGTCACCCAATCACAATTCATCAGGGGGACAGCCAGGACATAAGGAAGCAAAGCCCCAATTCTCTACTAAGATGACCACCTTCTCTCAGGCACAGAGCAGACCAAGGCATGGTCAGTAATGAGGTGAAGATTAGCTGCAGTGGGCCTATAAGCAATACCGGTAACTAGCCCTATGCCCTCTGTCTTTTTTGGGCACAGTTTCCACAGTTCAGGTCCTCTTTACACATACACTCCGAAGTATATCTTTATTTCTTATACCTGTGTCATGCACGTATGATGAACTGGAAGGGTCTGTGTCTTTATTCAACCTTACCTACTGTAACTATGTAACTATGATTTCTGTTTTCTAGCAGCATGTTGCCAATGTGATCGTGTTGATACACAGGCAATACAAATATAATTGCTGAAGTACACAACTGCATACATTTCATAATCAAACTATATGGTCACTTTTAAATACGTATGTCCTGAAAGGTTTCCCTCTACGATAACTAGCAGCTATCAACTAACACGTTTTTTACCCTGGCTATATTTCAGCTCAGCCCGGAGAAGGTCTGCAACTGAAGAGGGAGATGAAAGGCAAACATGAGGCAGAATTCATTACTGCTAATGTAATATTTATTGTTACAATTTTTCCCCACACAAAAGAAGTCGCTACTCCAAGTACAAATTCAAAGAAAATGCTGCAAGGGATATTTTATTATTCATAACATTTCATCATTTATTTATGAATCCAGCGTAATCCAACATATCTGACAAAATTAGATAACGCTTTCTCCAAGAGAACAGAAAGTTGCAAGAAGCAGGTATGTCTCTTTAAAACTGATGTTTGTTAATATGTATTATTTATGGTAATTTATGACAGCTATAGAAACATGAAATAAAATTGTAAGTTGATCTATACCCTAGAGTGTAACTTCATTACCCATATGCTTCCATCTGTGATCATGTACACCACATCATACATACATATCAGCTTATTTGATAATGCAGAGCAAACAGAATGTGCAATATCTTGTAGCACCCAAACACAAATCATTTCTTACATAATCCAGCTACAGTAAAGAAAAATCTTATTAGCTGATATGGATGACTGCACTTAAATAATACTAATATCGTATTGGTCTTTACACTTGTCTTACTAAACCATCTCTGTAACTATTTTAAAAAGAGGAAAAGAAGACATCTCTGCAAAGAAAGCAGTTAACTCATACTGCTGCATTGAAAAAGGAAGCTTGTTGGGTAGGTACAGCTTTGAGAGGTGACAGAAAACACACTGTCCCTGATTGCAAGAAATGATGTATTTCAGAACATGTAAAACAGTACAACAGCCCAGTGGGGAAGTACACCTGACCAGGGAACTTACACCAGTTAGAGTGGAGAGCCAGCAGTGAGTAGGCCTGAGCTGAAGACAAGGAGAGCGGAGTGCAGCCTGGCCAGTCCAACCCAAATTGGAGTTTGCAGTGTTGCAGACAAAGGATCTACACTTTCCCTACTCCTCTGAAACCTCTCCCTAGTACTAGTGCTGTCCCTGACAGATGGGTATTCTGTCCCTGCATTATCCATTTGCAAAATGAGCACCAAATCCTGGGGGCAGGGACTTAAAAAGACTCCGCGTGACCCAAGATGGCCACCAGGTTCAGTTGGAATCAGCATAGCCAATCAGAATACTATCCCAGGGGACCAATGGAATCATAAAGAAAACCAGTTTCTCTTGACTTCCTCCCCCAGCCACAATGCTGTTTTCGAGCGCCACCTGCAGTGCAGAATGTAGACTGCACCTGCCTACAATTTTCCTAAAAAATCCACAGCATCTGGCACACATCAATTTGTTTGGATGCTTGGTCCCCCTGCTGCTCTTTGCGGTTCCACATGCTGGCCACTACTCTATTCTTCAGTGATGAAGGGGCCAGCGAAGGAAATTACTGAGAATAAAGCGGGAGGACAACATCCAACAGTACCAAAATGGGTTGAAGGCTGAACATTCTTTAGCAACTTGGATCTTCAACAAAGCACAGATCGGTGGCATGGGCAGTGGGGCAGGTAACTATTAAGTGCTTTCCTTGCAGGGATTTATTTTTATCATAGTGACAGAGTCCCTCAAAAGTAAAAGTGGGCCATTCAAAGTGAGCATATCATGTAAAAATGTCAACCAGAGGTTACTTTAAAGCCCAACTCTGAGCTCCGTGTCCCCACCCCCAGTAGTCAACATTCCCCCTTCAGGGCCCGGTAGTATTTCATACTTTTTACTCTTTTTATATGCTTTTTTTTATGTCTTCTGACTAGTCATGTAACACACTGGGTCTTCTCCCTCTTCAGCCATCTCCCTGCAGTGAACAGTCCTACATGGTGCATAGTGGCACTAATGTTTTCACATCAGTGGCGCTCTCTGCATCAGTACCCTGTGAGTGCAGAATGCTAATTTCAGAGGCAAGGCCATGACACCCTGCAATCACAGTATTTTCTGTATACTCCAGGTTGAGTGACAATGAGTACATTGTGCCACAAGTACCCATTTGCTATCTGAGTATTGCCACAATTGTCTGTTTTTATGTGAATTGTCATGATTACCTGTTTGTTACCCAAATATTGTTACAGTAGTATGTTTGTTACCTGAATTTTATCACAATTGCCTCTTTATTTATTAAAATTGTAAAATTTTAGCAATTGGCTATTTGTTGCCTGCATATTGTCAAGATTGACCATTTGTTCCCTGAATATTGTCAGTGTTGCTAGGGATAACTGAAGATATCTCCATACTACTCATCTCAGGATTTCTACTCTAAAGATGTTCATATAGAGAACCCATTAAAACATGAATTATATCTCCAAGTTTTGCAGTGCCAATCCTCTGACCTTGGTATGATTAATGTTACTTTGTGGCGCATGAAAAACTATTTTATGAAGTAGTGAGCCAATCCATAAATGCAGGCATCCATTAATATGATATAAATAAATGTGTAGAAGGTTTTGTATGGAAAAAAAAGCATATACAAAATCTATTGCTTAAATGATAAATGATCTTTAGTAAGTCTTGTACCTGGAACAGGGAAGATTACAAAGCTTTTCCTCTTTGTTTCCTCTGTATAAACACAGACTTTCCATCCATTAAGGAGAATGTTATAGAACAAGTGAGTATAATACAGTTGTCTTACATCAGAATGGTAAGGGCACTGTGTTCCAGCAATAATTCACAGCCCAACAAACACAAAACACAATGGAAGGATTATGTGAACTGGGTGTTCACTTTACTTAGGACATTTTCTGTGCTATATCGGATATGCTTCAAATAAAAACATGATTATAAGCTTATTATACATGATGGAGCTTGGAGGATCTATATATATAATATATATATATATATATATATATATATATATATATATATATATATTGGAAGCTCTATAGATTTCCATTTACTGTTTGCTACAGGGCAATACAAACATTGTTGGGGGGGGGGGGCCTCAGGGAGAGTGCAACATTATTATTAAACAGGATTTATATAGCACCAACAGTTTGCTCAGGGCTTTACAATATAGTGGGACATTTAAAAATACATTTATTAATAACTTTTTATTTTTTGAGCTGTCCATCCTTCACTAATATGTTCAATAACCTGCAATTTCTCGAAAGCTTCAGTGACTCCAAAGGGTCTTATTTCAGAGATTGCAGCTTTGGGGCTATTACATAGCTTATTCCACTTAATGCCAGCAATCCATGCTGTTGTTTTGTGGCTGCACTTTCACTAGACTGAGCCCCTTCCTTTTAATGTGCTTGTATCGCTGTACTCCTCTACATCAGCCACCTGTCATCAGCCCACAGCTGGAAATTTCAAAGATTGGAAGACATTTCATTCATATGCTGAGAATCAGCAGATTTAAGTTCTGTCCCTTCCCTTTTGTATAGAGATAGTATGCCTGTTGCAAAATACTGATGTTTAATGGCATACATGTGGTAGTAAGGGGGGGTATTGCATCAATTGGCACTGCTAAGACCTGTTACCAAGTAGAACCATTCATATATCTGCCAAACTTTAGGCAAGTGACGCCTTAGTAGGAAATGTGTGGAGTGTTTATGTGGTCAAACCAATATCTGTCTTTCTATTCCTGTGTAGGGTAAGAATATTGATATTCCCAGTGTAGTTCCCAGTTTGGGTCAAAAGATGATGCTGAAGGACCACTTGGAATAATAAGCAGTGAAGGTGCCATATAAGCCACTATTGCAGGGGTGCTCAATCTGTGGCCCTCGGAGCCCTCTGATATGGCCCTCCACCTCAAACCAGGGAAGTGCATGCAACTGGTCAGCAACTTTTCTATCCTGCGGGTTTGGTGCAATTTCAGAAAGTGCACCAAAACTCCAAGTTATAATAGAAGTCTATGACAAAGCACAGCTAATCACAGGAAAGCTACATGTGCACTGCGCTGTACTCACTGTACGGGCAAACCGCAGAGCGGTAGTGTTAAAGTTGCCTTATAGGGACCCAGGACAGTAAGAGCACATTTACATTTGCAGTTTGGGGCAGCAGTAAAACCCCATAGTTGAGATGTATGTTTACCACACCCCTTCAATCACTGGTGTAGAATTAGGGGTCACAATGGTGACCCCGCACCATGCTCCAGCAGGCCTGTGTAGCCTCCCTGTCACATTCTGTTTTACAGTTGAACAGGAGGGGTGGCGGCATAAACAGGAACCAATCCTCTCCATTTTCCTCCTGCAACCACTGAATGCCGGCTACTCCTCCTCTCCCTCCCACCAGCATTCCGCAGCTGCAGAACAGGAATGTTCATTGTGCTATTCAAAATAAAAAATATAAAAATTCTGAACCATTTTGTTTTGTTGTGGCCCACAACCAGTTACCAAATCACTTAAGTGTCCCTCGCTCTTCAAAAGGTTGGGCACCCCTGCACTAGGGGTTTGCATATGTAAGATAACAGTGATTAGAAGGGTCACACAGAGTTAATGCCAGCCTTGCTCAAGCCAACAGTGTAACACTTTTGGTATAAATTGGCTCTATCTTTGAGAGCTTCTTTTTAGGAGAGAAGTAGGGTGCACAACATTTTGGATTACTCGCTTCCCCTCTCTAGGGATGTAGGAAACTGTCAGGGATCTCCTCGATCCCTGCCGCGATGGTCCCGGCGCAGGCGCAGTGCACCGCCCTGTGCAGGGACACGGGCACTAGGTCCGGGCCGGCCGCGGCGTTCGAGTTCGCGCATGCGCAGTAGAAGCCGCGGCCGCCCGCTGGGCACCAATGGCAGCGCAGGGCGGGATATTTAAATGGCCCTGAGCTGTCATTCAGTGCCTTCTGGTCTTCCCTGCATCCTGTGAACCTGTGAACCTGTACCCTTTGTAAGTTTTGACCCGGATTATACCTGACCTTGCTGCTTTCTCCTGTTCTGACCCTTGCTTTGCCTGACCTCTCTCCTGAATGCCCCTGATTGGATTTGACCTGCTGTTGCTGACCTGGCGTGTGACCCGACCACTCAATCCCGCTGCCTTGTACCTTGCCGTCCTCTCTGTTACCGACCCGGCCCGTCTGACCTTGCTCAATCATCCATCCATCCCTTGCAGTGGGGTCTTCTGACCTCCTCACATCAGACTCTTCCCCGTGGGAGCCCTTGGCGCATACTACTACCACAGACGGACGCACCCAGTAGTCACGACCTGGTCTCGGGGAGCTCCAAGTCCATCCCCACCATCAGGGGCCCTGGTGAACAAGCACCCTGGGACTTAGATTCCGTGCGCTGGGAACGCCTATTCAGTGGAGTGCTAGTGGTACCGCCAGGCGGTCCCTTACAGTACCAGAAGGCCATGACTGAGTCTAGAGGAGGGCCCTCGCCGCTTGCGGAGATCTGCAGGCACCTGTCTAATTTGACACAGGCCGTATCGGCCCTGCAGGATAGATGTCAGCAGATTGAAACCCAATTCCAGACCTGCACTATATCCGTTCCTGCCCCACAGGCCGCGGTCCCTGCACCTCCAGCCGTAGCAGCCCCTGTGCTGGTGTCTGGGGCATCCGCACCACTCCCGGCGGCCGAACCCCGAGTACCCTTACCGGAACGTTTCCACGGGGACCGCACACGCTTCAGATCATTCCGCGAGTCCTGTCTCCTCTATTTTGAGCTACAACCCCGGACCTTCGTGACTGAATCCGTGAAGGTGGGGTTCGTCATCTCCCTCCTGCAGGGTGAACCCCAAGACTGGGCCCATCGATTACGGGGAAAAAATTACTCTCACCTTAGTTCGGTTGACAGTTTTTTTGATGCAATGGCCATCCTTTATGATGACCCGCAGCGGGCAGCTTCTGCTGAAGCTACTCTGTACACGCTCCGGCAAGGCTGCCGAGCGGCGGAGGAGTACGCATCTGAGTTTAGGCGGTGGATGGGGGATACTCGCTGAAACGAGTTCGCACTCCTGCATCAGTTCCGTATAGGCCTATCAGAAGCCCTGAAAGATGAGCTCGCCCGGGTGGAGGTACCTAAGACTTTAGAGGACTTAATAGCACTGACCATTAAAATTGACCGTAGACTGCGGGAACGCAGGTTTGAGAGGTCCGGCCAGGGTCACGAAAATCCCTGGGGGTCATTTCAAGGTCCCAGTCAAGCACCTAGGCCAATCATCCAAAACCGGCCACCTGGAGATAACCCCGAACCCATGCAACTCGGCCTGGCACGGCCTAAACTATCCCCAGAGGAACATCAGCGCAGACGATCCCAGAACCTGTGCCTCTATTGTGGCGAAGCTGGTCATATGGCACGATCCTGCCCGCAGAAACTGAGTAAGTGCACCTCTTCTTCCTTATCCATTGGCAATGTTGGTCCATCCCAATACTTAGTGGTACCCCTTTCCTTTCAGCTTCCAGAAAGGACCGTGGAAGTATCGGCCATAATTGACTCGGGGGCATGCAGCTGCTTCTTGGATATTAATTTTGCCCACCAGCAGGGTATTCCTCTCCAATTGAAACAGAAGGGGTTCAATATTTATTTGGCCGACGGTTCCCGAATAAAATCGGGGGTAGTGAACCAGGAAACCCCCTCCATCACCACTGTCATTGCCGGCCAGCACCAGGAACTCCTCCGCCTGGATGCTATAGCTTCACCCCTCTTCCCAGTCATTCTGGGGCTCCCATGGTTACGGGCCCATAACCCCCAGATTGACTGGGAGACCGGAGTAATCACGTTCCCTTCCCCATACTGTCGGGTATACTGCCGCACTTCGGGCCCGGGGGCCCCCCAAATCTTCCTGTGCTCTGAGGGGGAAGCGGAATTAAAACAAGTAATCCCTGCAGTCTACCATGGGTTTCTAGATGTGTTCAGCAAACGGGGAGCCGATACTCTACCCCCCCACCGCCCTTATGACTGTCCCGTTGACCTGTTACCCGGCTCAGAAATTCCTTTTGGGCGAATATTCCCCCTTTCAGAGCTCGAATTGGGGGCCCTAAAGGAATATATCGAGGACAGCCTCCAGAAGGGGTTCATCCGCCACTCCACTTCACCGCGGGGGCGGGAATTTTCTTTGTTGAAAAGAAAGACAAAACCTTAAGGCCGTGTATCGATTACAGGGAATTGAACAGGGTCACGATAAAAAACCGTTACCCACTACCGTTAGTACCAGAGCTGTTCCAAAGTTTAAAGTCAGCAGTGGTTTTTACCAAGCTGGATCTGAGGGGGGCGTACAACTTGATTCGCATAAGGGAGGGGGACGAGTGGAAGACGGCCTTCCGCACCCGCTTCGGCCATTTTGAATATCTGGTCATGCCATTCGGGCTGTGTAATGCTCCGGCCACGTTTCAACACTTTGTGAATGATATTTTTAGGGACTTTCTGGATGTCTTTGTCATCGTTTATTTAGACGACATTCTGATTTTCTCCCTGTCTTTGGGGGAACACAGAATACATGTAGCAAAGGTATTGGGGCGATTGCGGCAGCATGGGTTGTACGCCAAGGCAGAGAAATGTTGTTTTGAACAATCCAGCATTGCCTTCTTGGGCCTGATTATCTCCACCGCGGGGGTCGCGATGGATCCCCAGAAGGTCGCTGCAATACTGGATTGGCCTGAACCCACAGACAGGAAAGGCGTCCAACGATTCATCGGTTTTGCAAATTTTTACCGGAAGTTCATCAAGAACTTCTCGGGTCTGGTCTCCCCCATTACTCAGCTAACCAAGCTGGGAACCCGGTTCAGATGGACACCAGAAGCGCAGGGAGCTTTCGAAGCCTTGAAGAAGCTGTTCACTTCGGCACCCATTTTGGGTCACCCAGACGCCGCCCTGCCCTATATCTTGGAGGTAGATGCATCGGAGAATGCGGTAGGCTCCATCCTCTCCCAACGAAAAGGCACCAAGGAACTGCTCCATCCTGTGGCATTCTTCTCACGGAAGCTTACCCCAGCGGAGAGGAACTATGATATCGGTGATCGAGAGCTACTAGCGATCAAAACGGCGTTAGAGGAATGGCGGTACCTACTGGAAGGTGCGGTGCACCCCATCTTAATATTTACTGACCACAAGAACTTAGAATATCTGAGAACCGCCAAGCGTCTACGCCTGCGACAGGCGAGATGGGCACTATTCTTTTCAAGATTCAACTTCCACATTACGTACCGGCCTGGATCAAAGAACACTAAGCCGGATGCGTTATCACGGATGTACGAAGACACCAAGGAGATCCCATTACCCGACACCATCCTGTCCTCGGGTAACTTCTTGGCCCTTCAGTCGGACCTTCGTTCCAGGCTAATGGAGGCATCCACAAACTTCTCTACCCCAGGCGGAGGGCCGCTCCAGAACAAGGGGGGACTCCTATGGAGGGAAGATCGAATTGTGGTGCCGGAAGAAGCCCGAACCCTGGTCTTGGGGCATTGGCTAAGGATTGTAAGGGCTATGTAAGGTCCTGTGTCACCTGCCAGAAGAACAAGCCAGCAAGAAACAAGGTTTGGGGTCTGCTGAGACCCTTACCTATTCCTGAACGGCCTTGGCAAAAGATCTCATTAGACTTTATAGTCGAGCTTCCGCCATCCCTAGACCACACGGCAATCCTGGTGGTCGTGGACCGCTTGTCCAAGATGGCCCACTTCATCCCGTTGAAGAAAACCCCCTCGGCGGCCGAGACCGCGCGAGTCTTCATTCGTGAGGTAGTAAGGTTGCATGGGGTCCCCGAAGACATTGTTTCGGACCGGGGGGTCCAGTTTACGCCAAGATTTTGGAGAGCACTGTGCAAAGCCCTGGACATCAAATTGTCTCTCTCCTCTGCGTTCCACCCTCAAACTAACGGTCAAACCGAAAGGACCAATCAGACCTTAGAGCAATACTTAAGATGCTATACTTCGTTTACTCAAGATGACTGGATGCCACTTCTACCTCTAGCGGAATTTGCGTACAACAACGCCCGCCACTCAGCGACAGGACAGTCCCCGTTCTTTGCCAACTATGGCTTTCACCCAGTCTTCCTCCCGGATTTGGTCTCGGAATGCCCAGTACCAGCAACGCAAGATGTGGTAACGTTTTTCGCCGCGAACAATAAGAAGCTTCAAGAGGCCATCAGTCGGGCCCAGGAAGACTACAGGAAAGCATTTAACAGGAAACGGAGAGGAGATCTGGTATTGCGGCCTGGGGAGAAGATTTGGCTGGCGACGTCCAATTTAAAGATGCTTTGCCCGTCAAAGAAATTGGGACCCAAATTTATAGGCCCCTTCTGCATTAAACGGATGGTTAACGAAGTGGCCTACGAACTCGTCCTCCCTGACACGCTCAAGATCCACCCAGTCTTCCATGTGTCCCTGCTGAAGCCAGTGGTCCCAGATGCCTTCCCTGACCGGGAATCTAGACCCCCGGAAGCAGTAACGGTCGAGGGAGAAGAAGAATTTTAGGTTGAAACAATCCTGAAGTGTCGAAGGAGGGGAGGCCAGACCCAATTCCTTATCAAATGGAAAGGTTATGGCCCTGAGGACAATTCTTGGGAACCAGCCCATAATGTCCATGCACCCAGACTTGTCCGGAGGTTTTTTCGCGATCACCCGTGGTGGAGAGATCGGGTGGGCATCCGAAGGCTGCCCGTAGGGGGGGGCAATGTCAGGGATCTCCTCGATCCCTGCCGCGATGGTCCCGGCGCAGGCGCAGTGCACCGCCCTGTGCAGGGACACGGGCACTAGGTCCGGGCCGGCCGCGGCGTTCGAGTTCGCGCATGCGCAGTAGAAGCCGCGGCCGCCCGCTGGGCACCAATGGCAGTGCAGGGCGGGATATTTAAATGGCCCTGAGCTGTCATTCAGTGCCTTCTGGTCTTCCCTGCATCCTGTGAACCTGTGAACCTGTACCCTTTGTAAGTTTTGACCCGGATTATACCTGACCTTGCTGCTTTCTCCTGTTCTGACCCTTGCTTTGCCTGACCTCTCTCCTGAATGCCCCTGATTGGATTTGACCTGCTGTTGCTGACCTGGCGTGTGACCCGACCATTCTATGCCCGCTGCCTTGTACCTTGCCGTCCTCTCTGTTACCGACCTGGCCCGTCTGACCTTGCTCATCCATCCATCCATCCCTTGCAGTGGGGTCTTCTGACCTCCTCACATCAGACTCTTCCCCGTGGGAGCCCTTGGCGCATACTACTACCACTGACGGACGCGCCCAGTAGTCACGACCTGGTCTCGGGGAGCTCCAAGTCCATCCCCACCATCAGGGGCCCTGGTGAACAAGCACCCTGGGACTTAGATTCCGTGCGCTGGGAACGCCTATTCAGTGGAGTGCTAGTGGTACCGCCAGGCGGTCCCTTACAGTAACACTGTAAAGATATACTGGTTACTCCTTAATTCTCCTCCTCATCACTTATCAAAAAGTCTCTGCTTGCATCTGAAGTATTGTGCTGTCACTTGGGACCAGGATGACTGAAGAATGTATATATGGTTTGTTCAAATAAACTATTGAAAATGTTTTCTGCTTCTGGATTTGCCTTCTCCTAACCTCTCTTCAGAATGTGTCTGATAATGTGAGAGCGTGAGCGTGGACTACTGTGGGACTCATTGTTCTAGGGTCAGTAGTAAGTATGTGGAAGTGAAGCTGGAGAATCTGCTCAGCTGGGTGTCTCTAATCAAGTAAGAACACCAAAAGGGGTGAGCCATAGCACAGGCCTGAGCCCCTGGATACCCTGTGGAGTCGCATTCCCAAAAAATCTGTTTGCTCATAAGAACTTCTCCCATGTCTAGGCATGAAAGGGTTAAAAAGTACATGTGGTGACCATGCAGCCCAGCACATGGTACTCCACCATTACACAACACTTATCTATAGCAATACATATACAACTCTTTAAAGAACATGCCCCCATTGTAGCAAACTACCAGGCAAGACATGGACTCTTGGGCATACACCCAACTGTTCATTTGTGGGGTTGTTCTTCTGGGAACCAAATCCCTCTGTTGTTCTTTCCTCATCATTTGTCCCTCTTGTTGGTCCGAATTATAGAACTTTATTTAAGGGGCAAAAAACACCCGAGGATTCTGCCAGAAGTGTAGTGAGCTGAAAATATTTCACTGAAATCCCAAACTTTGTCCTGTCTGAGTTATTTCTGTGATCTAAAAAACACCTCTCCCATATGATGTAGATGAGGAGAAAGGGAAAAGTTCCTAGGGTAACCACAATGCTCCTCCATACAGTAGATACAGTACAGTAAGTATTGTCACTAGGGCTGAAAGTGTGTTCCTGGCAACATCCACAGGTGAAAAAAAATTAAAAAAGACCAAAAAAACGAATGAAACCACCACTTCTAAGAAGTGGTAGGTTACAATAAATAATATATTTATTAATGGGTTTAGATATACTTTAAGGTTTTTCCACTTTCATATCTGATTGCAGAGTTGCAGGGATATTTTTTTTTGACAGATGACTTTAGGGATCTGCATTCCACTAGTTTTGATGTGTGACTATAAATTTGTAACATGCTGGTGGCTGCTAACAGTCTCTTGTAATATGTTGATGGTCCCTAACACCATCATTTGTTTCTCAATAGTCTCTTTCCAACTGTATCACATCCCCTTAAGGGTTGCTTAATAATTATTTTGGGTTCCCTGTCAATCTGAACCTCTTGTGGCAAACCCAACCTCTGCTGACACCACAGTGCTCTTGTGACCAAAGTAAATCACAACTGTAAAATGGACTCTCACACAAGTTAGTGTAAACCAATGCGAAGTTTATATTGGAATTAAAGGTAACTTGGTCAAAAAGAACAAAATGACATTGATATGTGCAGCAAATATAACCACTCTTGGGAATTGTGAAAAGTAACGACATTCACCATAAAACAACAATGACCGTTAGCAGGCCTGCTTTCATAAATAATCCACTGCCTTCAATCTGAGGGGACTGCTAAATCCCAAGTGAGCAAAAACTACTATCAAGAAACAATTAAGCTCACTGTGGGTCCTCAGAACTAGATGACAAAGATTAATTTATCCTTTTTATCCTGTAGATATTCCTGTCAGAATATCTGCTTGCTCATTCATCCCATACGGTAAGCAGATTTTCTGGCAGGTCTGCAGGAAGCCTGCAAAAAAATGTGCTTTTATTATTTTTGTCACAAAGGTGAACTTATCCTTTAAACTTTGATGAAAAAAAAACCTGGAATATGATTGATTTCTATGCAAATCTGTACCAGATTTTTCACTCCCCAGTTTTAGTAAATCAACCCGAAAGTCTTATAACATGTCAGTCGAAAAGTTCCTTTTAATGGGTATGTAAAAACAGGGACACGTCTCTAATTAATGTGGACATTATGACTATGCCACACCACGTTTGACCCAGCCTTTGTCACTGCAATCCTTTAACACCACTTATCAACATTTATACCTATTGATGTCCATGTTACAGCATTAAATTAGCCACTTAAGGACCGCCTTTAGAGATATACTGCTACAGGGCGGCACCTGTGCGCAAAATCACGTATATGTATATATATATATATATATATATATATATATATATATATATATGTGATTTTTCATTTCCGGGTAGGGGACGCGCAAACCCTACCTGTGTCACCATTCGTGGCTGCAGATGTCAATCACCAGGTCCCAGCCGGTAATTACCCACTGGTGCCCGCAGATTACCGAGCATCTCCGACAGAGAGGAAGATTGTTTTGTTTACAAACAATCTTCCTCCCTGTCAGCTCGAGCACACTGCTCGGGATGGCTGTACTGTGCACAGCCATCTCGAGCAGTGTACTTACAGTGAAGAACACACTCCCCGCCTCCTAGTAAAACACTCCCAGCACACAGTTAACCCTTTGATCGCCCCTCACATTAACCCCTTCCTGCCCAGTGCCATTAGTACCGTGTCAGTGATTTTTTTTTAGCACTGATCACTGTATTGGTGTCACTGTAAATGTCAGTGACACCAAGTTAGTTCCCCCCCAGTGTCAGAATGTCCACCGCAGTCCCACAGTTCCGCTAAAAGTCGCTGATCGCCACCATTACTAGTAGAAGAAAAAAAATTCAAGTATATATACCGTTGTTTGTAAACGCTATAACTTTCACGTAAACCAATTCATTTACACATATTTGGATTTTTTTGAGCAAAGACATGTAGCAGAATACATTTATGACAAAATTAATTTTTTTAAAATTTTTTATTGGACATGTTTAATAGCAAAAAGTTCAAAATATAGTTTTTCTCAAAATTGTTGGTCTTTTTTTGCTTATAGTGCAAAAAATAAAAAACGCACAGGCGATCAAATACCACCAAAAGAAAGCTCTATTTGTGGGGGGAAGAAAAGGACAGAAATTTCATTTGGGTGCAGCATTGCATGACCGCGCAATTGTCAGTTAAAGTAACACAGTGCCTTAACACAAAAAATGGCCTGGTCATGAAGGGGGGTAAATCCTCGGGACGGCAAATGGTTAAGCTGTGTGAGTTGTATGCTGTACATTTAGACTTTTTGTCTGCTGATGATTATGTGAAGGCCAAAAAGGTCTATGACGATTCAACCACACCCTCCTAAAGCCTAATGCACACAGGATGTTTTAAAAACACTCCTCCTCTTGGCAGTAGCTTTTTGGCTGAAAAAATGAATGACACTTATCAAAGTGCCTAACGCTATTACAAGTGTTTAGGTGCGTTTACAGGCATCAAACTAGGGTTGCCACCTCATCCCTTTAAAACTGAACACATCATAATTACACAGGTTCTGTGGTTGATTAAGGTGGTAATTAAACTCACCTATTGCTTTATCTGCATTAAATTAGCTTCAGAAACTGCAATTAACCACTTGCCCTCCAGAGGATTTACCCTCCTTCCTGACCAGGCCATTGTTTGCGTTACGGCGCTGTGTTACTTTAACTGACAATTGTGTGGTAATGCAACACTGCTCCTAAATTAAATTTATATCCTTTTTTATCCAGAGCTTTCTTTCAGTGGTTTTTTCATCACCTGAGCATTTTATATTTTTCTCGCTATAAAAAAAAAAAAACAATTTTGAGAAAAAAACAATATTTTTGACTTTTTGCTATAAAACATATCCAGTATAAAAATTTTAAAAATCAAGTTTCATCATAAATTTAGGCCAAAATGTATTCTGCTACGTCATTGCTAAAAATAAATCCCAATCCGTGTAAATTAATTTGTTTACGTGAAAGTTATAGTGTTTACAAATGGCGGTATATATATACTGGGATTTTTTTATTTTTTTTTTATTTTTACTAGTAATGGCGGTGATCAGTGACTTATAGCGGGGCTGCGGGATTGTGGCAGGCATTCTGACACTGGGGGAACTGACTTGGTGTCACTGACATCCCCAGTGACACCATTACACTGATCAGTGCTAACAAAAAGCACTGACACTGTTCTAATGGCACTGAGCAATCAAAGGGTTAACTGTGGGCTGTGTCAGTGCTTAACACTGTAAGCACACTGCTTTTCATGGTGGTAATGTTCCTCGATCACCGGGCGCCAGCGAGTAATGTCTGGCTGGGACTCGGTGATTGACAGTCTAGTCTGCGAATAGCGGCACGGTTAGGGTGCTCGCGTACGCGCCTACCCGGAAATGCAAAATCACGTATATATACATGATTTTGCGCACCCCTGCCACCCTCTAGCAGTATATCTGCGATATGGCGGCAGGAAAGCAGTTAATATGCGATCGGTTTTAAAGGGATGAGGTGGTAACCCTACATCAAATGTTTGGGCATTCATTCATTTCATTGGCCAGAATAGTAATTTATTCTGACCATTGAAATGAATTAACGCTAAATGCACCTAGCATTGACACAAATTTAGGTGCACTTAGACATGTTTAGATGTGTTTATTTCTGCCAACACTCTACTGCTCCTGGCCGCACTGGTCCTGTTTTTTTTTTCCTGCTAGTAAACGCTACTGTACTAAAAGCTCCTAAAAGTCTGTGTGAATGGACACATAGGATAACATGGAGGGCCGTTTGGAAGCAATAAAAAAAAACGCCTGACGCTCCTAAAAGTACTGCAAAAATGCCCTGTGTGAATAAGGCCTAAAGATGAACTTACATTTTGCTTTTACTCATAATCTGTCATGCAGATACCTTAAACTCCACTTTTTCTTTAGGTCCCCCCTGATTCTGTTGTACCACCCCTGCCTCCAAATTTCTATTATTACGGTTTTTCTTCTCTAAGTACACCTAGTAAAATTGTAGTGTTGTCCTAGTTGGATATGGACTTTGTTAGAGCAAGATTTTTGATTCAGATGCCCAGGATTCAGGGTGCTGTGTTTTATAAATGCTGTAAGGTGACCTAGTTTACATAGCCTTTCACAGCCAGCAGTGCTCTATGAAAGGATCATATGTCATTCTGAGCATAATACAAACTGCTATGTTGAAATGGTGCTTTTGCTATAAATATAGATATTGTCTAAATCCACAAGGGTATATACAGTACATTAGACGGAGCCTGTACTTACCATAAAGCGTATATGCAAGTGACACATTTTATGTAGCAATATACATTTTAAAGGGAAGCTGTTTTATTATTATTATTATTATTATTATATAGGATTTATATAGCGCCAACAGTTTGCGCTTTACAATATAACGGGAGACAATACAGCAACAATACAGTTCAATACAAGAGGGATAGGAGCGCCCTGCTCCTTGGAGCTTACAATCTAAGAGGGAGGGGCTAGTGGTACAAAAGGAAATTACTGTGGGGGATGGACTGGTAGGAGGAATAGAAGATTCCATTATTAGCGGAGGGCAGGATAGGCTTCCCTGAAGAGATAGGTTTTCAGAGATCGCCTAAAAGTGAGCAGAGTAGGCGATAGTCTGATAAATTGGCGTAGAGAGTTCCAGAGGATGGGGGAAGCTCTGGAGAAGTCCTGTAGACAAGCATGGCAGGAGGAGACAAGGGAGCAGGAGGTTGTGCAAGGAGTGTAGAGTACGGTTTGGGTGATGTTTGGAGACAAGATTGGTGATGTAATTTGGGGCAGAATTATAAATGGCTTTATATGTTATTGTTAATGTTTTGAATTGTATCCGTTGTACTCATGAAATTTTGAGTATAAATTTTTTGAGCTATTAGTAATATTATTTTTTTTACAAGATTGCTGTCATATTATCACAAAACATATTACAATATAAAGATTTGTCAGTACTATTTGGAATGGCTGTTTTTGTAACAGGCAGTGCAGTCAGTATAGCTGATGTACCAGTGCTGCAAAAAAAAAAATAATAATTAGAGTACAGGCCACAAGGACTGCATCCTGTCTCTGTGCAACTCAGATTGAAAATGTTCTGCTTGGGAAGAGATACTCATAGACTTGCATTACCTGGAGCAGTGAGGCACCATATTTGTGCTGTGCTATCGGGCTGGAAGAGCAGCATGCAATGTAATGAAAGAGATGGCAGCCTCTATTCACATATGCAGCCAAACACTGGAAATAGAAATTTTACAAAGTTTCTAAAGTGTAAGTGATTCCTATTATTTACATCAAGCGTTCATATTAAGATGTCTACAATAATTTTGAAAGATGACCCAGTATAAGGCCTTGTTTACACTTATGGTTGGGAGGCTGTTAAAACAGGTGGTTGGGCTGTGTTTTTATGTTTTTATTGCCCCCCCCCAAACTGCAAAGGGGTACATAAAGGAGTATACACATGCCCTGGCCACAATGCAAAAATTTTCTGCCCCATTGCATTTGACGGACAATATCGCCAAGTAAATTGGGCCACATCTCTACCACGTGCAAAGGGCATTGTGGTGCAGAATTTTAGGGGTTAAAACAAACAGTGAGGAGGTGAACCAACACTTCCTCACCAACTGTCAAATGTCCTCTTAGGCTAGGTTCACACCTATGCAGGTTGCGTTTGACCCATTTCTGTATTGCATTTTGCGTTTTTGCATCTGCGTTTTTTATGTGTTTTCGATGCGTTTTCTTGTTGCTAGGCAGATTTAAATTGCAAAAAGCTTTAAAAATTCAGCAAAAACACAGCAGTGTTTCTATTGAAGTCTATAGAACCAAAAATGCTACTATCAAAAAAGTCCCTGACCCTTTTCATAGAACGCACCTGGTGAAAACGTGGAGATGTGAATCTGTCCCATATGAAATCATGTTAAATGGACTGTAATGCGTTTCTGCAAAACACTGCGGAAAATGCTTAGATGTGAACTTAGGGTTAGCCCTGGTTCACACAAGCCCACAAGTAGTAGGATGGTAGAAGGAGCAGGAATCGCACCAGCAACCACCCGTAGCTGAATCTCACTGCTCTTGTGAGAGACCATAGGTTTCCCTGAGGACGCATTTTTGAAAAGGTGAATGTGCCTTTTTTTTTTCCTCATGAAACGCAGACACAGTAGCCCCTTCAAATGAATAGTGTGAACCTAGCCTTAAAAGTAATCCACCATATATCACTCTTCAGAGGGCTACCGTATGTGTAAACGAGGCCTAAGGCTTGGATCACATATGTACGGGTGGTGCCACTGCGGATCCGCATGAAAATCCGTGCAGCCGCACCACCCGCACAGAAGAATGCGGACCCACAGGCGGGTGCCATTAATTCTAATGGCATGCCACCCGCACTGGAAAACGCAACAGTACTGGGAACTGAGGTTCCCGTGCAGGCTGCGTTTTCAGAAGAAGTCCAGGGACTTCTACCCTGCGTATCCCGGGGCACGGGAGTCCATTAAAATGAATGGGCACTCATTCCTGTGCAAAACATGGCCCATGTGGCAGCATTTATGTGAACCAGGGGTAAGAGAGCTGTTGACACTTCAAAAGAAATTGTACCAAAATACAAATATGGGCCCCTCTCCTGCTCTCTTAATACAATGAATTCCAACATCCACACCCTTTCCTCCTCACATTGCCACCCACTTTTACCCCATTGAGCAATGACACTGATAGGCGCCATGACAGCTCCTCCAATATGGCCGCTTTTTAGTACAAGCAGTGCTTTTTTTTAGCGGGAATGTGGGGGAATACAGTTCTGCCACTTCCAGCACTGAATGTAAGCAATGGCAAGGGGTGCTGGGGTGTGCTGGAAGGTCTATTGATGCTGGCTGCTGGGGGATATATTGTCACTGGTGGAGATCTATATTTTTATAGCAGTCTATTGTTGCTGGGGAGGTCTATTGTTGCTGTGGGGGATATATTATTGCTGGGGGTCAATTATGCTGAAAGGTATCTACTGTTGAGGGAGGGGTCAATTGTTGCTGGCTGCTGGGCAGTTAATTGATGCTGGCTGCTGGGATATCTGTTGTTGCTGCTGGGATCTATTGTTGATGGGGTGGTATTTTGTTGCGGGGGTCCATTGTTGCTAGGGAAGGGGTCTATTGCTTCTGGCTGCAGGAGATCTGTTTTAATGCATTTCTTGTTATCATTAACAAATTGCATGCAAATAACTTAGCACCACAAAATGATACTTGGCTCTGTACGTTCTAAAAAGAGCAATACTGGAGGATGGGTAGGTAGGGTTTCCACCTCATCCCTATATTCATTACACAGGTTCTGTGGCTGATTAAGGTGGTAATTAAACTCACTAAGGCTACGTTCACACTAGCCTTGTGTGCAGGCGGCAGAGAGGCGTTTGGGAAGCGTTTTTACCGCTTCCCAAACGCCTCTGCCAATTCTGCACATTACAGCACATGGTGCTGTTCTAACAGGAGCGTTTGCGTCGCGTCGCGTTGCGTCGCGGCAAAACGGACGCCTCTGGTCGAGTCAGGAGGCTTTGAAGCCTCCTATTCTCGTCTATGGTGCCGCTCCGCAAACGCCCGGCCGGCGTTTGCGGTGCGGTTGCGACGCGGTTGCGGGGTGTTTGCGGAGCGGTAACACCACTCAAATGCATTATAGGCGTTTGTGGGGCGTTATTAACGCTCGGCAAACGCCTAGCAACCGCCGCTAAACCGCGCATGCGGCGTTTGCGGAGCGTTTGCCGAGCGTTAAAAACGCAACGCAAACACCGGACCAACGCTTGCCAAACGCTATAGGGGCGTTTGGCAAGCGTTGGCAAAACAGCCTAGTGTGAACGAGCCCTTAGTGCCTTATGTGCAATAAATTAGCCTCAAAACCTGTGTGATGCAAATGTGTTCAGTTTTAAAGGGATGATGTGGCATCCCTATGGGTAGGGGGTGGAACCAAGGGACGGTGCTCGGAGGTGGGTAGATGGGGCGGAGAGAAGCATTGACCCAAAAGAGGGGGGAGGGTTCCTGCACCTATTTTCTTAGAAAAAAAAGTCCTGAGTACAAGTAGCTATACCGTATATACTCGAGTATAAGCCGACCCGAATATAAGCCGAGGTACCTAATTTTACCACAAAAAACTGAGAAAAACTATTGACTCGAGTATAAGCCGAGGGTATCAGTGGGAGGAATAGTGCCCCATCATTGGTGTCAGTGGGAGGAATAGTGCCCCATCATTGGTATCAGTGGGAGGAATAGTGCCCCAGCATTGGTGTCAGTGGGAGGAATAGTGCCCCATCATTGGTGTCAGTGGGAGGAATAGTGCCCCAGCATTGGTGTCAGTGGGAGGAATAGTGCCCCATCGTTGGTATCAGTGGGAGGAATAGTGCCCCATCGTTGGTATCAGTGGGAGGAATAGTGCCCCATCATTGGTGTCAGTGGGAGGAATAGTGCCCCATCATTGGTATCACTGGAAGGAATAGTGCCCCATCGTTGGTGTCAGTGGGAGGAATAATGCCCCATCATTAGTATCAGTGGGAGGAATAGTGCCCCATCATTGGTGTCAGTGGGAGGAATAGTGCCCCATCGTTGGTGTCAGTGGGAGGAATAATGCCCCATCATTAGCATCAGTGACACCAATGATGCGGCACTATTCCTCCCACTGACACCAATGACACTTGCTGACCCCTGTTGCAGTATGGTGCTGCTGCAGCCAGCATATGTGGTTGCAGCAGCACCTCTGCACTGCATACTTACCGGCTTTTCCCTCACTCGATTTTCGCGGGTCCGCTCGGCTCCGCCTCCTCGCCCGTGATTGGCCACCTGTGTACCTTTCCTGAGCTACAGTTCTGGCGGCCAATCACCGGTGAGGAGGCGGAGCCGAGCGGCAGGAGTGAGGGAGTGGCCGGAGTGACGGAAGGAGCAGCGCTTCCTGGATGGATCATCGTGGGAGCCAGGTAAGAGCAGCCCTCTGCCCACCCCTGCACACGCCCCCCTTGACGGAGCCTCGCGCCCCCCCTGGAGACGTTGACTCGAGTATAAGCCGAGCGGGCCGTTTTTCAGCACAAAAAATATGCTGAAAAACTCGGCTTATACTTGAGTATATACGGTAACCACTTGGCTGCAATGCCTCTTGCTGACAGCCAATAGAACTCCTTTGAATTAATATATACAATACAGCAAGTTTATGTTAAAGCATATTCATAGTACTATGCAATAGTTAAAGTATTACTAAACCCACAACAGTAAAATCAGTCTGTATATACAGTAAACCATGCTTGTTATACTCACTGTGGAACCTAAGGGGTTAATCCTCTGCATTATGTAAAAAGGCTATTTGATTCTGTCTTCTTTGCTCCTCCTCTTGTTCAAATGTCCACGTCTTATCTCCTGATAAGACAGACTGAACCTGTAGCCATTCTGCACATGCTCAGTTTAGTGTGTGTTGCTAGAGAGGTTTTTTTTTTTCTTGGGGGGGCATGTGATCAGCACAGGGCCAATCAGCACTGTCCAGACAGAGGATCAGGGATTTTGCATCTTCCTAGAGTAGAAAAAAACCTCCTCCTACAAGCTTTAACATGTGCTCTGCTAAACACTGCTAGAAGTCACAAGACTGCTCTAACTGCTGATGAGAAAAGGTATTTAGCAGTTTATATTTACTAAAATAATTGCATTTCCGTGTTGTGTGTACTGTGGGAGACCAGATATAGTGAATGCAGGGTCCTGGGTTTAGTAACACTTTAAACAGAAAAATGTATCTTATAGCTGACATTTTGTGTGATGAATTCAGAGCTAATGATTTTCATTTAGTTGTGCTCCAGTTGCACTTGGCTTTGTACACCAAACCCTATAGCATAAATCCATGATGTATTCCAGTGACACACTATGTGCACCTGCCATCCATTCATCAGAACATAGATGGATTCATTCTGTAATGACTAAATGAAAAGTATGAATGACACTGATAATAAGCCATTGGTGAAGGCTCTCTGGCTCTTCAGCTAATCACACTGGAGTGAATGAAGCTGTGTATTATGATGAGGAGTGTGCAGCTGCGAGGAGTTGTCTCTTCACTGATTTAATAAACGTGCACTGGACTCATTGATTCTTAGACAATGTGCTCTTATGTGTTTAACATTTGAATGTCTAAGAGGAGGAAGAGACTCCAGAGTCTGAAGAGGATATTAAGCAAGATCACATTGAAGCTTTATCTTGATGCTTTTTCATTTGCCTAATTGTAGAGCATATTAATAGATGTCTACCAGAGTGAGTAGAGACATTGATGCTTACTGAGTCTATGCAAAGTAAAAACCAAGATATAGAGTTGTGTGCGTTCTCTTAAAGGGACATTTTTGCAGAAACATTAGAAGATATAGTGATTCTAGTATATTCTACTCATTTTTTAATTTTTTTTTAATGTTTCCTCCTATATACTGTGCGTGGCTAATTATATTATTACTTGGGCCTTGGCGAGGCTCTGGTTGCAGGCACTGAACTGAAAGCTGCAGGTTCTGTTCACCCCTCTGTGTGCATACACCAATCAGCCATTACTTTATGACCAGCCACCTAATATTGAGTAGGTCCCCCTTTTGCCACCAAACCAACCATTTTTTCCACCAAAACAGCCTTGACCTATAATAAGATCTCTGAATATGGTTGGAACCTCATCCCTTTGAAACCAAACACATATTATTCACACAGGTTCTTTGGCTGATTAAGGTGGTTATTAAACTCACTCATCTGTATTAAATTATCCTCAGAACCTGTGTAATTAATATGTGTCTGGTTTTAAAGGGATGAGGTGGCAACCCTATCTCTGAAGGTATGTTGCAGTATCTGGCACCAAACCAACAGTAGCAGATCCTTTAAGTCTTGTAAGTGGCAAGGTGGGGCCTCCATGGATCAGACTTGTTTTTCCAGCACATCCCACAGATGATCGATTGGATTGAGATATGGAGAATTTGGAGGCCAAATCAACACCTTAAACTCTTCACATTACTCAAACCATTCTTGAACACTTCAGTGTGCCAAAGCACACTATTCTGCTTATAAAGGCCACTGCTATTAGGGAATACCACTTCCATAAAGGGGTATACTTGTTTAGGTAGGAGGTCAAGTAACATCCCAACACAAAAAATGGCCACTGCCCCAGTCTATAACTGGCCTTCACAGCAAGGAGAACATGGAAGGGCGACTCATGTCAAACAACATGTCGTCACGGCACCCCAGTAGTGTAGGGCTCTTAAAATTGGAGAGTTAGGAACTACAGAATACTGGGGTGCCGTGACAAGGCTCTGTAGCTTACGCATGTATTTGCATATGTGTGCTAAATAAACCCCTGTTTTTAACACATACTGTTAGACAGGTTAATTTGGTTTGTTTGCAGGCTGGCTTTCAAGTTAGAGCTGGGAATTTTCCTTTTTTGTTGTTTGACATGCGTCGCCCTTCCATGCCTCGCCCTTCCATGTGCTCCTTGCTGTGAAAGCCAGTTATAGATTTTGGCAGTGGCCATTTTTTGTACTGTTGAATTGTTGGTGAGGAGGTGCACTGGACACCTTAGCTGCCATTGTGCTATGCTGGGTGTCCAGTGCACTCCTGTACCTTTTAAGGAGGGGTGGGCTCCCTCAGGTCCATCTGCCCTTGATCTATCCATTAAATACATGTGCCTCTACTATGGGGGCTGACCGACTTTACAACAGTATCCTCCCACTGTCCTGACCTGACCTGGCCACTACTGCTTATAACAACTCGCTGTCAGCCGCCCTAGACTCCTTAGCACCCCTAACCACACGAAGCATTAGACCCCGACCGCTTCAACCCTGGCAAAACGACCACACCAAAAATATTAAACGATGCAATCATGTGCTGGAGCGATCATGGCGCAAAACCAGATCCCAACCAGCGTTCACACTATACAAATCTGGCTTCCTCACCTACACCTTCTCCCTCCGCGCTGCCAAACAAGCCTACTTTGTAACCCTCATCAATACCCTCTCTTCCAGTCCTTTCCAGCTCTTCTCTACTTTTAACTCCCTACTCTCCCCCCCCCCCACCTCCACCCAGTACTTCTCTCACTGCCCACGAAATTGCTAACCACTTCCAAAACAAGATCTACGCAATTCGTAGGGACATCGCCACTGCTCAGACTCTCACCCCATCTAGCCTCCCTCCCATGATAACCCCCTCAACACTCCCCTCCCCTGACCTCGCAACTGCCCAGACCTCCACCCCACCTACCACCCCACACACTAAAACCCCCCAACACTCCACTACTTCGACCTTGCTACCACTGAAGAGGACACTAAGGTCTTCCCCGAAGCCCGCCTCACCACCTGCCCCCTTGACCCTGTCCACACACAACTCCTACGGTCACCCTTCTCCTCCATCCTACGCTCCCTCATTCACATCTTCAATCTCTCCCTCTCTACTGGTGCATTCCCCTCCCCTCTAAAGCACGCGCACATCACTCCCATACTTAAAAAACCTTCCCTGGACCCCATCGACCTAAACAGCCTTTGACCTATCTCCCTGCTGCCATTTACATCAAAACTCCTCCAGCGCTTAGTCTATAATCGCCTAAGCTCCCACCTCAACGACAACAACCTCCTTGATCCCGTACAGTCTGGCTTCCGTCCCCTACACTCCACCAAAACCGCCCTACTCAAACACACCAACGACCTGCTAACTGCCAAAGCTAATGGTCACTACTCAGTCCTCCTACTCCTCGACCCCTCTGCGGCCTTCGACACAGTTGACCACCCCCTCCTCCTTAAAAAAACTATACTCTCTTGGCCTCAGAGACTCCTCTCTCTCCTGGCTTTCCTCCTATCTATAGCAGCGCTCCTTCAATGTTACCTATAACGCTGCCACCTCCCCCTCTCGCCCCCTCTCTGTTGGGGTCCCTCAAGGCTCTGTCCTCGGGCCCCTCCTCTTCTCCATCTTAAAATGATAGCAGCCCAGGTGCAATCCCAATACAACCTGGAGAAGGATGGTCCATGTGTAATTTCAATTTATATCAAAGGTGTTCAATAGATTTCAGGTCAGGGTTCCGCCCAGGCCACTGGAGTTCCTCCACACCAAACTCATCTAACCATGTGTTTATGAGATTGTGCACAGGAGCACAGTCATGTTGAAACAGAAAAGGGCTAGATGGAAGCACAAAGTGTCTGAGGACTCATTCAGACAGGTGCTAACACCTATCCTGCTTGCTGAGCAGCTGTTTTCTGCAGTGGCTGCACAGACACAACCACATGTCAAAATCTGAAATGCATGCAGGAGCGGCTGCATGGATCCAAAGGTACACTGTTTATTTTTGGATCTGTGCATCCACTCCTCCATGCATGTACTGCATCTGCATCCACTATAGGCTGCCTGTGAGCATCTCCGAGGTGGATATAGATGTAGACAACTATGGCCAAGCATGCAGGACGGGTGTCAACACCCTTCTAAATGAACCCCAAAATGTATTTGCATATTGAAACATTAACAGTACACTTTACTGGGGACACCTGAACTTATTCATTTGAAGAGGTGTTCACATACCTTCAGCCATACAGTAGGTGTGATGGCCAGGTGTCTACAAACTTTTGGACATATTAGAGTTACAACGTTTGGACATTTTGGGGTTGATTTTTTTGCAAGGAAAGTTGCACTTTGCAAGTAAATTTTCCCCAGGAGCTAAGTGAATGAGGTGAAGCTTTGACTAAGCACGTGTTTGTGTGAAACGTGTCTACTGCTCCTCTGTCCTGTCTTGGAGTTGTCATGTTCTTATCATATTGCATGTAAAGGATTCCAATAAAGGATTTCATCCACCACATTGCTGTTTGTGTGGCCAACCATTCTGTGTTTCCATCACTTCCATCATTCAATTATGTGCAAGCAAAAATGCAATTTTTTATTTTCTTTGCAAATAATTGGGTATTATTTGCAGTGTGAAATTTCACCTCATTCACCAAGGTCTGGGGAAAATTCCCTTGCAAAGTGAACAGCCTATCTGCCTTTACTAAAACAACACCATAGTGGTTTTGCAAATGAACATTTATTGTATGACACGGGATTCACACAAAAGTACTATGGGTTATTTATGAGGAGAACAGCACAGTGGTTGTCACCTTTCAGGCAGGATATCTCTGTCTGAAATTTTGGACAGAAGTGTACACAAGGAGGGGGGAATGGGCACTGGGGTTGATTTACTAAAACTACATGGTGCAAAATCTGGTGCAGCTCTGAACAGAAACCAATCAGCTTTCAGGATTTATTGTCAAAGCTTAATTGAACAAGGTGAAGTTAGAATCTGATCGGCTACCATATACAACTGCACCAGATTGTGCACTCTCCAGTTTTAGTAATTCAACCCAACTGTTCAGACTAATTCACTTTTGAGTGTAAATCTGAGTATAAATGTTCATTTTCGTTCAGTGAGTGAGTATGGATACTGCACCACTTCCTAAAACTCAGTCTTTCCAAAATGGAGCCCCTTCCCTTCAAGCCCTCCTATCATGCCAGGATACCAGATGTTATCCTGGACTCTGCCCTCTTTGTTCAGCCCCACATCCAATTGCTGTATACATCGTGCCACTTTAGGCCTAGTACACACTGGCATTGAAAGCAGATGTTTGAGGGACGTTTTTAATGCACAACTGCTATTGCTTATCCAAGTATATGATGCATGTAAAAGTTTCAGTCTCCCCATAGCAATGGTGCATGGACTGTCAGCATCAAGTGTTAAGCTGGCCATAGATGGATCGAAAATCGGCCGGTTCAGCACGGACAGACTGATTTTCAATTCATTTATGGCCATTCCCACTTGAGAGAAGTCAAACTAATGTTCAGATTCTCTTGAACAGGAATGTTGTAAAACTTCCATTCAATCAACGCATGCAGCGAATTGGCTGCAGTGCTGATCAGTGTATTCCCTGCTGTCAGAATACAATCACACAGTGGGGAGAATTCCTCCATCCTCCTTGACTGTGCGGATGAGGGAATCCATTCCTTTTTTTTTAATACAAAAAAGATCCATCTATGGCCAGCTTTGCAAAGGTCAATCATTTTCCATTAAATTGTGTGTTTCCATTGGATCCACAGATATTTATTATGAAAATTCCAGAGAGAAAACAGCTAAATGTTTTTTTTAATTATCTGTGTGTTTGCTCAGCCAAGGGTTTCTTTTTATTTTGGCTAGCCATTCTTGAGATACACAGATACTTATATAGGTACAGTTACTCACCTACTACCTGATTTATCATTATCACGTCCAAGGTCAGCCTCCTGCTCTCTGGACCAAGGTGATGATGATGATGATAAATCTCTGTCCAATGAGGAGGTTGGAGATGGAGAGGTGACATGGGAAAATAAATTGCTTATTTTGGAGATATGTATGTCACCTGTCTGGCAGTGCAGACAGAAAATATGAGTACATCATGGTTGAACAAAATTACAAAATCCTTAGTATGGGAAAAAAATATATAATATGTATTTTAGCAGTATATTTAGCTGTGTACCCAGAGTTTCACTGTAATGGGACTAAACAAATACTGATGACTAAAGTAACCCAAGTCAAGTAAGATTATATCTGTTAAACACATTTTTTATAAGTAGCAAGTCATTCTTATGTGATATCGAGTATTGTTATTAAGCCCACTATTCACTACTCTGTATAAATTATAGTTTGTTGAGAAGGACTCAGATATGTAAGTATATCTATAGAAACCTATAATCATTTTTCCTTATTGATAGCTTCTATTCTATCACCGCTGACATTGAAATTACTTCTCCAAAATGCAAAGCTTGCTAGTGTGCTGGGTGATTGATATGGTCATTTCCTAAGATATAGCTGGGGGATGATTATAACTATCTAGTAAAGATGAGTAAAACGATCTGCCTTGCAAGCAATCTGCCTTGGATTGCGGAGCAGTAAAGGAGGTCACATCTCTGCCCCTGCTACTTTATGAAGCATTTTCTATTTAATGAGATGAATGCATTCCTTCATATTCCTGGTCAAATGTAAGAAACATCTGCATTATAATATATTTCTAAAAAAATTGTAAGAAAACCTCCATAAATCAGAAATGTTATTTTTACAAGGTGCAATGTGTATGCACATTTTTATGTCAGCACATGAAGCTGCTGGCAGGCTGTGCTCGAAGGTTGCAGCCATTTGGTGTCAATACTTTCATAGGCTAATGAGGTAAGTTCAGGTTTTCGGAGTCAATATATTAGTATTAAATATAAAATGAAATATTTAATACTAGTATATTGCATTCTATTTCTTAGCCAACAAGTGTCACTTTCAGCTCTGGTCACATTCGTTGTAGGCTAGCGTCATCCTTTTTATGAAAAAAGCTTTCTTTGCAGACCTCTTTCTCAATGGCTCAAGCTGAAATTTACACACAAGGGAATGACACTTGTCCTTGTCAGTACCAGATAACTTTGTCCAAAGTTTCAATCAAATTGTGCCAAGGTAGGCATCTATTATTGTGCTGGCTGTTTAGATGGCCCATAGTGAGGAAACCTTTCTGCTATATATTATTTTTTTTATATGAGATACCACCTCACTGGTAAAAACCTTATTGACCCCTTTCAATCCTGCTTTTGGCCACAACCCTTGACAGAAACTGACCTACTATACCTCACTGAGAATGTATTATCTGTTAAAAACAATGGCCACTGCTCTGTTCCCCTACTTTATACCTTTCTTCTGCCTTTCATACAGTTGACCACCAACTCCAACTCAAAAATCTCCACTTCCTCCAAGATTCTGCCCTTTGCTGGTTCTCCTGTCTCACGCATCATCAGTGTTGCATACAACGCTAACTCAACCTCTCCTCTTTGTCCTTATCTAGGGGTCCCCAAAAACTCCAATTCTCTAGATACACCACCCATGGCTCTGCTCACCCTGTCAGTCTACTTGAGCATTACTAAATAACTAACTAACATTATGGATGCCACACTACTTTCTCAAACTCAGCCTTTCCAGAACCGAACCCCTTCCCCTGACATCAAGATCAATTATACAACTGTCAGTACCTCCTCTCATGCCAGGATGGCAGATGTTTTTCTGGACTCTGCCCTCTCTTTTCACCCCACATCCAATTGCTGTACAAATCTTGCTGTCCTCTGTAACATCTCCAAAATATGCCCCTTCTTATGACACCACAAAGCTAACATATCTCCCTTGTTAGCCTTAGCTATTGCAACTCCCTCCTAGTTAGCTTACTTTTACATAGGCTATTCCACTCCAGTCTATCATGAATTGCTGCTTCCAGACACCCCTCTCTGCCACTCCCTCCACTGGCTTTGGCTTTACCAATGAGAAAAATTCAAAACACTAACAACAGCATACAAAAACATCCACAACTCTGCCCTAAGCTACAGTACATCACCAATCTTGTGTCAAATTATCCAAACTGTCCTATTTGCTCCTCTCAAGACTCCCAGCTCCCAAGCTCCCTCATGACCTCCTCCCATATTCACCTCCATGTCTTCTCCAGAGCCCCTCCCATCCTCTGGAACTCCCTAGCTCAATCTATCCGATTACTGTGTCTGCCTTTAGGCGATCCCTGAAAACCCATTTTTTCAGGAAGGTCTACCTTACCTCCACCTAATAAACTAAACTGTACTTTTACTTTTTCCACCAGCTAATTCCTCACATTTATTACCTTTTTGTATCAATTAACTCTTCCCTTTAGATTGTAAACCTGTATAAATCCTGTATAATAAGGATTGTAAAGGAAAAATTGTATAAATAAAAGAGGTATGGAACATCAGTTTTAAAACAAACAAATAAAAAATAAAAGAACATTTTAGTTTCTCTTAAAAGCCTCTCTGCTTTCTGTTATAAGTTTGTGGGAGGTTGTTGCCATGACTTCTTCTATTGAAAAAGATTAAATATACTTTATGTATTTAATCCTATGTAGCCTATCATTAAATTAAGTGAATCGTTGAATTCTAACATAATAACCTCTTAGTTGTAATTTTATCTACTCTATGTTCTTGCTTTTTTAAAGCAACTTTTCACTTCTCTGAATGATCATGCAAACAGTTTAACATTTCACAGCTAATGCTCAGTTTAATGAGAAAGGACCCTATCACCGCAGTCTCACCTAACTCACCTAGCCTTAGCCCAAGTTCATCTAGGTTCAGTGAGCCCCTCTTCAAAGGCTCTTGGGTTTTGGAATTAATGCATGCACATTCCTGAGGTCTTCTATGCAGACCAGAACAAAACACTTGTGGTTGTGTGATGGAAAAGCATTCATTACTATCAGTGCTGAGATCCAAGCCAAGGTTTGCTGCTCAGTTCTGTCACTGGGCAGATATTTATTGCTTAGTCAATGACCGGGAAGCTGATTCGTTATCTAGTTTACCATCCACTTAATTTCAGCCTTCGGAATTGTTCGCATGCCATTGAAATGATGTGCTGCATAATACAAAGACGACCCTTTATCACATACACACACACAGGAACTGACAAATGGTCATTTCACACAAGGTTAAAAGGAATTTTAAGAAATGTTTATTATATTGTATCGCTCTTCCCAAAGGAAAGTGGCAGTGACCAGTGAGAAATATGTAGGAAAGAAATGCCATGCATCCTGGATAAATAAAACAAATTAATAAATGCCCTTTGTATGGCTTTCAATAACTAGACATAGCTTGTGGTAAGACCAAACTTAATTTTTGGCTACATTTTAGTTTCTTCTATTTGCTGTCAGAAGTGTAGGGCTATTGTTGCAAAAATATCAGTGATCTGAATGCGAGGTTTGACAACGATGCATCCTGCAGCATCTGTATTTAAAGAAGAGACTATTTCATATGTTGCTCACTTGCATTCTGAGTTTAGTGTGTTAAACAGAAATGGATCACATTATACAGTTAATTACTTGCTTTAAAGTGGCATCACAGGCCACATGGAAAAGTGCATCAGTTTGTATTGGAGAATTACCATTACTAACATGTATGATAAGAAAGTGAGTGTCAGAACAAACAGTGTCAAAACAAACACAGAACTGAACAAAAATTGCATAAACGAAGTGTAACTAAACCTATATTTAAAGACGAGCAGAAAACACAGGTTGCTCACTTGTATTCTGAGTCTAATGTGAGCTTGTTGGTATAGTCTTCTGAAGTCACACTACAAATCATTAGAGCTCCCTCTAGCAGCAGCCCAGTAATAGCATTACTGGGAAGTTTATTAATTTAATTTCTACACTATTTTTAATAGTTAACCTCAATGATATGTGTAGAGAGAGGACAAGCTGATAGCGTAAAATTGTATCAAAAGAAAATAAGTTATCTAGGAATCAACACTCTACACAAACTGCAAAACCTCTGCAGGACAGCCATGCTATATGAGTCTAACAAGGTGGCACCCCAGTGGAACTGCTGTACTCTGGCAGCAACTGGGGAGTGGCTCTCCACAGTAGCTAGATCTTTTGGAGAAGCTGTGTGCTATTACGCTCTGGCCTGGGTGCCCACACAACGGTTCTGACAATGGAGGTCCTCCAACCTGTTTTTGATTTCAGAGTGTGCAACCTGCTTTACAAAAAAGGCGACTAGTTTGTTTCTAATTGGTTACTTGCAGAGAATAATCCACACCGCAAAGGAATTACAGACTGAATCCATTATCATTTGCATATAGAGCACATTGAACTGTGACCCAGCAGCCTACAGAAGCTAGCATTAGCAAATGCAATAATTCCTTAGATGTGGCCATAATGTATGGCACACACACATTGCAATTATTACCCTGGTCAGTCATCATTTACAGTTACAACTGTTCATTCATTAATGTTACACATACAAATTGATCTCATACTATCTTTTCACATATTTATATCTCCCAGCACATACTCATTTCGGTCTAACATCAATAACTATCGAACCATGCTCATACAATTAAGGAAAACCTGTTATATGCTCTGAGTCACTGACTTGAAACAAGTATACAGCAGGCTCAGGAAACTAACATTATCAGAAGAGATCAACAATGGCAGTCCTCCAAATTACTCTAATGACAGGTTTCTTTTAGGCTACATTTACAGTACTGCACATGGGAGGCTAGGGTTTTTCCTCCAGCGAGAATCATCAGCTTCTTGGCAGGCGTTCTAAACGCTGTATGCACATACTGTGTGCGACAAGCAGCAGCTTTCAGTAGCTTCAGTTCAGGTGGTGGTGGTCCTCAATGATTCGAAGAGTCCAACAGAGCGGATTGGAAACCCATTAAAAGATCCGATGTAGCCACCATAGAAAAGAAAGGGGAGGAGTGTGAGACCCCTTTATAGTGTAGTATGTATTTAGATGTCATTATTTCTTAAATTAAGAGATATGAGAAAAAGAAAAGAAAAAAAATGACTTTCATCTATTGAGGTTGTGATGACCCAGGCAGGCAAAAACATATAATGTTCCATGAGGTGTAGCAGCACAGTGGCTAAATGGTTAGCACTTCCGCCTGGCAGTACTAGGGTCATTGGTTAGAATCCCAGCCACCTGCCTGGAGTTTGCATGTTCTCCCTGTGCCTGCGTGGGTTTCCTCCGGGTACTCCTGTTTCCTCCTACACACCAAAGACATGCTGGTAGGTTAATTGGATCCTGTCTAAATTGGCCCTAGTATGTGTATATATGAATGTGAGTTAGGGACCGTAGATTGTACGCCCCTTGAGGGTTAGGGACTGATGTGAATATATAATATATATGTAAAGCTTTGCGTGAATTGACGGCGCTATATAAGTACCTGAAATAAATAAATAATAAATGCGGCCTTTTCTTTATGTAGAGTGCAATTGGTTGTTCTTGAAGTAATAGGGGTCTCAATCCTGGATCCTCTATGGGTTCTCAGGTGGGTATTGTACTGGAAGGATAGCAGGAGGTAAAAAGCTCATCAATGAAGCAAAAGGCAGAGGTGCCCAGTGTGGTGTGTCTAAGAATGGGTCAGAGTCATCAAGTTAGATGAACTTAGCCTTATTTCACTAAAATATGTGTTTCATGGCTATGGTCTCAATCCTGGGTCCTCTATGGGTTCTCAGGTGGGTATTGTACTGGAAAGATAGAAGGAGGTAAAACGCTCATCAATGAAACGAATGGCAGAGGTGCCCAGTGTGGTGTATCTAAGGATGGGTTAGAGTCATCAAGTTGGATGAACTTAGCTTTATTTCACCAAAATATGTGTTTCATGGTTATAACTCACCACTTCCTCAGTTTAAGGTGATACACAAATGCTTGCCATTTTTCAGTTCTCTCTTCCACTCAAGTGTGCCTGTGTGAGCAAGGCCACTGTTGTTTGCATGTAGCCTCTCATCTGAGCAGTTACTGTATCTACAAATAGAGCCTACGACTGACTCTGGATACAGAAACTGTTCGTATACCATTGGAGTTTCTGCTGAGTTCCTGGCTGCACACAACTGATTGCAGCTAATCAACAGTTAGTATGTGGCCATAGCACACAGCGTTGCTGCATCCAGAAGCAGCGTTTAGCCAACTCTGAACACAGCCAACTATCAGCTCCCACCCATCCATTTGAATGCCCTATGGGGCAATAACATGTTTTGACAATGGAGTATTGTACAAAGTTTTTCCAAGTTACTGTTAAAATCTCTGTGAGAACACTCATTTCCTTTTTGTTTGGAGAAAAGGAAAGGAAGTTGAGAATATACATTCATTGGCCAATTTATTAGGTACACCTGTTCAATTGTTTGGTAGCACAAATTGCTAATCAGCCAATCACATTTCAGTAACTCAATGTATTTAGGCATGTAGATGTGGTGAAGATGACTTGCTGAAGTTCAAACCCAGCATTAGAATGAAGAAGAAAGGGGATTTAAATGACTTTGAACGTGGTATGGTTGTTGGTGCCAGACGGGCTGATCTGAGTATTTCAAAAACTGTTGATCTACTGGGATTTTCACACAAAACCATCTCTAGGATTTACAGAGAATGGTCTGAAAAAGAGAAAATATCCATTGAGCAGCAGTTCTGTGGATGAAAATGCCTTGTTGATGTCAGAGGTCTGAGGAGAATGGGAAGACTGGTTGCTGCGACATTAAGATGGTAGGGTCAGAATTTGGCGTAAACAACATGAAAGCATGCCTTGTATCAACGGTTGCGGTGGTGGTGGTGGTATAATGGTGTGCGGGATATTTTCTTGGCACCAGCAAGGTGTACCTAATAAAGCGCCCGGTGAGTGTATATGCAGCTTCATTTCACTGGCTTAGTCACATGGTATATTGCAGTAGGTCCTGGTGGGTTTCAGAATGGGTACATATATGCTTGTATTCTCCCACAGACAGCTCTGCATATAGTGGGGCCCTGTGGTAGCTATAAAGGTGCAAGACAGATGCCCAATGCCCAATACATTTTAGCACAATAAGGTAATGATTTCCCAGTTATGAAGCTTATGTTCCCCTTTAACAGTGTAGAGTCACAATAGAGGCCTACCCTGGGATGGGTTCTTCTGGGCTATGCTAGGCACCTGTAATAGGATCACTCTACTTTATATTTGGGGTACACTTATTCTTTGCCATTTTCATCAATACCCTAGGACAAGGCTGAGGCCGCCGTGAGGGAATACTCAGCCTTAGAGCGGGCCTTCACTCTTAGAGATGAATGTACACTGTGCACACTTGCACAATAACTGTCTTCGAGTTAACTCTTGGGCCCCGTGCCTATGTACACCTTCACTGTTGTGTTTCAATTAGGGGGACACACTAAGGCTAGGTTCACCTTAGCCCACATGCTGGTTGTGGATGTAGGAATTTATGCAATTCCTGCAACCACCCATGGTTGCATCGCGTCTCTCATGTAAGATGCAGGGGGATGTCATTCATTCTGAATAGCACCCCTACACATCTCATCCCATAGCGTGATTATGGGTGTGGGATTTGCATGGAAACCGTATGATCACAAAGACCATGCAGTTTCCATGTGGATGCATTTTGGAAAAGGTACATGCACCTTTTCCTTGCATGAAACACAGGCACAGAAGCCCATTCAAACTAATGTGAACCAGGGGTTAGCCTTGTCCACTTCCACTTGTCCAGTGTTTTCCTCTACATCTTCTGGTAGCAGAACAGGGCCCCGTCATGCACTTAGTGTGAGCTCCGAGAGTGCACTAGACTTAACTCTTGAGCTTCTGGACCTCTGTACAGGATGGAGACCTTGGTGGTGCCAATCTACTCCCAGTGCTATGGGAGATAGACTGCTGTCAGAGTGCCGACAACTTCTCCCTCGCTGCTAGAGGCTATCCCACCTGTAACAGGTGCATGCTAACGACAGGCTACTTGACTGATTGTTAGCTTCTGTTAACCTGGGTAACCACACTACCTGACTTCACTCTGGGATGACTCCTAGGGGGTTATTTACTAAAACTGGAGAATGCAAAATCTGGTGCAACTCTGCCTAGAAACCATTTAGCTGCCAGGTTTTTTTGTCAAAGCTTATATGAACAAACTAAAGTTAGAAGCTGATTGACTACTATGCACAGCTGCACCAGATTCTGAGGGCACCAGATTTAGTAAATCTACACCTTAGTGTTGTCTCTTCAAACCCCAGTGTTTCTAGTGATCCAAATCTGTAGACTGTTAAATGTACCAGTTTCTTGTATTGCACTCCTTTCATAACTTCAGACGAGGCAGAAAGCAAAGTTTCAAGGCTTTACTTAGAGTGCAAAACATGACAAAGTCCACATGCACAAGAACAGTTCTTTCCTACATCCCTAAACCCTAACTCAGGCTTGTGTGCTGCCCCATCACACCTGTGAAGGTAGATACCATCAATGATAAAGTCCAAGGTTATCAGCAGCGTTCAGCAGCTGGTGTCTTCGGGTTGAATCTCCAGGGTTCTATATCATGGCAGCACAGTGTAAAGCATGAGTAACACAAGAGACAGAGCAGACTCCCTGGGCTCCGGACCACTGTCCCTTTTACACCCCTCAGGATCGGTGGGCCCGACTGTGACAGGAGTCACTTTGGGAGGGGGGGCCCATGGAACCCAGCTCACTTTGGAGAGGTGGGGAGACCCCTGTCTCAGCTCCCCATATCCCTCTTATGTGTAAATCACCCAGTGCCTGTTAGGGGTACAGGGTGATCTGTCCTAATATTGTGTGGGCTTTGTCTCAGACTATGTAGACACGTTTAGGAGATAGGCGGGGTAGGGGTTGTTGATTGTTTAATGTTAGGTGGCTGCATCCCATTGCTCTATTGTTTGTCTGGCTTGGGAGCAAACTATTATGGGATGTATGTGTTTATGTGTAATAGCTTAGTGGGGGGGGGGGGTGTCTCCAGCAGCTCTCCCTCCTGATGGGACTGTCTGCTGGTGTGAAGTTTTATACCTGTGTGTCTCTTGTTACTAAATGTAGATTGCCCCACCCTGTGTCATTATGCAGGGAGGGGGGATTGTCCCCTGAGTGTATATATCTTGTATCTGTGTTCAAATAAAGAGTTCCATGTTAAGACAGACTGGTGTCGTCTAGTCTTGTATTATCGGCTGTGGTGTCTGTTGTCGGTGTTCGGACGGGGAAGCGGTATTCTAACGGAAGTACTCAAGCGCAGTCTGGGTCGGTTCCGTTACACCGACTCAAAAGGAAAACCTGGGAATTAAGGTTAACCCTAACCCTCCTGTCCAGGGCAGCACCTAACTAGCTAAATTGCAACCCGCTTAAACGCAACCAAACGTAATTTTAGACAAAAAAAGGCAGGTATCAGCATGACAAGAGGTCTGACCATTTAAAAACCTTTCGTGCAATGTTCTTTTTATCTCTTGGTAAAATGGAGATTACCCAGTGTCATTCTATACTGATAATAACTGTAATAGGAAGGACATACATAGATTTACTCTTTATTTATTACTGGCATTTATTTAGTACCAACAATTTATACAGCACTTTACATACAGTATATTGTACATCAGTGTTTCTCAACCTTTTTTAGTTAAAGCACCCTTTAAAACTATGGACAATGTCAAGTCACCCTCTAAAATTATGGACTGTCCTGAGGCACCCTTTAAAATGATGCACAGTTTTGAGGCACCCCATTATAAAATGTAAAAAACTACTGTAATAGTTTTATATAATGCAGCAACATCCATACACGTAGGACACCCAACGTTAGAGGTGATGCATTCTTCCAAAGCAAATATGCTTTTACACACTGGTACTGACTAATATTCCAATGTTTCTTTCCTTCCTCCGTTATTCTCCATCACTGAACTAATATGACCCCAGCACTGATGGAGAGGGGCAGGGGAGGGTTGAACAAGGATGCTGTTCAGGCAAACAACATCCTCCTTATCAACTAATGATGTTATTGGTTGTCAGGGTGCCGGCGGCTAGCAGGTTGTAACAGTGTAGTGCACAATGTGGCTTTGTGTAACTAAAAGGCAGGCTTGTTCCACTCGTTGGCTTGTATATAAGTTTTGGGCAATTTTTAGACATTTTGCCAAGGCACCCCCGAAGAAACCCCAAGGCACCCTGATTGAAAAAGGCTGTTGTACATTCAGTCCCTGCCCTCAAGGAGCTTATAACCTAAGGTCCCGATCTCACATGCTTAGATACACAAACTACGACCAACTTAGACAGGAGCTAATTTATCCACCAAAGTATGGGTGGAAACCCATGCAAGCACAGGGAGAATATGCCAACTCCATGCAGGTAGTGGCATGGTTTGAACCGCTGACCCTAGTGCTGCAAGGAAGAATGCTAACCACTAAGTGCTGCCCACTTTACTTATGCATCCCATCATACACTGTGGCTGAAAAGCTGATGCATACATTTGTGTTCTCCTGACTTGACTACTGCAATGCTCTACTCACTGGTGTCCCTAAATCCACTAATAATCGACTACAATATGTAAAAAATTATGCAGCCAGAAACCTCACTAAGTCTGGTACAAGTGACCATATTACCCCTAACCTGGAGTAATTGCACTGGCTACCCGTCAGGTTTCATGTAGACTTTAAGATCCTCTTGCTCACCTTTAAGGCTCTTCATGGCTTGGCACCCCATTCTCTGTCTGAACTTTTATCTACTTACTTTCTTCCTCATAACATCCGCTCCTCAAATTCTGGTCTTCTGTGTGTTCTCCCTACTAACCTACACTCGATAGGAGACAGAGCCTTCTCCTGCTATGCTCCAAAACTCTGGAATTCACTTCCAAGGAAAATCAGAGTCATTTTCTCTAAATTGATTCAAATCAAATATAAAAACATTTTTCTTTAGATGAGCTTTCACTTAATTGTCCTTTTTTTCCTTTGTTTTATACTGTGTATTTCTTGTATTTTCATTGTAAAAAAAAAAAATTATATAAAATAAAGTTTATTATTATTATTATTATTATATATACAGCCAAACCATGTCATTCACTGGTTTACAAAGAACCTTGACAATTCTTTTGTCTGAAGTCCCAACACCAGGATGTTCTCCTACACTAGGGCAAATTTAAGCAATACTACTATTATGTTTTGGAAAACAACTAAAACATAAAGGGGTGATTCAGTATAGCATTTGCAACACTTTTTAGGCATTCATTTTGTCTAAGAATGTCCTGCACTAAATTCAGAAAAGCAGTGCAACAGTTCTCATGTTATGACAGACACATGCAACAAATGTAGCTCGTAACAGAGACATTTTTACATTATGTCGAAATGGCTGTGACAAATTCATGAAGAAATACCACTGTTTCAGAGATAATAAAAAGATAAATAAGATCACTTTCATTTTGGAGTATTTTGTGTCGGAAATAAGGTGTTTTCCCTCCATGTTGCTGGTTGGTAGGACGCTGGCACCCCGGGGCCTACATCATCCAATAAGGTTTGACACACATACTTAATTGTTGGCTTGGATGCAGGCAGCCACCATGTCTGCACCACTTTCAAGAAATCTAGGAATATACAGTATGTACAAAAAAGAACTTGATGGCATCTGCAGCTAGAACTTTAGTGCTGCAAGACAAGAATGCTGCACTCACATGTCTTTAAAGAGAATGTGAAGTGGTAGTAACCGCTACTTTGTCACTTTGTTATAATAAAGCTTACCTGTAGGTAAAATGAATATCTCCTAAACGAGCACCACTTAAGAGATATTCACATGTTTTGTGTTCTGAATTGAGGGAAAAGTGATGTGCCGTCAATCCCGAGCTTTGAGTCGTGTACCTGACCACCACGCACATGTGTAGAAGTGACGTCACTGTGGCTCGGTCATTTAAACAGATGGAGCCCACAAACATGGAAGCTCTGTCAGTGGTGAAAGCGCACCGCTGGAGTGCTTCATTTTACAGGTAAGTCTTTCATTATGCTTTAGTATGCAGTGCTATTTTTCAGGACTTTACTACCGCTTTAAGTCATTTTTTTCCCACAGTCACCACTCATATGCATATTCCCAATGCAAGTCTCATGCTGATTGGTGGCTTAGGAGAACATGAGGACTATGCAGTTCTGGAGAGAAAAGAATTGTCTGATATTGTACTCATTTGTCACTAAGCAATCAGGTTCCTCCATGTGTGGCCAGCTGTACCGTAATAACTACTGTGTTATACTTACTCCATGCTGATAGAACATTTATGATCCCAATAAAAGGCCCAGTGTTCTTCTGCATTAACAGTACAAAGTAGCAATTACATCGGTGACTTTCTCCCTGCTAAATAGAATGATAGACACTTATACATGATATAATGCTTGGCCTTCATAAAGCATCAGTTTTGAAATTTGGGAAGAAGATCATTAAAGTACACCTAAATGATGTGGACAATGTGGTAGATGGTTTGACGTGGTTAACTGCTTCTGGCAGACCTATCGGAGTAGGAATCCTTATATTGGTTTCTGCAGTGGGTGGTCTCATTTTATTTTGTGGTTTGTTTAAATTGTCACAGAAAAAGGAACTTTTAACTGACATAAAATTTGTGAGCAAACCTTTCTCAGAATAGAAACAGTTGAAACCAGTAAATGCTTTTAAATATAATTTATTTGCATTTTCCAGCAGTGGAAACATGTTTCTGAAAAAGAATGTGTAATATATTCCTTTGAGGCCAAATAATCTACTTAAAATGTGAAAACCTAATGTGAAGTTAGTATAGAGTTCCTTATACATTTTATTCACTGCTTATGTTTAGTACTGATTTTCTTTTTGCCATTGAATTAAAGCAGTTTTAAACCCCAAACCAAAAATGTAATACAGTATATTGTAGCATACCATTCATTACATGTAATGGCTGTATTACACCTCCTGTATTAGAGTGCCCCCATTCTGGATAATGAGTACAGGGAGCTCAGCAGACAGCACTGTCAGTCGGGAAAGGTTGGGAGGGGTAATTTTAAACGTACAAGCAGAGTTAAATACACTTACACATTGAAGCCAAACTCCAGCTACCACTTTTAGAATAAATTACAGAAGGTTTTTTTTTTTTTCTTTTGGAAAAAGACTAGAGATGAGCGAATCGAAGTATCCGAAGTGGAATTCGAGTCGAATATCGGAAAAATTTCGATTCGTGCCGAATCCGAAAAACAGCCTAATTCGGACGCGCGAATCGAAATTTTTCCGAAAATGGCGGCTGACATGTGCGGCGACGGAGCGGGGATGTCGGGGAAGGCGCGCAGACAAGGCGCGCTGCCCCATAATGCATTCCTCAACGACATGTGATCGCATCAGCCAATCAGCAGCCAGCCAGCCAGCACTGTGTAATGGTCGAGGTATATATAGCGGCCATTTTGGAAATCTTCATTTGCCTGCAGTCATTGAACAGAGGCAGACCGCTCTGTACTAGGGACAGGGACAGAGTTAGGGCCACAGAAACGAGAATTGGGGACAGAGAGAAGTTACTTAGGGACAGAGAACCATTACTCAGGGACACAGACTTGTTAATGAGGGCCACAGAATCGTTATTTAGGGACAAAGAAACGCTAGTTAGGGCCACAGAATTCATACTCAGGGACAGACAGAATTGTTACTCAGTGCCAGAGAATTGTTACTTAGGGCCACAGAAACGTTATTAGGGCCACAGAATTTTTACTCAGGGACAGACAGAATTGTTACTGAGTGCCAGAGAATTGTTACTCAGGGACAGACAGAATTGTTACTGAGTGCCAGAGAATTCTTACTCAGGGCCACAGAATTCATTCTCAGGGACAGACAGAATTGTTACTCAGGGACAGACAGAATTGTTACTGAGTGCCAGAGAATTGTTACTCAGGGACAGACAGAATTGTTACTGAGTGCCAGAGAATTGTTACTCAGGGACAGACAGAATTGTTACTGAGTGCCAGAGAATTGTTACTCAGGGACAGACAGAATTGTTACTGAGTGCCAGAGAATTGTTACTCAGGGACAGACAGAATTGTTACTGAGTGCCAGAGAATTGTTACTCAGGGACAGACAGAATTGTTACTGAGTGCCAGAGAATTGTTACTCGCACAGACACAAAATTGTTACTTGCACAGACACAGAATTGTTACTCGCGCAGACACAGAATTGTTACTCAGGGCCACAGAATTCATACTCAGGGACAGACAGAATTGTTACTGAGTGCCAGAGAATTGTTACTCAGGGACAGACAGAATTGTTACTGAGTGCCAGAGAATTGTTACTCAGGGACAGACAGAATTGTTACTGAGTGCCAGAGAATTGTTACTCGCACAGACACAAAATTGTTACTTGCACAGACACAGAATTGTTACTCGCACAGACACAGAATTGTTACTCAGGGCCACAGAATTCATACTCAGGGACAGACAGAATTGTTACTGAGCGCCAGAGAATTGTTACTCAGGGACAGACAGAATTGTTACTGAGTGCCAGAGAATTGTTACTCAGGGACAGACAGAATTGTTACTGAGTGCCAGAGAATTGTTACTCAGGGACAGACAGAATTGTTACTGAGTGCCAGAGAATTGTTACTCAGGGACAGACAGAATTGTTACTGAGTGCCAGAGAATTGTTACTCGCACAGACACAAAATTGTTACTTGCACAGACACAGAATTGTTACTCGCACAGACACAGAATTGTTACTCAGGGCCACAGAATTCATACTCAGGGACAGACAGAATTGTTACTGAGTGCCAGAGAATTGTTACTCAGGGACAGACAGAATTGTTACTGAGTGCCAGAGAATTGTTACTCAGGGACAGACAGAATTGTTACTGAGTGCCAGAGAATTGTTACTCGCACAGACACAAAATTGTTACTTGCACAGACACAGAATTGTTACTCGCGCAGACACAGAATTGTTACTCAGGGCCACAGAATTCATACTCAGGGACAGACAGAATTGTTACTGAGTGCCAGAGAATTGTTACTCAGGGACAGACAGAATTGTTACTGAGTGCCAGAGAATTGTTACTCAGGGACAGACAGAATTGTTACTGAGTGCCAGAGAATTGTTACTCGCACAGACACAAAATTGTTACTTGCACAGACACAGAATTGTTACTCGCACAGACACAGAATTGTTACTCAGGGCCACAGAATTCATACTCAGGGACAGACAGAATTGTTACTGAGCGCCAGAGAATTGTTACTCAGGGACAGACAGAATTGTTACTGAGTGCCAGAGAATTGTTACTCAGGGACAGACAGAATTGTTACTGAGTGCCAGAGAATTGTTACTCAGGGACAGACAGAATTGTTACTGAGTGCCAGAGAATTGTTACTCAGGGACAGACAGAATTGTTACTGAGTGCCAGAGAATTGTTACTCGCACAGACACAAAATTGTTACTTGCACAGACACAGAATTGTTACTCGCACAGACACAGAATTGTTACTCAGGGCCACAGAATTCATACTCAGGGACAGACAGAATTGTTACTGAGTGCCAGAGAATTGTTACTCAGGGACAGACAGAATTGTTACTGAGTGCCAGAGAATTGTTACTCAGGGACAGACAGAATTGTTACTGAGTGCCAGAGAATTGTTACTCGCACAGACACAAAATTGTTACTTGCACAGACACAGAATTGTTACTCGCGCAGACACAGAATTGTTACTCAGGGCCACAGAATTCATACTCAGGGACAGACAGAATTGTTACTGAGTGCCAGAGAATTGTTACTCAGGGACAGACAGAATTGTTACTGAGTGCCAGAGAATTGTTACTCAGGGACAGACAGAATTGTTACTGAGTGCCAGAGAATTGTTACTCGCACAGACACAAAATTGTTACTTGCACAGACACAGAATTGTTACTCGCGCAGACACAGAATTGTTACTCAGGGCCACAGAATTCATACTCAGGGACAGACAGAATTGTTACTGAGTGCCAGAGAATTGTTACTCAGGGACAGACAGAATTGTTACTGAGTGCCAGAGAATTGTTACTCAGGGACAGACAGAATTGTTACTGAGTGCCAGAGAATTGTTACTCGCACAGACACAAAATTGTTACTTGCACAGACACAGAATTGTTACTCGCACAGACACAGAATTGTTACTCAGGGCCACAGAATTCATACTCAGGGACAGACAGAATTGTTACTGAGCGCCAGAGAATTGTTACTCAGGGACAGACAGAATTGTTACTGAGTGCCAGAGAATTGTTACTCAGGGACAGACAGAATTGTTACTGAGTGCCAGAGAATTGTTACTCAGGGACAGACAGAATTGTTACTGAGTGCCAGAGAATTGTTACTCAGGGACAGACAGAATTGTTACTGAGTGCCAGAGAATTGTTACTCGCACAGACACAAAATTGTTACTTGCACAGACACAGAATTGTTACTCGCGCAGACACAGAATTGTTACTCAGGGCCACAGAATTCATACTCAGGGACAGACAGAATTGTTACTGAGTGCCAGAGAATTGTTACTCAGGGACAGACAGAATTGTTACTGAGTGCCAGAGAATTGTTACTCAGGGACAGACAGAATTGTTACTGAGTGCCAGAGAATTGTTACTCGCACAGACACAAAATTGTTACTTGCACAGACACAGAATTGTTACTCGCACAGACACAGAATTGTTACTCGCACAGACACAGAATTGTTACTCAGGGCCACAGAATTCATACTCAGGGACAGACAGAATTGTTACTGAGTGCCAGAGAATTGTTACTCAGGGACACCTAATCGTTGAATTAAATAGTATGTCAGACAACATGCAGAGGAGTGGCAGAGGAGGCAATGTTTTAGGAGCGAGCAGACGTGGCAGCAGAGGAAGGGGTCGAGGCAGCAGTATTCGCAGCCAGAGGCCAGTGCTCCCGGTGTCATCCAGCGGTCGTGTCTCCACCGACAACCCTGCCGTCATTGATTGGTTGGCTCGGTCGTCTTCCTCTTCCCAGGTCACCTCTGACACCTACAGCCAACGGTCGGTGGGTACGTCAGACACAACCGTTAGTTGGCATGGCCCGGGACCAAGCCCACTGAAATCACGTGTCCTCTACCTGCCCCTGTCCTTTGCTGTTCCCTCACCAAGCGAAGTATCGCATGCTGTGGGCTCAGCCCCACTGTACAGTGAGGAAGAGCTAACAGAGGGCGGTCAGGAACGGGGGGAGACATCAGCCTTTTCAGCAGCCAAGCGAACAAGTACTGGCGAGGAGAGTGGCTCGGTAGCCGGTCTAGAGACAGGTCTGTCTCCTGACCCAGACGCAGCCGAGGGGGCTAGTAGTGAGGCGGAGACCCTACTTGATGATGAGGAGGTTGATCGCACTTGGCAGCCTCGTCGTCATCAGGCAATTTCTTCCGCATCATCAGGAGAAGAGGGTGGCAGCTTGGCAGCGAGCAAAACAGTCGGTGGGTTGCCCAGGAGACAGCAGCAGGGTCGCATCAGTGTCAGTGGAGCCAAACGTCCACGGAGTAGAGCACCAGCTCCACTGCAGCCTACCACCACGGCCAGTAGTGGTGCCGGTGCGCACGGAGGAAGTAGCAGTCAGCCAGTGAAGAGTAGCGGGGGCAAAGTTTCCTACTCGGTGGTGTGGCAATTTTTCCTCAAGCCGCCCGAGGAAGTAAACGTAGCCGTATGTCGACTATGTGGCCAGAAATGCAAGCGTGGCCAGGGGGCCCATGTTGGGACTACAGCGTTGCGTCAGCATATGCAGCGTCACCATTCGGTGGCCTGGGAAAACCGTGATAAACATACGGCGGTTCTGCCTGCCCCAGCCCCCGCTCCATCACCCGCTCCGTTACTTGCTCCGTCACCCGACGTCGTCAATCGCCCTCTATCAGCCAGTCAAGGCTCCAACACCTCTGCTGAGGGGAGTTGTCGCTCATTGGCATCTTCCGCTCGTTCAGATGCTCCTTCTCCTGCTACTCCTCTTCTCGGATTCCGTCAACAGTCTTTCTTGGAATCCGTATCCAAGAGACAACAGTTTGCGAGCACGCACCCGACGGTGCAAAAGCTGAACGTCCTCCTGTCCAAGTTGCTGGTGCTGCAGTCCCTCCCTTTCCAACTGGTGGACTCAGCACCTTTCCGAGAAATGATGGCTTGTGCCGCGCCGCGGTGGAGAGTGCCAAGCCGTCATTTCTTTGCCCAAAAGGCAGTGCCAGCCCTGCATTCACATGTAGAAGAGATGGTGGGCCAGTCTTTGAGCATGTCGGTCTCTGCCAAAGTGCACGGCAGCGCCGACGTGTGGAGCTGTAACTACGGTCAGGGACAGTACATGTCATTTACGGCCCACTGGGTGAACGTGGTGCCGGCACAGCCGCACCAGCAACTTGGACAGGTCACGACGCTTTTGCCTCCACGTTTGCACGTCCTTGGTCCAGCAAGCATGTCCGCCTCTACCACCTCTTTTTCCGCCGTGTCCTCAGCCGCCACCCCCGTGCCAAGTCCCATTACCCGACCGGCATATCACATGTGCAGGGCGCAACGGTGTCACGCTGTGCTGCACCTGGTATGCCTTGGCGAACGTAGTCACACAGGGGAGGAACTGCTGAGTGTAATGAACAGAGAAATCGACAGATGGCTGTCTCCGCGCAAACTAAAAATCGGAACCATGTTGACTGACAACGGAAAGAACATGGTGTCTGCTCTGCGTCAAGGAAGGTTGTGCCATGCGCCATGCATGGCTCACGTGTTCAATCTGGTTGTCAAGCGGTTCCTAAAATCCACCATCCCACTGCAAGACATCCTTAAAATGTCACGTAAACTGTGCATGCATTTCAGCCATTCCTACACCGCAAAGAACACCCTCATTGAGCTGCAGCGGCAGAACGGAATTCCACAGCATCGCCTGATCTGCGACGTTGCAACAAGGTGGAATTCAACCCTACACATGTTAGACCGCCTTTACGAGCAGCGAAAGGCCATCACCGATTTCCTGATGTTACAAGCGGATAAAGGTACTCCCCTGTGTAACTTAGATGTCAGCCATTGGCAGCTCATGCGTGACACCTGCCGCTTGCTCAGGCCCTTTGAGGAGGCCACGCTATTCGTGAGTCGGCAGGACTATGGGATGAACGACGTCATTCCTCTGTTGCACGTCCTGGAACAAATGCTGTTAACAATGGCTGGTCAGGGTGCGGTAGACGTGGCGCACAGATCTCAACGCCACATGACCCCTGTGGGGGCAGGACAGGAAGAAGAGGAGGAGGTAGAGGAGGACATTTGTGCTCAGGAATTATTGAGTGAAATGGGTGGTTTTTCCACTCAGCGGACAGGAGTGGAGGAGCAGGAGCATCTGGTAGAGGAGGAGGAGGAGGAGACAGAGGACCCAGACGCACCGTGGCAGTATGCTGTGGAGATGGAGGCAGGGAGTCCCTCGCATTCCTTGGCACAAATGGCCCATAGCATGCTCGGTTGCTTGCGTAGCGACAGCCGAATAATAACCATCAGACAGAGGGATGACTTTTGGCTGTCCACCTTGTTGGACCCTCGCTACCGGTCCAAAATGGTGGCCTTTTTCACACCTGCTGAGAGGGAGGCCAAAATTACGTACTATAAAAACCACCTATGTAGTCAGTTGGTCTCTGCCTTTGTGCGCCATCGTCCATCCTCAGACACTGTGGGCCCTGTGCGCTCGCGTTCCGCTGGCATGGCAGCAGGGGAGGGGTGGGGTGGTAGGAGCAGTGGCAGCTCCACCAGCAGCGGCTGCCTCAGTCTGCAGTCGATGATGAGTAGCTTTCTTCACCAGCGCAGTGAGGAAACTACTAACCAGCCGCAGCAGCAGCAGCAGCATCAGGTGGACCTGGAGCAGGAGCTCAAACAACAGGCTTGGGCCTACTTGGACAGCACCCTGCCAACCGAGGTAGACAATCCCCTTGACTACTGGGCAACGAAACTTGACCTTTGGCCCCAACTAGCTGAATTTGCCCTTGAAAGGCTGTCATGCCCGGCCAGTAGCGTGGCATCGGAGCGCGTGTTTAGTGCGGCAGGAGGTATTGTAACTCCGCGGAGGACACGACTGTCCACCCAAAGTGTGGAGAGACTCACGTTTGTGAAAATGAATCAGGCGTGGATTAGTCTGGATTTCAAACCACCAGTTCCTGACACAACTGACTAAATCCGCCATGAATCATGCCTCAAACATGTGCCACTTTCAGGTCTCCTCACACTGCTGGTGTGTTGAATTTTTTGACATAGGGTGCTGGCAGATTACGGGCCTCCTATAGCTGCTGCCAGGCCCCTAATCTGCCATAGGCCCCTATATACCACCTCCTCCTGCTGCTGCCAGGTCCAGAGTCTCTCATGGGTCCCTGTACGGCCTCCCATTGCTGCTGTCTCCATCGCCACACTCTGCTGCCATGTGCCACTTTCAGGTCTCTTCACACTGCTGGTGTGTTAAATTTTTTGACATAGGGTGCAGGCAGATTACGGGCCTCACATAGCTGCTGCCAGGCCCCTAATCTGCCATGGGCCCCTATATACCGCCTCCTCATGCTGCTGCCAAGTCCAGAGTCTCTCATGGGTCCCTGTACGGCCTCCCATTGCTGCTGTCTCCATCGCCACACTCTGCTGCCATGTGCCACTTTCAGGTCTCTTCACACTGCTGGTGTGTTAAATTTTTTGACATAGGGTGCAGGCAGATTACGGGCCTCACATAGCTGCTGCCAGGCCCCTAATCTGCCATGGGCCCCTATATACCGCCTCCTCATGCTGCTGCCAAGTCCAGAGTCTCTCATGGGTCCCTGTACGGCCTCCCATTGCTGCTGTCTCCATCGCCACACTCTGCTGCCATGTGCCACTTTCAGGTCTCTTCACACTGCTGGTGTGTTTAATTTTTTGACATAGGGTGCAGGCAGATTACGGGCCTCACATAGCTGCTGCCAGGCCCCTAATCTGCCATGGGCCCCTATATACCGCCTCCTCATGCTGCTGCCAAGTCCAGAGTCTCTCATGGGTCCCTGTACGGCCTCCCATTGCTGCTGTCTCCATCGCCACACTCTGCTGCCATGTGCCACTTTCAGGTCTCTTCACACTGCTGGTGTGTTAAATTTTTTGACATAGGGTGCAGGCAGATTACGGGCCTCACATAGCTGCTGCCAGGCCCCTAATCTGCCATGGGCCCCTATATACCGCCTCCTCATGCTGCTGCCAAGTCCAGAGTCTGTCATGGTCCCTGTACGGCCTCCCATTGCTGCTGTCTCCATCGCCACACTCTGCTGCCATGTGCCACTTTCAGGTCTCTTCACACTGCTGGTGTGTTTAATTTTTTGACATAGGGTGCAGGCAGATTACGGGCCTCACATAGCTGCTGCCAGGCCCCTAATCTGCCATGGGCCCCTATATACCGCCTCCTCATGCTGCTGCCAAGTCCAGAGTCTCTCATGGGTCCCTGTACGGCCTCCCATTGCTGCTGTCTCCATCGCCACACTCTGCTGCCATGTGCCACTTTCAGGTCTCTTCACACTGCTGGTGTGTTAAATTTTTTGACATAGGGTGCAGGCAGATTACGGGCCTCACATAGCTGCTGCCAGGCCCCTAATCTGCCATGGGCCCCTATATACCGCCTCCTCATGCTGCTGCCAAGTCCAGAGTCTGTCATGGTCCCTGTACGGCCTCCCATTGCTGCTGTCTCCATCGCCACACTCTGCTGCCATGTGCCACTTTCAGGTCTCTTCACACTGCTGGTGTGTTTAATTTTTTGACATAGGGTGCAGGCAGATTACGGGCCTCACATAGCTGCTGCCAGGCCCCTAATCTGCCATGGGCCCCTATATACCGCCTCCTCATGCTGCTGCCAAGTCTAGAGTCTCTCATGGGTCCCTGTACGGCCTCCCATTGCTGCTGTCTCCATCGCCACACTCTGCTGCCATGTGCCACTTTCAGGTCTCTTCACACTGCTGGTGTGTTAAATTTTTTGACATAGGGTGCAGGCAGATTACGGGCCTCACATAGCTGCTGCCAGGCCCCTAATCTGCCATGGGCCCCTATATACCGCCTCCTCATGCTGCTGCCAAGTCCAGAGTCTGTCATGGTCCCTGTACGGCCTCCCATTGCTGCTGTCTCCATCGCCACACTCTGCTGCCATGTGCCACTTTCAGGTCTCTTCACACTGCTGGTGTGTTAAATTTTTTGACATAGGGTGCAGGCAGATTACGGGCCTCACATAGCTGCTGCCAGGCCCCTAATCTGCCATGGGCCCCTATATACCGCCTCCTCATGCTGCTGCCAAGTCCAGAGTCTGTCATGGTCCCTGTACGGCCTCCCATTGCTGCTGTCTCCATCGCCACACTCTGCTGCCATGTGCCACTTTCAGGTCTCTTCACACTGCTGGTGTGTTTAATTTTTTGACATAGGGTGCAGGCAGATTACGGGCCTCACATAGCTGCTGCCAGGCCCCTAATCTGCCATGGGCCCCTATATACCGCCTCCTCATGCTGCTGCCAAGTCTAGAGTCTCTCATGGGTCCCTGTACGGCCTCCCATTGCTGCTGTCTCCATCGCCACACTCTGCTGCCATGTGCCACTTTCAGGTCTCTTCACACTGCTGGTGTGTTAAATTTTTTGACATAGGGTGCAGGCAGATTACGGGCCTCACATAGCTGCTGCCAGGCCCCTAATCTGCCATGGGCCCCTATATACCGCCTCCTCATGCTGCTGCCAAGTCCAGAGTCTGTCATGGTCCCTGTACGGCCTCCCATTGCTGCTGTCTCCATCGCCACACTCTGCTGCCATGTGCCACTTTCAGGTCTCTTCACACTGCTGGTGTGTTTAATTTTTTGACATAGGGTGCAGGCAGATTACGGGCCTCACATAGCTGCTGCCAGGCCCCTAATCTGCCATGGGCCCCTATATACCGCCTCCTCATGCTGCTGCCAAGTCCAGAGTCTCTCATGGGTCCCTGTACGGCCTCCCATTGCTGCTGTCTCCATCGCCACACTCTGCTGCCATGTGCCACTTTCAGGTCTCTTCACACTGCTGGTGTGTTAAATTTTTTGACATAGGGTGCAGGCAGATTACGGGCCTCACATAGCTGCTGCCAGGCCCCTAATCTGCCATGGGCCCCTATATACCGCCTCCTCATGCTGCTGCCAAGTCCAGAGTCTGTCATGGTCCCTGTACGGCCTCCCATTGCTGCTGTCTCCATCGCCACACTCTGCTGCCATGTGCCACTTTCAGGTCTCTTCACACTGCTGGTGTGTTTAATTTTTTGACATAGGGTGCAGGCAGATTACGGGCCTCACATAGCTGCTGCCAGGCCCCTAATCTGCCATGGGCCCCTATATACCGCCTCCTCATGCTGCTGCCAAGTCTAGAGTCTCTCATGGGTCCCTGTACGGCCTCCCATTGCTGCTGTCTCCATCGCCACACTCTGCTGCCATGTGCCACTTTCAGGTCTCTTCACACTGCTGGTGTGTTAAATTTTTTGACATAGGGTGCAGGCAGATTACGGGCCTCACATAGCTGCTGCCAGGCCCCTAATCTGCCATGGGCCCCTATATACCGCCTCCTCATGCTGCTGCCAAGTCCAGAGTCTGTCATGGTCCCTGTACGGCCTCCCATTGCTGCTGTCTCCATCGCCACACTCTGCTGCCATGTGCCACTTTCAGGTCTCTTCACACTGCTGGTGTGTTAAATTTTTTGACATAGGGTGCAGGCAGATTACGGGCCTCACATAGCTGCTGCCAGGCCCCTAATCTGCCATGGGCCCCTATATACCGCCTCCTCATGCTGCTGCCAAGTCCAGAGTCTGTCATGGTCCCTGTACGGCCTCCCATTGCTGCTGTCTCCATCGCCACACTCTGCTGCCATGTGCCACTTTCAGGTCTCTTCACACTGCTGGTGTGTTTAATTTTTTGACATAGGGTGCAGGCAGATTACGGGCCTCACATAGCTGCTGCCAGGCCCCTAATCTGCCATGGGCCCCTATATACCGCCTCCTCATGCTGCTGCCAAGTCTAGAGTCTCTCATGGGTCCCTGTACGGCCTCCCATTGCTGCTGTCTCCATCGCCACACTCTGCTGCCATGTGCCACTTTCAGGTCTCTTCACACTGCTGGTGTGTTAAATTTTTTGACATAGGGTGCAGGCAGATTACGGGCCTCACATAGCTGCTGCCAGGCCCCTAATCTGCCATGGGCCCCTATATACCGCCTCCTCATGCTGCTGCCAAGTCCAGAGTCTGTCATGGTCCCTGTACGGCCTCCCATTGCTGCTGTCTCCATCGCCACACTCTGCTGCCATGTGCCACTTTCAGGTCTCTTCACACTGCTGGTGTGTTTAATTTTTTGACATAGGGTGCAGGCAGATTACGGGCCTCACATAGCTGCTGCCAGGCCCCTAATCTGCCATGGGCCCCTATATACCGCCTCCTCATGCTGCTGCCAAGTCCAGAGTCTCTCATGGGTCCCTGTACGGCCTCCCATTGCTGCTGTCTCCATCGCCACACTCTGCTGCCATGTGCCACTTTCAGGTCTCTTCACACTGCTGGTGTGTTAAATTTTTTGACATAGGGTGCAGGCAGATTACGGGCCTCACATAGCTGCTGCCAGGCCCCTAATCTGCCATGGGCCCCTATATACCGCCTCCTCATGCTGCTGCCAAGTCCAGAGTCTGTCATGGTCCCTGTACGGCCTCCCATTGCTGCTGTCTCCATCGCCACACTCTGCTGCCATGTGCCACTTTCAGGTCTCTTCACACTGCTGGTGTGTTTAATTTTTTGACATAGGGTGCAGGCAGATTACGGGCCTCACATAGCTGCTGCCAGGCCCCTAATCTGCCATGGGCCCCTATATACCGCCTCCTCATGCTGCTGCCAAGTCTAGAGTCTCTCATGGGTCCCTGTACGGCCTCCCATTGCTGCTGTCTCCATCGCCACACTCTGCTGCCATGTGCCACTTTCAGGTCTCTTCACACTGCTGGTGTGTTAAATTTTTTGACATAGGGTGCAGGCAGATTACGGGCCTCACATAGCTGCTGCCAGGCCCCTAATCTGCCATGGGCCCCTATATACCGCCTCCTCATGCTGCTGCCAAGTCCAGAGTCTGTCATGGTCCCTGTACGGCCTCCCATTGCTGCTGTCTCCATCGCCACACTCTGCTGCCATGTGCCACTTTCAGGTCTCTTCACACTGCTGGTGTGTTAAATTTTTTGACATAGGGTGCAGGCAGATTACGGGCCTCACATAGCTGCTGCCAGGCCCCTAATCTGCCATGGGCCCCTATATACCGCCTCCTCATGCTGCTGCCAAGTCCAGAGTCTGTCATGGTCCCTGTACGGCCTCCCATTGCTGCTGTCTCCATCGCCACACTCTGCTGCCATGTGCCACTTTCAGGTCTCTTCACACTGCTGGTGTGTTTAATTTTTTGACATAGGGTGCAGGCAGATTACGGGCCTCACATAGCTGCTGCCAGGCCCCTAATCTGCCATGGGCCCCTATATACCGCCTCCTCATGCTGCTGCCAAGTCTAGAGTCTCTCATGGGTCCCTGTACGGCCTCCCATTGCTGCTGTCTCCATCGCCACACTCTGCTGCCATGTGCCACTTTCAGGTCTCTTCACACTGCTGGTGTGTTAAATTTTTTGACATAGGGTGCAGGCAGATTACGGGCCTCACATAGCTGCTGCCAGGCCCCTAATCTGCCATGGGCCCCTATATACCGCCTCCTCATGCTGCTGCCAAGTCCAGAGTCTGTCATGGTCCCTGTACGGCCTCCCATTGCTGCTGTCTCCATCGCCACACTCTGCTGCCATGTGCCACTTTCAGGTCTCTTCACACTGCTGGTGTGTTTAATTTTTTGACATAGGGTGCAGGCAGATTACGGGCCTCACATAGCTGCTGCCAGGCCCCTAATCTGCCATGGGCCCCTATATACCGCCTCCTCATGCTGCTGCCAAGTCCAGAGTCTCTCATGGGTCCCTGTACGGCCTCCCATTGCTGCTGTCTCCATCGCCACACTCTGCTGCCATGTGCCACTTTCAGGTCTCTTCACACTGCTGGTGTGTTAAATTTTTTGACATAGGGTGCAGGCAGATTACGGGCCTCACATAGCTGCTGCCAGGCCCCTAATCTGCCATGGGCCCCTATATACCGCCTCCTCATGCTGCTGCCAAGTCCAGAGTCTGTCATGGTCCCTGTACGGCCTCCCATTGCTGCTGTCTCCATCGCCACACTCTGCCATGTGCCACTTTCAGGTCTCTTCACACTGCTGGTGTGTTTAATTTTTTGACATAGGGTGCAGGCAGATTACGGGCCTCACATAGCTGCTGCCAGGCCCCTAATCTGCCATAGGCCCCTATATACCGCCTCCTCATGCTGCTGCCAGGTCCAGAGTCTCTCATGGGTCCCTGTACGGCCTCCCATTGCTGCTTTCTCCATCGCCACACTCTGCCATGTGCCACTTTCAGGTCTCCTCACACACTGCTGGTGTGTTGAATTTTTTGACATAGGGTGCTGGCAGATTACGGGCCTCCCATAGCTGCTGCCAGGCCCCTAATCTGCCATGGGCCCCTATATACCGCCTCCTCATGCTGCTGCCAAGTCCAGAGTCTGTCATGGGTCCCTGTACGGCCTCCCATTGCTGCTGTCTCCATCGCCACACTCTGCCATGTGCCACTTTCAGGTCTCCTCACACACTGCTGGTGTGTAGAATTTTTTGACATAGGGTGCTGGCAGATTACGGGCCTCCCATAGCTGCTGCCAGGCCCCTAATCTGCCATGGGCCCCTATATACCGCCTCCTCATGCTGCTGCCAAGTCCAGAGTCTGTCATGGGTCCCTGTACGGCCTCCCATTGCTGCTGTCTCCATCGCCACACTCTGCTGCCATGTGCCACTTTCAGGTCTCTTCACACTGCTGGTGTGTTAAATTTTTTGACATAGGGTGCAGGCAGATTACGGGCCTCACATAGCTGCTGCCAGGCCCCTAATCTGCCATGGGCCCCTATATACCGCCTCCTCATGCTGCTGCCAAGTCCAGAGTCTGTCATGGTCCCTGTACGGCCTCCCATTGCTGCTGTCTCCATCGCCACACTCTGCCATGTGCCACTTTCAGGTCTCCTCACACTGCTGGTGTGTTCCATTTTTTGTCATAGGGTGCTGGCAGATTATGGGCCTCCCATAACTGCTGCCAGGCCCCTAATCTGCCATGGGCCCCTATACCGACTCCTCATGCTGTGACGTTGCAACAAGGTGGAATTCAACCCTACATATGTTAGACCGCCTTTACGAACAGCAAAAGGCCATCACAGATTTCCTGATGTTAAAAGCAGATAAAGGTACTCCCTGTGTAACTTAGATGTCAGCCATTGGCAGCTCATGCGTGACACCTGCGCTTGCTCAGGCCCTTTGAGGAGGCCACGCTATTCGTGAGTCGGCAGGACTATGGGATGAACGACGTCATTCCTCTGTTGCACGTCCTGGAACAAATGCTGTTAACAATGGCTGGTCAGGGTGCGGTAGACGTGGCGCACAGATCTCAACGCCACATGGCCCCTGTGGGGGCAGGACTGGAAGAAGAGGAGGAGGTAGAGGAGGACATTGGTGCTCAGGAATTATTGAGTGAAATGGGTGGTTTTTCCACTCAGCGGACAGGAGTGGAGGAGCAGGAGCATCTGGTAGAGGAGGAGGAAGAGGAGACAGAGGACCTAGACGCACCGTGGCAGTATGCTGTGGAGATGGAGGCAGGGAGTCCCTCGCATTCCTTGGCACAAATGGCCCATAGCATGCTCGGTTGCTTGCGTAGCGACAGCCGAATAATAACCATCAGACAGAGGGATGACTTTTGGCTGTCCACCTTGTTGGACCCTCGCTACCGTTCAAAAATGGTGGCCTTTTTCACACCTGCTGAGAGGGAGGCCAAAATAACGTACTATAAAAAACACCTATGTAGTCAGCTGGTCTCTGCCTGTCTGCGCCAACGTCCATCCTCAGACACTGTGGGCCCTGTGCGCTCGTGTTCCGCTGCCATGGCAGCAGGGGAGGGGTGGGGTGGTAGGAGCAGTGGCAGCTCCACCAGCAGCGGCTGCCTCAGTCTGCAGTCGATGATGAGTAGCTTTCTTCACCAGCGCAGTGAGGAAACTACTAACCAGCCGCAGCAGCAGCAGCAGCATCAGGTGGACCTGGAGCAGGACCTCAAACAACAGGCTTAGGCCTACTTGGACAGCACCCTGCCAACCGAGGTAGACAATCCCCTTGACTACTGGGCAACGAAACTTGACCTTTGGCCCCAACTAGCTGAATTTGCCCTTGAAAGGCTGTCATGCCCGGCCAGTAGCGTGGCATCGGAGCGCGTGTTTAGTGCGGCAGGAGGTATTGCAACTCCGCGGAGGACACGACTGTCCACCCAAAGTGTGGAGAGACTCACGTTTGTGAAAATGAATCAGGCGTGGATTAGTCTGGATTTCAAACCACCAGTTCCTGACACAACTGACTAAATCCGCCATGAATCATGCCCCAAACATGTGCCACTTTCAGGTCTCCTCACACTGCTGGTGTGTTCCATTTTTTGTCATAGGGTGCTGGCAGATTACGGGCCTCCCATAGCTGCTGCCAGGCCCCTAATCTGCCATAGGCCCCTATACCGCCTCCTCATGCTGCTGCCAAGTCCAGAGTCTCTCATGGGTCCCTGTACGGCCTCCCATTGCTGCTGCCTCCATCGCCACACTCTGCCATGTGCCACTTTCAGGTCTCCTCACACTGCTGGTGTGTTCCATTTTTTGTCATAGGGTGCTGGCAGATTACGGGCCTCCCATAGCTGCTGCCAGGCCCCTAATCTGCCATGGGCCCCTATACCGCCTCCTCATGCTGCTGCCAGGTCCAGAGTCTCTCATGGGTCCCTGTACGGCCTCCCATTGCTGCTGTCTCCATCGCCACACTCTGCCATGTGCCACTTTCAGGTCTCCTCACACTGCTGGTGGGTTCCATTTTTTGTCATAGGGTGCTGGCAGATTACGGGCCTCCCATAGCTGCTGCCAGGCCCGTAATCTGCCATGGGCCCCCGTACCGACTCCTCATGCTGCTGCCAGGCCCGTAATCTGTCATGGGCCACTGTTGTCGCTTGTTGGCATATTCCGCTCGTTCAGATGCTCCTTCTCCTGCTACTCCTCTTCACGGATTCCGTCAGCAGTCTTTCTTGGAATCCGTTTCCAAGAGACAACAGTTTGCGAGCACGCACCCGACGGTGCAGAAGCTGAACGTCCTCCTGTCCAAGTTGCTGCTGCCAGGCTCGTAATCTGTCATGCGCCCCTGTACCGCCTCCTCATGCTGCTGCCAGGTCCAGAGTGTGTCATGGGCCCCCGTACCGACTCCTCATGCTGCTGCCAGGCCCGTAATCTGTCATGGGCCCCTGTACCGCCTCCCCATGCTGCTGCCAGGTCCAGAGTGTGTCATGGGTCCCTGTACGGCCTCCCATTGCTGCTGCCAGGCCCGTAATCTGCCATGGGCCCCTGTACCGACTCCTCATGCTGCTGCCAGGCCCGTAATCTGTCATGGGCCCCTGTACCGCCTCCTCATGCTGCTGCCAGGTCCAGAGTGTGTCATGGGTCCCTGTACGGCCTCCCATTGCTGCTGTCTCTATCGCCACACTCTGCCATGTGCCACTTTCAGGTCTCCTCACACTGCTGGTGGTTTCCATTTTTGTCATAGGGTGCTGTATGGCCTCCCATTGCTGCTGCCTCCACCGCCACACTGTGGCTCCACACTCTGGTTTTGGCCCCGTGACTGCCCAAATGAGTGAAGTGTGCGGTGATTCTAAGATCGACGGCACTCATCTGCATGTCATACTGACTGACAGTATTATTTCTCTTCCCCAGCAGACTCCAAGGGCATTTAAATTAAAGGTACAGTGTTCTGCACTAATATTAAGTCTCTCTGAAGCCTAGAAACACCCTTTTTTAAGTTAAATTCACAGCGAATTTATTCGACTCGAATCGAATATTGTCCACGAATTCGCCGAATCAGTCGAATCGAATTTTTCATTTCTTCGCTCATCTCTAAAAAAGACCTTAACCTTTTCACTGCCAGAGCCGTTTTTTTGCAAACATGTTTAAAAAATAATTTTAGGCCTAAAGATTACACAAAACCCCCAAACATTATACATTTTTTGAAAGCAGACATCCTAGAAAATAAAATAGTGGTAGTTCCGATGTTTTATGTCACACTGCAAAATTTCAGTAAAAAAAAACACTAAAGAGAATTTTAGGGCAAACAAACACAATAAATTACCCACATTTTTGGTAAAATATAAAAGACGAGGTTGCGTAGTAGATACCCAACATGCCAAACCTTAAAACTGTGTACGCCTATGAAATGTCGACAAACTTCAGTACCCTACATTGCCTATAGGTGATGTTTCAAAAGCCGCCATAGGTCATCAGTTTAGCGATACAAAGGGGGTCTTGAGCTAGAACTATTGCTTTCACTCCGGTGTATGCAGTGATATGCAACATGTGTATCGCAATCGATGTTTTCACGGGAAGGCTCCCTGATGTGTGCATTTACATTCATACGTGCATATATGTGGGGAGGGGGGCTCAAAATTTTTTTTGGGGGGGATATTCTGTCCTTGGATGAAACTTTATTTTTTTGCAATATAAAAAATAATTTTTTTACTTGACTTTTTTTCATCACATATCTGACACAAAGTCCCTTTTGTGATGGTTTTTAGGTGACAGGTTCTATTTATTGAGAAATGCAAGGTCTAAAAGGCCCTACATGTCTTCTCTGGGCTCCACTGAATGTAAAGCAATGCAGATCACATTGCAATGCATTGCTTCTCGGCCAACAAAATGACAGGGGTGGCCCAGAAGTAACGTCACATACGTCTCCTTCCGAGTCACAGAAAGAAGGGGAGGAGAGCAGATGTTTGTCCGCTCTCCTCTCTCCCTGCCACCTGCTGGCACTTGCCGTGGCATTCCCCGGGCCAGTAAATGGGCAAGCGGGGCCCAGATACACGGCAGGAGAGTGCACTAGGTGGGGGTGTGGAATCAATCATGCGGCAGCGCAGCCACTCGACTGCTTCCACCTGACAGGCAGGAGACTGCCTGTCAGTTTTATACACAAACCCGGTGGCTGCAGCCACAGGATCGTATAGAAAACTCCCCACTGTCAGGTCTGTACGATGTGCGGACCTGGCAGCAGAAGGGTTAAATAAACAGCAGCCATGTGTCTTCTTGTTAAGGAAGTGCTTTGGGGTCTAGATAATGATAATACCTTATGTGGGTATTTCACAGTTTTAAATAGCAGTCGAAAAATAAGGTAGGTTAGGGCAGGGCTGTCTTAATGCATGGGCACCCCCGGGCAATACCCAATGGCCCCAGATGCATGGGGGCCCCATGATCATTTTTACATCATACTTGCCAACTGTCCGGGATTTGCCAGGACAGTCATGCTTTTTACTCAGCTGTCCCGAGATGGCCATGTCTTGGGCAGTATTTCAGAACCTGTACTGTGCCCTCCTAATCCCAGTATTGTGCCCTTCTGATCCCTGCCCCCCCCCCCATACTGTGCCCTTCTGCCTCCCCTTCCCCCGCACACTGTGCTGTTTGTGTTGATTAGTTTTCTTATTGTTTAAAATTGATTTTTATTAAAATTACCAATAAATACTGTATATTTTTAATTCTATCAACTATTTATACTTTAATTCTTGAGAGTAGGTGCGTAAATTGGGGCAAGCTGGTAGAGCCTTCTTGGAATGTGGCAATCCCGGGAGACAAAACAGTTTCAAAACCCGGCAAATCAGCCAACTGTGAATTTATTTTAAAGCTGAAATTTGGGCTAAAACCTTATTGGAGCAATAGCCAGACATCAATAAGATACCCCTAATGATGTGTGTTCCACTTGTGGCTGCTGCTTTGTTCTTTAAAAATGTTACATGCAGCTTCTGATGGCGATGTCACCACTAAATTTACAGTTGGGGCTGGAGCACTATGCATCTTCTCTATTCTTTTAAAAATCACAAAGCAATCTGTGTATGGTAAGAGGGAGATTGTGATGTTCATACATCCTCTGTCCAATCACAGAATGCCTTGTATCCTTTGAAAATAATACACATTTCTGAATGGAGGAGCTGCACAGCAAATGAGCCTCTGTGATCACTGTGCTCCCAAATTGAATTTTACCACCAGAGCTTTAGTAGTAACATTACTCTCAAAGGCTCCGTATAATAACATTTTTCTTGAAAGAAGCAGCAATCACCAGTAGGGCACATATAATTAGGGGTGACCTTATTGATACCTAGCTAATGCCTCAATTAAGTTTTTGCCCCAAGTTCAACTTTAAATATTGTTAATATCTATTCAATTTTTTTCCAGTCTGAATTCTACAAATTATGAATTATTATCCTAACTGAATAAATTGCATGATTATCTACAAAACAGAATTTGGTGAATGAATTAGTGATTTAATGTAATCTATGTTTCCCCTTAATCCATACATATGGGATTGCACACACCCACTACCACTTCACAAAATGTACAATATAACCAACAAATAAATATAATAAAACACCAGACATATGAATGTAGAAAACTTTTGGTTGGGGCCCATTATTAGGGTTTAAATTTAGCTTTTTTTATTATTTTATTAGCTCATAAAACATAACCAATACATTTGTCTAACAAACAATATAAGTCTTTAGGTCACAAGCACCATAAATTTAGTAATATTGATCAAATTAAATGTCATCCACAAAGTGGGTGATATGCTGTTACACAGTTAATATTTATGTTAATGTACATGAGAGTTCATATAGTTTATTCTTTGTACCATTTCCTATGGACATTTCTATAGTTAGTTATGCTGCCATCCAGTGGCCTTATTTGGTAATGCATTTGTTTTATATTACCTCCCTGAGATCTATGACACAATTCCTTTGTATATGAAGCTCCTCCCTTCTTCTTCAGTACAGCACTTCCTGTGTCATGGAGGCAGCTAAAAGTCCACATGTAACAGGGACACATGTATTCTGCATAGTACGCTACAGAAAGTATCATCTTTTGACCGCATAATACTGGAAACCATTCATTCTGCTGTATCCTGTTTCACATGTACAGAATAAAGCAACTTCTGGATGAACACAGTATTGGTGAGTTCAAGCTATCTGATAAGGATTGTCCACAGTGATTATATCTGCTTATACAGGCTAGGCAGAGAGGTCTCACAAGGGATAAATCGCTATCACAACAATCTGAGTCAGAATAGGTGATGTTATCCAATCACCAAGCTAAAGCTTTCCTAAATTCTTGAATTCCAAATGCTTTATGCTGCCTGTGCACTGAGGTAAGAGTTGACTTGTTATAGCCATTTATGGGAAATTAGTCTGACAGCAACTTTTAGTGTGAGACTTTTTTATGTGAGTGATTTACACAGCTCATTTAAGGGTTTTCTGGTAAAAGTTTACCATTTTATAAAAAAAACTACAAAAGAAAATCTTTAAATGGCATTTGCCCTGCCAGCCATTCCTCTAATTTTCATCCTGTGCAAGAGCTATGGCTTCTGGAAGAATAGTTCTGGGAGTGTTGGATACCTTTGCCTCCTGCCCTGCACTGTGGCTCCACACTGCACTGCTTTCACTGCGTTTCACTGTAAACAGCGTCTTCAGAGGATAGAGGCATCCATCAGTACGGTAATTTTGCACATTTGTTTGCTTCATTCATCTGTATTATTTTTGTTTGCAATATTGAATAACATATTTTTATTTTTCCTTGTTTATTTATATCTGTCCATCTGCACGGGTATATACACGTCTTTTTGTTTATTTCTAGTTTGAGAGTGGAGTATAGGATTATATTATATACATTTTGGAGTTTGACTGTTTTTGAGCTTATCATTGTCCATATGCACATTTGTACATCTGTATATATATATATATTGTGGCAGTACGGTATCCTGCCACGATGGAAATCATGATGGACACCCAGGATTCTCAACTATACAGGTTGAGGGGCTCCAGGCAGATCTCCTAATGCAGAGGAAACTGGTTTATCAGTTTCCTCTTTGGTTGGTAAAGCCTGTTTTGGGACCTGTAGCCTGGAGATTTCTTAGAGATTTGGGAGGGATGAAATCTCCAATCCTGGGCCCATATTTTGGGAGCAGCCAGTGTGCTGATTGCACAGGTGTGTGCAGGGCTTTTAGGGGAGGCCAGGCCATGATTCTGGGCTCCACCCCGGCAAATGGAGTCAGGAGGGCTCCACCCCGGCAGATGGGAGTCAGGAGGGCTCCACCCCGGCAGACGGGAGGTCTCTGCCTTGGAGTCAGGTGGGCTTCACCAAGGAGAGGTGGAAGCCAGACTAGCTGTGTGCTAGAAGTTTGCTGTGTGCAAAAGCAACCTCATGGAAGGCGTCTGTAGGAGACATATATAAAGCGGGATATCTGAGAGAGCCAGAAGGCTGAGTATTGTTTGCATTTGTGTGATGGTGGAAACCCCTGCGCGGGAAACCTTTATGTTACAGGACTTTCATTTAAATAAAAGTGGGCAAAAGGCCCTTAAAAATAAGCGAGTTGTCGTGTGCTTTGAAGAAGCTCTACCACTAATAAGCGAGTTCCCACAAAATATATATAAATATATATATATATATATATATATACTCTTCTATGTTTATCTTTATTTTGAAAGTAGAGTATGGTATTACACATACTTTAATTTTTAAATGTTTTTTGAGGATATGGCACAATTTTGTTTGTGTTCATATTTGGTTTTCAATTTTTATATTGTTTTAGGTTATTGCATGTATCAAGTTTACACTATTATTATTATTTCCTTATAAAATAATATGGTTTGATATAGTTATATTGTACGCACAATTGCACTTTAGAATTTTTAAGACATAGCGTGCCCACTTTTCTTGAATCAGTTGTTTTACATCTACTATCTAGACCAGGGGTAGGCAAACTTTCAGAGGTTGAGGTCTACCTGGACAACATGGAGTAAAGCAAAGATTCCCTGGGGAAGGGGGGTTTCTAGGTGACACCCTTAAAAAAACTCTTCACCCCCCCCCCCCACAGTAGTGTCCTCTGTCCCCCTTTACATCACCGCCCACTGTAGTGTCTTCTGCCCCATCCCCCCATCGTAGTGTCCTGTACCCCCCAAAGCAGTGTCCTTTGCCCCCATACACACCACATCCCCCCCGCTGTCATATCCTCTGCCCCCTTCCCCCCAGAAGTGTTCTGTACCCCCCCCCCCCAAACCAGTGTCATCTGCCTACCTTCACATCACCCCCCTCTCACTGTGTAGTGTCCTCTACCCTGCCCCATAGCAGTGTTCTCTGCCCCCCACAAAGTGTCCTCTGCCTCCCCATCCCCCAAAGCAGTGTCTCCTGTCCTTTACTCATCAAAATCCCCTCCCCCACTTTAGTTTACTCTGTTCCCCCCTCCCACAAAGTCTCCTAAGCCCCCCCCCCCACAGTGTCTCCTGTTTCTCCCCTCCCACAGTGTCCCCTAAGCCCTCCCATCTCACAGAGTCTCCTGTATCACACACACAGGTAGCACTGCCTACCTGTCAGTGTGTGTAGGGCATCAGTGTGTGAGTGGCGATCAGAAGATAACACAATGCTGGGAGGAAGGTGGGAACAGGAGCTGCCAACTTTTACTTGCACAATAAAGGCACATTTGTTTTTACTGCACTATGAGAGGCATGTTTTATTTTAATGACACTGTTTTGGCTTTGCTATGAGAATGGCTTACTGATCTCTGGGTCCCGGTTACAACACAGACGTTTGGACGGAGTTACATCTATATAGAGCCTTATTAGACCCCCTATAATAAGGGGTCTTCTCATCTGATAAGCCTCCATTTTACACATATGGTGTTGGTCCATTCAGAGTGGTGATTTTTTGGATGAAATGAAGATCAACACTATTAATACTGCATTCAAGAAACGCATTTTTTTTTTCACTAGGTGTTTGCGGAAGTTCTCATTTACGTGGACTTTGAACATTGTATTGTTCCTTATATGGATCGTATATGATAACACTTATAGGCATTAATTTGCACTTTGTACTGTGTATGTATAGTTGTTCACATGAATAATTCATGTAATTATTTTTTTTTCTTTTACACTTAGCTTAATTGGTATTTAAAATTTACTAAGGGAGGATTTCCACTTAAGTGTCTGCAGCTCTGTACATTGTGCAGTTGAACCCATTCTGTTTTGGTCATAGATAATGGCCAGTCATCCATTGTTTCTGGGTCCATGGTCTCCCACAAACCTTTAATAAATCACTGGGGGCAACCTGCATAGCTTCAGAACATCCAATGCTGTTCAGTAAGGCAGACCAGAGTGGCTCACAACTGTACTTAACAATGCAAAGTAGGTCCCTAGTGTCAAGCTAATCTCATATTCCATTACAGCTCTTTGTATTATCCTGCATTACATAATTCTGAATTTCCCTATAGCTAACTGAATGCCACCTAACATTACATTAGAAAGAAGTCTTTTTTTTATTAAAGTAACAGTAATAACATTGTAGCAAAATGTAGAGGATTGCCCATTTACTCAGCACGGTCAGCTGCAGGCGCTGGTTCCTTTAAACACATTTCCCACAACATCCTGGGTTCCTGGACACACCCAGGGGCTATAAATTCCTTGGCTTCTTTTCTTCAACAGGTCAGAGAGGCAACACCTAGTGAGGCAGAGGTAGCTGGGTAAGTGATTTGCAGAAAGGTGAGCAGCCCTCCACTGTTAACTGGTGTGCAGGCAGCTGGGCCAGAGCCAAATGACACACAGCTTCTATGAAAGACCCATCTACTGTTGGGAGCACCTCCCTGATGGCTAACAGATTACTGTCATTTGTCATTGGGCCTTCGATCCCTCCAGCTTTTTATCTGTGTTATCAGACCTACCCTTGAGGGATATGCTGTTTAGTTATTTATTTCAGGTACTTGTATAGCGCCGTCAATTTATGCAGCGCTTTCCATATATTGTACATTCACATCAGTCCCTGACCTCAAGAAGCTTACAATCTAAGATCCATAACTCACATGCATATACATACTATTGCCAATTTAGACAGAAGTCAATTAACCTTCCTAGCGGTATGATTATGTCAGTATTTCTGTGCTCAAAGCGGTACATTTTTTTTGCATGGAAATATGTCGTTTTTTTATTGTAAGCCTGTAATTTTTAGGAATAACTCACTGAAATCTGTCCGAACAAGAGTCATGTAAACATCCCGGGTATGTTAAAATTTGAAACACAAAATCATAAATTATAATTTAATAAATAATCATAAAAATAATAACATAATAAATTTAATTCAATAATATAATCAAACCAAAAACACTGAAACTGGAAATATAGCGCCAAGTTCGCACATCACTGAGCAAAGTCGCAAAATCGTTTTCAGTGTCCGATGACGAATTTCCCCACGAATCATTATCACTCAATTCTGCAAGTGGTTCTAATTTACTATCGCTGTTCTCTAGCTGGTCTAAAACCGCTTTTGACCTAAATATACACTTTTTTGACGCCATGGAAATTTCTCAGTTTCCAGGCAGAAAGAACAGTAAAAATATAGGCAGGGCACAGGACAAAGCACTAGGGACAAAATGTGAAATGCTTTGATACAGTAATGTTTTACTATGTGATTTTACTGTATTGAGTGAATGTCACTTTTTAAAATGTTTTAATTTCCCGCAGGTTACGTCCCCCGTACGTCCTGACGTCGCAAGGAACTGAACTCGGAAGACAGATGCCGGCATCGGCCGGAGGAGATGGCTGGGGATGCTGCAGGGGGGACATAGCGGGAGCGAAGGACAAGGTAAGTGCAGAAGGTGCAAGGTATTCCCGAGTGTAGCTCGGGGTTACCACTTGTGGTGCTGAAACTTTACCCCAAGCTACACTTGGGAATACCTCCAGGGAGGTTAACCTGCCAGCATGTCTTTGGAGTGTGGAAGAAAACCAGAGTACCTGGAGGAAACCTATGCAGGCATAGGGAAAACATGCAAACTCCTTGCAGGTAGTGCCGTATTTGTGATTCAATCCGATGACCCTAGTGCTGCTAGACTCATGAAGAAGATTTTTAAGTAGCTGTTTGTATTCTGAACTGTTTTCTGAAGTAGTGATGCTAGACTCTCTGGTGTTATGGAGTCTTATGCATCATGTGTCATGTGCATTCTAAGTAACGAATGAAATGAAATTCAGATCCATTTGTTATCCAAATTATCAAATGAATTTGAAAAAATAATTAATTTCCCCATTAGCCTGAGCTACTGTCGCGTCATGTGATGTCATTCGAATGAACCAAATGCATTCATTAATTTCTTTATACATTTTGGATTCATTGACATACATTACTGAGTATATTGGGAGATTCATATACATATGAATCTCCAAAAATGAGATCTTTGTGATCGAAAAACGAATTGTAACGAAACACATATGCCTTTGTCTTATATAGACTATGCCATGCAGCCACGTTACCCTGATGAAGCCACAGAGACATTGCTATGAAGAGTCCATGTCTGTGCAGCTTTCATAATCATACTCTGCAATGTATACATGTTTTTTGCCATCATTAGCGGGGCTTTTCATTATTCTGCAGTCTATGCATTTTTTGCCACCCTAAACCTGTTTTGTATTATAGCTCCTAAATTTGCACATTTGGTAAACTGAAAAATACAGTAACTTTCTGTATGATCATTCTGCTCATTACCAATTTCTGTTAAAAGAAAGCAATATCATTTAAATTAAAATACATTATTGATTTTATGTTTGCTCCAGTCCATGGAAGCTTTTTGTGTCACTTTTATGAATCAGCCCCATAACTGCATTAACTTAATAAAAGCACATCTAATGAACGTCGGACCCCCAGAACACCCTTTCAATTGCTTCTATTCAGCTACAAAGCCTCTAACTTCTGCTCCTTGTTAGACAGATGTACGTTGCCATTCACATTCAATGTGACACCAATTATTTCTGGGTAAATCTATACAAACTTCATGCTGGAAGCAGAAGCCCAATCAGAAGAGATGGAAAAGGGAAGACTTTACAATCAGGACAAAGACACAGCTTCTGCCAGCTGGAGGCTAATAAGCTGATGACAATTTCAGAGTATAGAGCCTGAGAAGAATCTCTTTAGGTGATGTCAGGACTTCCCTGGATGCTCAATATTCACATAATGATGAGTAATGCTTCATTGAAGACATCAAAGCCCTCCCTATGGGTTAATCACATTAAACAGAATGATCACTAATGACTACAGTATAAAGGGCCTTACACCACAGCTTCTTCTAAATTAAAAATTCCCAGCATCCAAATCATCTAATGTGATAATGGTTAATAAATTAATTTTCTTTGTTAAGACTTTCTTACTTAGGAGAATACTTTTTATTGTGAGGCCTGCAGAGTGGACAAATCTTCCATACATTTGATCCCTTATCTGCTAAGCAGCCTAGATTTTGTGATCCCTTCTATGCCCCAGTATGTATAGGTGAGGATGCTGAAGGCTCAAAGACAGAGCAGTGCTGGAACCAGGGGCGGACTGACCATGAGATGCCCCTGGTACCTTTTTCATAGGCTTTTTTGAGTTTGGGCAAGGACACAGGGGCCCCATGATCCCCTATTGCCCGGGGGCCCCATGAGTTGTCAGTCCGCCCCTGGCTGGAACCATGCAAATGTTTGGTCTACATTCTTATAGAGTCAGATTCTGGACCCTTCAGAAGACTATAGCTTATAGTATTAATGCAAAGCAAAATGTTCCAGGTTCTGACTAGAGCATACATACCGTCTTGATATGTATACCACGCGCTTAGGTTATCTGCTCAGTACTACAGGTGTATGCACTGTTGCTGTAATGCACCCACCCAGTTCCTTTTGTCAATAATTTGGCGACCTGAGGACCTCTTTATTTGATGCATGAACTTAATTTCCAAACTCATCCTTTTCAGGCTTATTCTAACTACCATTCAAAAAGTCTGGCATTAGGAAATTTCTCACACCCAGTAATTTGATTTAAACTGTACCTGAAAGCTTGAATGTGATTAGTTACACAAGCAGACATCACCCACCGCAAACTTTCTTTGTGATGCTGTAAGGAACTTTTTAAATTCTGGCTGTAGACCAATTTGTAAAAAAGAACAATCTGGAAGGTTTGTTTTAATACATAAATAGTAGTTTACAGATTGAAGTTTTGTGTTAGATGCACCTAAAAGAACTTTTGTATTGTGACCCTATTGTAAGCGTGGCGAGTACCAGTACACAAGCAGGAATAAATTACTGCAATCTTTTCAAATTGCTGCTGCAAAAAGTCATTTTTTATTAAAAGCATGTTACTTCATTTAATATGTTCCAAGTTCCGGTCCTAATTTGTTTCCTACAGCTAAATAAATAATTAGTGTTTTTCTACTAACAGCTGTTTCTACTTGTGAATGGTTTTGTTCAAGTTATTTTTACAGCCATCCATTCTATCCTTGAAGCATTTGAGTGTTCTTGTTAGCTAGTTTAGTGATCTACCTTCTATCTAACTTTCTACATCCGCATATAGCTATGTCAATGAAGTGCTACTAAACCTCCTACACAACACTTTGTTCAAACATATTTGCTGCAATTTAAGATACAGTGTGAAATTTCCTCGCTATGGTTTGTGGAATTTACCCACGTGCAATTATTTGCTTCTTATTCTTTCTTTGATCTTTTCTTTCCTCAAGGTGCTGCCAAATGAGCATATGAGGACATTTCCCAAGGCAACCTCCCACTGAGCTTAGAAATAAGAAGAGGGTGTGAAGGACCTGGAAGCTTTGTAGGGGATTCTAGTACAGTTCTATTTTATTATTTTATGACAGTGCTGATATTTCTTCCCCTCCCTTAAAACTCAGCACCAGGAGGCCTCAGAAATGTAATATCCTCTCTTAAATGTGTTTCTTTCTGACAGACTGCTGGCTAGGGCACTGAAAACTTTACCAATAGATATTACATGAGAGTTGGAAGAAATTTGTTTCCAATTGTTCAACTGGCTACATATACACTATACTGCCAAAAGTATTGGAACACCCCACCAAATCACTAGATTCAGGTGTATAACATCAAGCACCTAGGCATGCATAGAGAGAAAACAGGTGGCGCACACACCTAGTGCATTATCCAAGGTTTATTGTAGGAATTAAATCATAAAAACATACTCACAGACAAAGCATGTATCTAAAAAGCATAGAAAAAGGACAATGGCCACAACGGCGGGCAAGGTGTTCTCACTGTCAGTGCGGTCAAATGGCTGGCGCGTTTCGGGGACGAATCCCTTTCCTCAGAGCTGATGACCAACCTGTGGGGAAATGGCTGCTGGAATGCAAACCACAAGACAGGAAGCTTCCTGTGAGTACTGTGGTGTCAGCAGGGGATGGGCTTTCAGAGAAAAAAAGGGTATATACCAGTGTGCAGAGGGTCCTTCAGAATGTCTAGTGTTGATGGATAAATGCATGCACTAGCTGTTGGGATTTGAGCACAGGGATCTCGTTTGTTGTATTGTTGGGTCAGTAGCCAGACCTGAACCTTGTAGCTCTCCCCATTGTGTCTTTTCCCCTATGCTAGCATTGTGTCCACAGTAGTATTTGCGTAGGCAGAGCAGAGTAGGACTGGCCATAGAGGGATTACTTTGACGCAGTTGGCCAGCTTAAGCATGTATTGCAATATGTGTGAACTAAATATCCCTATTTATTACATAGTCTGCTTGAAAGGGTATATACCTAATCTCCTAGATTGTAAGCTTGAAAGAGCAGGGCCATTGATCCCCTCATGTTTTGCATTGTATTGGTATTGTTCTGTCACATGTTCTGTCCCCCTTTGTAATGTACAGCGCTGAGCGAACTATTGGCGCTTTATAAATACTGTATAATAATAATAATAATAATAATATACCAGTGTGCAGAGGGTCCTTCAGAATGTCTAGTGTTAATTTGTGGTTACACCCCTTTAGCACCTGATGGATAAATGCATGCATTTGGGCACAGGTATCTCTTGTTTGTGGGCTTTCGGAAAGGGCTCCAGAGTGACAGGGAGCCTAAAAACAACTCAGCGACTCCCAAGGGGGTAGTGATACAACTACAATGGGCCCAAACTAAATTTACTTATCCTAGCACCTATCTAGGAGGGTGCTATAAAACTATGGTGTAGTATATACTGTATCAATTATCACTAAAAATCATCCCTTGAGCTCTAGTAAAGTGTATTTCCCTAGACTGAGATGATGCCTACAGTCTGCTTCAGGCAGGAGGAATCATTTCCTCAGTCTCCTCTCCTGTATTGTAATTTTGTAGCAAAATTACAAGGTGAGAGACAATGTAAGCATTAGGGGCTGGTCTATTTTAGACATTTGTGAACCCAGTCAAGAACTCCACATGCAACTTTAATTACATAACTATATCATTTATTCACCAGCTTCTCAGTCCAGAAAGTAGATGGTAATCCTGGATGATGCATGAACGAAGATGTTTCAATCCTTCTGGAGAGAAATGAAGATGAAAGCACAGCCAGGGAGAGAACTGTGATTGCTGTGAGAAGTAATAAATACCTTTTTAAATGTTATACTTTACTTAACATTACTTAACATGCATGCTCCTAACATGACAAAATAAATAGCTGATGTTAAGACCATATAGAATGGTGGTCACAGCAAGTAATTGGTGTACGGGTAGACCTCACATCTCCAACTAGACTTGGGGAGGACTTTGACTAGCTTTAAAACTGCAATCATCAGCATAAGGGAGTATGATGGTTCAGTATCTAAAAAAAAAAAATCTTACAAGAAACCTCATCGTATTAGCTTTGGTTTTTCAACTCAGACTGTTCATATATGTAAATACACAGACGTTTCTATTTTCCACTAACTAAATACTGCCATTGGATTTCTTTACATATTTAATCTGCCGTGCAATAATACTAAACCACATCATCAAACCATTTACAAACAACCAGGTTTCTATTTCTAGAAGTAGCAGTAAAATAAAATAGTGCCACACCTTATACTGTGCAGTTAATTCAGTTTCAATGGCTTCATAGTTACATAGTTAGTCTGGCTGAAAAAAGAGAAAAGTCCACCCAGTTCAACCATTAAAAAAATCTTCAAATCTTTTTTTTCTGGACTTATACTCAGCTTAGGAAACTCTTTCTTTCTTGATGTATAACTGGTTTGAGAGCCATTTACATCCTCATATAATATCTACGGCAGCCATTCCCAACCATTCCAGAGACTGCTAGGGGCTCCTTGAACTCCCATTTATTGGTGCTGGCATAGTTCCAGAATGAACATCAACCGCATGAAACCAATTATCCTTTTAGCTATTTGTAAGTGGGGCATTCTTCCTACTTACCACATATGTAAGGAACATTTCTCCCACTTACCACATATGTAAGGAACATTCCTCCCACTGACCACCAATGTAGGGGGCATTCTTCCCACTTACCACAAACATAAGGAGCATTCCTCCCACGCACCACCACTGTAAGAGGCATACTTACCACAAATATAAGGAGCATTCCTCCCACTGACCACCACTGTAAGGGGCATTCTTCTCACTTACCACAAATATAAGGAGCATTCCTCCCACTGACCACCACTGTAAGGGGCATTCTTCCCACTTGCCACAAATATAAGGAGCATTCCTCCCACTGACCACCAATGTAGGGGGAGTTCTTCCCACTTACCACAAATATAAAGTAGCATTCCTCCCACTGACCACCACTGTAAGGGGCATTCTTCCCACTTACCACAAATATAAGGAGCATTCATCCCACTGACCACCACTGTAAGGGGCATGCTTCTCACTTACCACAAATATAAGGAGCATTCCTCCCATTGACCACAACTGTAAGGGGCGTTCTCACTTACCACAAATATAAGGAGCATTCCTCCTACTGACCACCACTGTAAGGGGCATTCTTCTCACTTACCACAAATATAAGGAGCATTCCTCCCACTGACCACCACTGTAAGGGGCATGCTTCTCACTTACCACAAATATAAGGAGCATTCCTCCCATTGACCACAACTGTAAGGGGCATTCTTCCCACTTACCACAAATATAAGGAGCATTCCTCCTACTGACCACCACTGTAATGGGCATTCTTCTCACTTACCACAAATATTAGGGACATTTCTTTCACTGGTATTACCAAAACCTAAAAAGTATTTCAAGGGTTCCTCCAGGGTAAAAAGGTTGGGGAAGACTGATCTAAAGCCTAAAGCTTGACATAGGTGTCTTCAGTTTTTTCTGATTAATGCTGAATCGGCCAAAATTCAAGCCATAGATGACCCTGCAAGCAGCACCCGACATAAAAAAAGTTGATTTAAAAATTGACTGAGCTGAGTGGGAAACTATACTTAACCTTTTTTTTTTTTCATTTATTTATTTATTTATTTGCTTGTTTCTTGTGCACATAAGAGAGATTTACCATCATTTCCAACACTGACAAAAAAAAAGAGAGAAAGGGACACAGATGGCACTATAAACCCGACATAGGCTTCATACAAAAAAAAAGGGTTTGGTTTTTTTTTTAGATTTGTCTTTTAGAGACTCAAATAGCATCACTGTCATTTGTGGAACGTACCTGGGTTTTTTTTAAGACAGGTGACATTTCTGTGGTTTTTTTTTTTATTTAAAAAATCCTATACACGAGTATCCAGATCAGACTGTAAAGAGTAAAATAATAATGCCTATGTGTAAATTAGTCCATTTTATTACTCCTTATGCAGATATAATAACATATCATTCACAGGTCTCAACTTTCAAATATGAAAACAACTGTTACCAAGATCACATTTTATTTATTAATCATGACACTCATAAATAACATCTTGCCACCCGCATAGCACTGAGATTTCTGAAAGCCCACTCCCAGCACAGGGACCAACCTGTCATAGACAGCTCTCAGTCTCCTTGTTATGATTGAGAGGTGGCGGGACATGACAGATCATGTGACTGCTGTGATAGCCAATCGTAGTGGTCAAGTGATCGGGTAGTCTGTCCTGCCCCTTGGGCATATAGATCTACTTTACGAAATTACGGGGCTGGGCGGAAATGGGATAAGACATCTAATATACATTCTGTAGGGCCCTGCCTGTTGCTAACTTTAATGCTTGACAACAGCACTATATTTAGTAAAACATGGTACACTGTTCCTTACATACGACGTAATGGACTATAATTAATATCAACAATTAACACTCTTGTGTCAAAACAGCATATATTACAATCATCAGATTAAGGATGTTCAAACCCTACAAACCCCCTTACAGATCAACAACAATGTATGAGTAAACATGTAAGCATTGTCCATTCACAAAGAACTAAATAGGTTGCAATCTCTTGTTGATTCACCAGTCTGACTTCTGCAGATGTAGGGAAAAAATTAGCAAGTTATAATTGCACAGCCAAAACATAAGAGTCCTCAATAAAGTAGAGCATAAACTTTGAGTCAGATTCAAATCCTGAAAATCCTATACATCTGAACTACCAGAAGATTACCCCTGCCAAGGTCTCTTAGGTCAAGGGTAGGCAATCTGCGGCTCTCCAGCTGTTACAGGACTACAAGTTCCATCATGCCTCTGCAAGTCATAGCTGTAACTGTCAGTTTTGTAATGTTGCAATGCCTCATGAGAAATGTAGTTCCACAACAGCTAGAGAGCTGCAGGTTGCCTACCCCTGCTCTAGGTGCATAGCTTATGTCAATGGTGACCGATTGACAAGGTTTTCCTTATCTGGTTGCTGTTTTTTTCCCACAATATTCTGGCATCAGAACTGTCTTGCACATTGGTATTTGAGCCCAAGCAACATAAATTCTTGTGTATATTCACTGCCCGGGAAGCCCAGGTGTTGTGTACAGCTGCCCGTAGACATGAATGATATGAACAGGTATATCGTACAGGTGTAACGACTGTACAAAACTATTTATGTCTAAAGGTGGTGGTATGCTGCACCTGAACTTTCTGGGTGGGGAAAATACACCAAAACTTACATCATACTGGCTCAGGCTCCCATGTACATAAGACCTAAAGAGAAATCCTCTCTTGGGCAGTCATCACCAGAACAGGTAGCGCAATGGGAAGATTTGCCCTGGTTTGAAAAAAAAAATGTAAAAAGTACTAAAGGTAATACCAGTCTAGTAACTCAAAACAAGAATATGGTCCTGGGATTCTCCTGGGGGAATTGGCAGTGCTTAAGCAAAATATAAATAATAGTGAGTGTCACCACAAAGAATTATAAAACCAACAAGACAAAAATTGGAATATGATACCAACTTATGGCTATCGCAAATTTATTAAAGGAAAATATTAAACCCAATTTTTGAAACTGGTGTTTGGCCCTAATCCTCCCCACCTCAAAAAAGCACCACCTCCCTCCCCTCCTGGAGTACTCCTATCTATAAATAAAAATAAAACTCTGGACTCAAACCCGCCTGACCCAACACCCCCCTTCTAGTAACTGTCAAACACCAGAATCTGTTGGAGCAACAATGCGCCAAATATAAGACCCAGTAAAAAAGCCACAGTGGGCCTGTTTATTTTTTTTAGGGGGATACTCTGGGAGGGAAGGGAGGTGGTGCTATTTGGGGAAGGGGGGAAATTAGGGGAGGACACAGGTTTGTGGAATGATGTTTTATATAGGGATGCGCTGATACAAATACCGGTATTGGGGATGATATTGAGTATTTTCATAAGTACTCGTGAAAATGCTCCCGATACCTGAAACAAATACTTTGCAGTGGGATTTGCGTCAGTACAAAATGTATGGATGCAAATTGCACCTCAAAGAATAGCATGCAATTTGAACAGGAATGTGGTGCCATTCCTGTCCAAATCGCATGCAGTTTACCCGCTGCTCCTGTGTGAACCCAAGCTTCACACAGGAGCGGTGCGTGGGTCACCCCCTGCACAGATCCCATGATATCGCAGAAGGAAATGCTTCCAGATCCCATGACATCGCAGAAGGTTTGGAGATTTGAAATCCCCTCAGCTTTATTTCTTCTCTGCAGGGATGACAGTACAGGCTAGACAGCTGTTGATTGGTCAGCACCGTGACGGTGCTGACCAATCAGATGCCGTCTAGCCTGTACTGTCATCACTGCAAAGAGTGGAGAGAAAGCCATCATATTCCAATTTTCTTGGTCTTGTTGGTTTTTTTATACTAGTCTAGTACCATAAGCTCATGTGTGTGCCACCTGATATGCTCATTTTGGCATCAATCCCATTTCTTCAGGGAAGCCTGCCCCGCCCTCACCTAACTGCTGATCTCCTCCACTCCTCCTACCACCCCATCCCCCACAGCCATTTCCTCCTGTACCACTATCCCCTGCCTCCTAGATTGTAAGCTCCAAGGAGCAGGGCCCTCGAACCCCTCATGTATTGTATTGTTACTGTATTGTCTCATGTACTGTCTCCCACTCTAATGTACAGCGCTGAGCAAACTTTTTGGCGCTATATAAATACTGTATAATAATAATCAATCCTACCCAAAAGCTTGAACTGTGATAATTTTAACAGTGGAAGGGAAAAAAATAGGTGGCAACTACCAAATACTGAAAAATCAGATCTGAATGGCTGAGCTCTTTGAACAAAATCACCTTCACTGGGTTATACAGAACTTTAATAGAAGCAATTCCCACCACTACAACCATTCACCAATTTATCACAATTAAAAAAAAAAAGACCTAGATCTGACACCTGGATCATGAAATTTTCTATGGGTGTCAGAGGCTGTTGAGTTCACTTCAATTCAAGCCAGACCTAAATGGATTATACTGTTTGGTGATTTTTGACAGCGTATGGGGTCTTGAAAGAATCATTCTCTTATCCTAAACAGCAAAAAGAAAATGTTACTAAAAATCTGTTTCATTTTGGAGTTTTTTTTTTTTTGTTTCAATGTCTTTCTTTTTAATGATTGATAATCCACCATATAACACACACTTAAGTTTTCAGATACAGATGAATTACTGCTCTTCAGGGCATAATGGTGTCCAGAAAGAGGTGGAATGTAACTAGGCAAACACTGCTTTTTAAGGACCCAAGAATTCACCCGCTATTCATTATTAATGATCCCAATGGTGAGGAATGCAGTAGTGTGAGTGTTATACTTCTAAGCTGATCATCCATGTAATGCTCTGTATGGTACCTCTTAAATAAGCTGGATTCACCTCCCAGTATTTCATGTTACCATTGAAATTTATGATGTCATGGTACCTAGGATTATAGGGAATTCCCACCTTTGAATCCCAAACACACAAAAAGACTTTTACACTCCCCAGGATTTCTTTAGCCTGTAAAACAGGATCTTATGCCCTTTGACAAAAGACCTGTTGGAAAGGGTTGAAACTGTATAATTTCCTTGAGACCTACAGCCCAGCCTGAAGCCTTGATCTTAAATAAAACATTGTTTGGTCCTCTTAGTCTTAGATTGTCACTGAGTGTGACAAATGCACTAAAGCAACACATTCATTTATTTGGCAATTTAACATCAGCACTACAGGCAACCATGCATTTAAAGCTTTAATTAAAATGTTGAGTCAGAGGAAAAAGTGGGAGTAAATCTGTTTCTGTTAGCATTACATTTAATACAAATAATCATATGACAGACATCCTTTAACTAAAGTAATATTACAGGGAGGGTGAAGAGCAATGTGGATGTGCCAAAGTGAAGAAACCTGTGGCGGCCGATCAAAATGTCTCTATTGATGTATTTCTTCTTGGCAAATGTACAAAGTGAGTTATGATTCTTGAAAGGAATCATAAAACAATGAGCTAATATATGGCTCCAAATGCAATTTATGGATCCAAAGACATGCTGGTAGATTAATTATCTCCTGTCTAAATTGGTCCAAGTATGTGCATGTATGTTTGTGAGATCGGAACATTAGACTGAAAACTCCTTGTGGGCAGAGACTGATGTGAATGTGCAATATGTAAATCACAGCAAACATTGTCAGAGCTATATAAATTACTAGTGGTGGGCCGAACACTCCCCTGTTTGGTTCTCGGTCGAACATACAAACCTACAGAATGTTTGAACGTGAACTTCGAACACAAACAATTTACTGAGCGGTATCTTACCACATCTGAGTATGGGGTAAGATACCGCTCAGTTACTAAAAAACTGCATGAGTTATATTAAGTCATGCGGTATTTTAGTTGTGAAACATTCATTATTGTTTCAGCTGTCAGTGGGGTTGCCCGCTGACAGCTGAATGTAAAGAGAAATGTCGGCATTGCCCGGCAATTAAAATTTTTGTTTAAAAAATGACGTGGGGTCCCCTCTCCCATCCATACCAAGCCCTTGGGGTGTGGTATGGATTAAACGTTTTTCTTTTAAAAAGGCGTTGGGGTCCCCCCAAAATGCATACCAGACCCTTATCTGAGCATGCAGCCTGGCAGTTCAGGAAAGGGGGGGGGGTGAGTGAGTGCCCCTCCTTAACCATACAAGGCCACGTGCCCTCAACATGGAGGGGTGCGTTGGGGCAGGGGTGGCTCCCCCCCCAAAGCACCTTGTCCCCATGTTGATTGCAACAAGGGCCTCTTCCAAACAACCCTGGGCTGTGGTTGTGGGAGTCTGCAGACAGGGGGCTTATTGGAATCTGGAAGCCCCCTTTAACAAGGGGCCCCCAGATCCTGCCTCCCCCATGTGAATGAGTATATGGTACATGTACCGCTACCCATTCACAAAAAAAAAAAGTGTAGCGTAAAAAAGACAGGGGACAGTCTTTGACAAATCCTTTATTAAAAATAAAAATTAAAAAAATGTCCCCAGAAGTAGATCCAACATAAATCATGATGCACCTGTGGTCAGGTGCATTGCTTTGACCAATCACGATGCACTGTCAGGGTGCAGTACATTGTGGGGCGCGGCAGGCGAATAGCCCGCCAAACGCTTGTATCATTTGTGTGTTAAGTGAACACACAAACTGTCAATGTTCGACTCGAACATTCAGCCCAACGCTATAAATTACTATTATAAGATAAATTACAATGCATTGGGTTTGATTTACTGAAACTGGGGAGAGCAAAATCTGGTTCAGATGTGCATGGTGGCCAATCAGTTTCTAACTTCAGCTCGTTCAATTAAGATTTACCTAAAAAAACCTGGAAGCTAATTGGTTTCTATGCAGAGCTGCACCAGATTTTGCACTTTTCCAGTTTTAGTAAATGAATCCCTTTGGCTCCCTTGCTCTATTGCTGGAGAGTATTCTTTAGTGCAGTGTGCGGGCTTTATCGGTCTGTAGCATCTGCCAGTTGATGCACTGTATCAATTTCTCATTGAAGTTTTTCCAGGAAACTTGGCTTAAAGAGTGGTAGTTCTTCTAATATATGTACCTATGGGTATTTTCATTTCATTATTAAATAATGGCCTTTCACACAACATTATAGTGTGCTTTCTTTAATGGTCAGTTAAGCTGTTCATATACTATCTTAGCTATTTTCTCGAGTGGTATCTGATCTGGCACTTTGAGAGTTTAATTAGATCATATTACCAACACTTCAGAAAGATTTGGCCAACCTCATACAGAACACTGTGGGACCTTTAACAAAGAGTAGAGAAACTGATACAGCAGGTACAGAATGGAGACCACACAAGATTTAAGTGCAGAGATAACCAAAAAGATATTAAAAAGCAAGCCAATCTGCACTCGGAAGCATTTGATAAGGCTGTAATGCAAAATGGGCTTTTGAAAAAACAGATGACTGAAACTTTGTCTGTCAGCTGTGCTTAAATTTGATCTAATCTATAGCAGTATGACCAATACAATAACATACAGAACGGTATGATCATAATGCTGTAGTATATACAATACATTCAGCAGAATGTGTTGCTAAAGAGAGGATTTGCCATCAAGACCCTGAAAGTTACAAGAAAATTGCAGGTGATCTTATCTACTCTCCCAAAACCAAGAACCCATTTCCCACGCAAAGTTATATTATAGGCTGTTTTTTTTTCACTAACAAAGAAAAAAGAGGTTTATACTATGCAATATAATGACACAGTTTGGCCTCTTACCTCCTCTTCTGGGGTCCCTTGGTGGAGCTCTCTACTCCTCCTCCTCAGAGTGTGTCCCCATAGCAAGCTATGTGCTATGGGCCCGCACATGTGGGCACACTCCTGAGCCAGGCTGTGTGCATCCATAGACACACACTGTGTGGATCAGCCACGCTCTCGCTCCCTCTTCCCAGGACTCGATTAACAGCAGCAAGAGCCAGTGGCTCCCACTGTTATCAGTCTGTCTTCCAAGAGACAGACTGGAACAGCGCTGGATTGAGAAAAGACTCAGGTAAGTATTTGGGGGGGAGGGGAAAACAGACAGCAAGATGAACATTTTTTGCCTTAATGCAGGTAATACATTAAGGTAAAAAATCCTTTTGACTTTAGAACCAGTTTAGGTTATCGTTTTTGGGACTTAGGTAATGATGATGATACATTTTTAATTGCACTAAAGCCGGCTATAAATGGATCGAATCTTGACCGGTTCAGCAGTGACTGGTCAAGATTCAATCCATCTACGGGCAGGTTGGTTGTACTGAAGTAGATCCATCGATCTTAGCTATAGCCACCAACAGTGGTCATTGTGTTCTGCCAACTGTAAAGGCTTCCTGCTAGCAGAACACAATAGCACTGTGGGAGGGATTCCCCCATCAACACTGATAGTGTTGATGGGGGAATCAAGCTATTTTTTTCCCTGCAATCCTTGGTTGGAAGAAAGATAATGGCATCTTCTATGGCTTGTTTACCAGTTCTATTTCCAGGACAAGTTTTCAGGGGTGTATCCCCTTCTTCTAAGGATCAAGCAATACTGATGTACAGAACATTAGCACACTTTTAAGAGCAACAATCTAAGGGGAAAAGGCAATAAGTGTAGCACCCTCTGGTGTACATAGTTTGTAAGTGTAGTTAGAGGCTTGTTAGAAGCCAGGGTGTAATTCGGAAAGTTCACTTGAGGTCAGGATGGAGGGTTTTACAGGTCAGGCCTCTAGTACCTCCCCCTGGTTCTAGAAGCTTGCAGAAGTTTCTAGAAGCTAGTAGGTGGAGGCCAGAAGGTGCTGATCTGCATATTCGTGGGAATCTGACCAATCCAAGGCAGGAGGCCTGGCAGTGTGGCAGATAGGGCCATAAATATGAAAGAGTCTGGCCAGCAGGGAAGTCATGTGGAAGATGGAGTGCTGAGCGGTGCTGCTGGGTAGCCTGGGAGGGGACCCTGGAGAAAGGGGGTTCCACCGCCAGGCTGGAGGTCAGAAGGATGGGAGCAGGAAGCTGACAGAAGGAGCTCCACTGCCCTGCAGCCCGCTGGGAAGAACAGCCTGTTAACCTGGAAGGAAACCAGCCCAGCAAAGAGCCTGAAAGCAGTTTATCCAAAGCTAAAGGACACAAAGACAGTGTGAGGGCCTACAGGAGAGAGGGTTGCTATACCCAACCAGTTCTATCTGGGACAGGATTACAAGTCTGTTCTTGAATCTCTTGCTCTTGGATACTCTTAAAAAACAGCCAGGTGGATAGGCAATTTCTATCTGGGGTCTGAAGACGTTCACTTTGAGGGGACCATGTTACCTCACACAGACTGTGTTACAGATCAGTGAAGAGACTGTTGCCACTCTGGAGGGAGTAGAAAGAACACGATCCCACACTTTTGTACAGAATTTAGGAAGTTTGTCCTCAGAGTATTGGTTTTAAGTCAAGTTGGGTATCCCATATACCTCTAGACTCTATCAAAGTTGTTTACTCCTAAATAAAACAACAAAAACAAGCCCATGGACTGGTTACTGACTTTGAATGTAAGTATGAAAATGTGTGTTGCCTGGTCGTGCAGGAAAATAGGGGGACCCAAAACCAAGGGCTCTCAAGGGGTAAGCGTTACATAAGTGAGAAGTCAGATAAGCTATGGAATGCTCATTCTTCTCCTCTCCTTACCTGATTTTTTTTTTCACTTTTATTACCTGTTTTCTTTTTTTAGAGTGATTGCTGTTCCTAACATTTTGTTAAGCTCTGTGTATTAGCACTGCTTGGACTTTAAAGTGAACCTTTGCCAACTTTCACTAAATTCAGAATAGCATACAGCTCTGCATGCTAATATGAAATCATCTTAATCAATTAATTAGAAAACAAGCTTTTTTTTTATTTTACTTACAATTACTGTTGTTCCACGTCCTGGTTTATTTAAGCTACTGGTGATATAACCCTCACAGCTGCATCCTGGGAAGCTCCTGTCACTAGTTCTAGGAGTTAGACTCACAGTTCCAGGCAGAGTCCCAGGAAGTAAGGGGAAATGGATTCCTTTGCTCTTAGTAAAAATGGCCACCATGTGAATAATTGGAAGGGAAAGAAAAATAAGGTATGCAAAGAGTGAACAGCCTTTCGTTATTTATAATAATCTGTATATTCCCATTACTAAACATTTACTGTTAAATAATTTACTGAATTAATAATATCATGTACAATTCAGCCTCCCAAGAGAGAGAGCATAGACAAAAGGAGAGGCCTGTATCTAAACGAGGGTTGTCCCTTAGTCTGGCATCTCCCTAGATGAATGTGAGTATCCCCAAAATATACACATCCCCCTGTTGCTTCTAGTTTCCTCCTAAGGGGAAACTAAACTATTTCCTTTTCTTGCCTACATGCTAGTCCATACCACAGGGAAAAACCGTAATCACTCTCCTTCTAGTACCTAATTAACTACCTCTCCACCTTCTTATTATACCCTCATCCAGGAATCCCTCTCCTAGCAGGGGCAGGGCTGGCAGTTAACCAAAACTGTTCCTAAGCCAAATCTGCATTTCAAGCTATAGAGGCATCTGTAGCCAACTAGAGGAACTATAGTAGGCCACATGCATGCCCTACCTCTTTATTGTTAATGTAGCACCCTCCTAGGTAGCTAGGGGGAGCTAGTTGTCTAATTGTTAATTAGAAGGGCTGAGTAGCAGCCTGGGTGTGATTCCTAGGGTCAAATGTGGGTCAGAGCTGAGACCAGCTCTCTGGGAATTCCCCCTGCTCTAGAGTTTTGGAGAAAATTTTAGAAGCAGTGGGAGGGAGTGAGGAGGGGCTGGTCTGCACTCTTGAGGGATCCTGGCCAATGTCCAACAGGAGGCTTTGCATGGGGTCAGGACAGCCCTTAAAAGTGACACAGCCCACTCAAGAGCAGTAGAGTTCGGGTGGAAGATGGAGAAGTGAGGCTGGAGAGCAGGAGCTTGGGAGGGAGCCCAGATGGAGAGGGGCTCACCTACAGGCAGAGGATCCTGGAAAGAGGAAAGTTTGGCACTTCACTGGGCCACCAGCAGGGAAGGAGCGGCCCAGCTAGAAGGCCTGGTAGCAGCCACCAATCCACCAGCAGCATGGGAGAAGGACTGAGTGAGCAGACCTGCACCCCCTGGGCCAGTAAGGCGAAGGAGCACTTCAGTGGGAAACTGGATTAGCTTACTACTTGGGACTTCTTTCAAAGTGGCAGATACTGGACCCCCTGCCCAGAGTATCACCCAAAACAGCTGGATTAGAAGAATCTGGTGGCTGGGGTGATACTACAGCAGATTCTGGCTAGCTCTCCAGAAGATAATTTTTGCTGTAAAGATTTGTATATAGTTACCCTTGGGCATCCCATACACCCCTTACCGCATCCAAGTTGAATTGCCCTAAAAATCCAAAAAAAACAAGCTCAAGGACTGGTTACCATCTCCTGCAAGTCTGCGTGGAAAATGCGTGTTGCCAGGCTTTGCAGGACTATAGGGAAACCCAAACTTCAGAGACTCCTTGGGGGATAGTGCTACTTTAACTTGAACTGTGTGCCTGAATGGCTTAGTGCAAATATAAAAGTGGAATAATGTATACTTTTAATGTATCAGTGTGGGATGATATGCCTTTTATTTATATGGCTAATTGTTTTAATTTGATTAGGTAGATTTATAACCTCCTGTTTCTACCGAGGAAGCAGATTTAATATCTGGAAAAAGCATCAGCAAGTATAGGCTAGAAATTTGAGCATTAATTGAATATCACATAAAATAGACACGTTTTATAGAAGTGGAATAGGAAGTTTTTGAGATATTTGTAGTTTTTTGTAGGTGAAGATGCCTGTTTTATAGCAAAAATAGAAATTTGTAATGGTACACAGTCTTGTGAAACATGATTTTAATAAAGTCATTGTTGGAATACAGTGTTCATGTACTGTATTTTTGTACAACTACATCAGTATTCAATAGAGAAATACTCTTTAGTTAGTAGATGGCAGTTTTTATAGAGTTTGTAGTTGCATGCATGCTTAAACTCTGTCTCTTCTCTAAATAAAATGTTTCCTGTTTTCAGAAAAACAGCAGTTAAACACATATGGACTGTACACTTTTCTGTTCTGTAGGGCTATATACAGAATCTCTAACAGGTTATGGGCCCAGACACCCAGTCATAGCCCACTACAGCAAACAAGTGAAAGATACAGCAACAGAATAAGAGAAAATGGCCAGTAACACCACTGCAAAAAAGCTTTAATTTCCAAATCTGACTAACCAGAACTACCAGTCTAGGAAATTCAAGATGAAAATGCTGCTAATAAGAGAAAGCATGTGGAACTGTATAAATAAGATCAGGCCAGAACATCCTTTGGATGAGTGGCTAGAGAGACCAGAAAGAGCAAAATCTCTCTTAGTATACAACATTATGAAATCATACATATATGTACGCGTGAAACTGCTAAAGAGATGTGAGAAGAATTACAAAAGGTGTATGAAAGCGCTAATCTCTAATACAATAAAGAGCTAATCAAATACAATAAACTATATTTGATTAGAAAGCTGATGAAAGGCCAGGATATGTAGGATTACATAAGGCAAACCTTGGAAATGGTTGAAGGAGAAGAAATAAAAGACTTTCATGTCGCAGCACTATTACTTAGTGGTTTACCAGAAAGTTGTGAAACACTTGTAACAGCACTTGATGCACGTCTAGATGATGAGCTGACATTGGAATATGTTAAGGGCACGATTGTGGATGAATATGTGTAAAACAGAAAACATTAGCAGTGACAGTGCTTCTGTCACAGAGTCTGCTTTAAAGATGAAAAGTAGGGGGAAAAAACAGTACCATGCAACAAGAAAAACATGAAAGCTTTGTGTGCAAGAAACAAGGCCATTTAAAAGCAGATTGCAGTATCTGAAACGCTAGAATGCAGAAACAAACTAAACTGCAAAAAGCTCATAGTGCGAAGGAAGAAACTGATTTTACTTCAGATAATGAATATGTTTCTCAATCACAAAAGCTGCATCTTATCTTTGCAGGCATGGTCCCCACAGTCAAGGGGAAAATAATGGAATCTGGGAAATAGGGCAATAAAGAAAAACAGCTCCTATTACTTCAGAGTGTGAAAAATGTCCCGAAACTAATCTTTTGTCAGTGAATAAGCTCACAAAACAAGGCAATGTAGTGACCTTCCAAGGTGACAGTTGTGCCATCGCAAAAGGAGACATCTTACTTGCAAAGGCTAAAATTACAGATGAACTGTATCAGCTGAACTGCAATGAGGGTAATACTGCCAAGGAGGAAAAACATTCAAATTGTAAATTGTGCACATGACACAGACGACTTGGGCACAGAAGTCCTGACATAATAAAGAAAATAACTGAGAATGACTATGCAAGTGGAATTAAAATTAGTACATGTGATCAAACAATGAAATAAAAGGAAAACCATCAAGAAAAGCCTTTCCAAAGCAGAGTAACAGCAGAGCTAAGAAACCTCTGGGCTTAATTCATTCAGATCTTTGCAGTCCAATGGAAAAATTGACTCCAGGAAAGAAGAGGTATTTTCTTACTTTTATAGATGATTACTCCAGGTATATTACTGCACACTGTATCTGTTATACAACCAAAATGAAGTTCCAGAGAAACTTGAACAGTATTTGGCTCAAGTTAGCAACAAACTAGGCAAAAATGCCAAGTGCATTGCGCACAGACAATGGAATTGAATATGCGGGTGATAACACACAAGTGATTCTCAGAAAGTATGGCATAATATTTCAAACTCCTGTACCATGCAACACAGAAGAAAACAGGGTTGCAGAAAAAATGAACTGTACTCAATGTAAGCGTGGAAGAACCATGCTGTTTGATACAGATATGCCAACCACATACTGGGGGGAGGCAATTATGACAGCATGCTATCTCTAAGATTGACTACCAGGAGAATAATCTGAGAAAACTCCATATGAACTGTGAAATGGAAAGACCCCAAATTTTAACCATCTAAAAGTGTTTGAAAGCAAAGCCTATGTACACATCCCAAAATAACATACAAAATTAAATGCTTGGGCAAAGGAAGGTGTACTTGTGGGGCACACTGAATTTCAAAAGGGACACAGAATTCTACACCAAGACACAAACAAGGTAACCATGGGTAGAAGTATAATTGTCAATGAAACTTCAGTGTGTTCAAAATTTCATGAACTAACACAAATGCTTTAAACTGACAGAAATTCCACAACAGTGTCTCATGAAGATAAGCAACAAATTAACACAGAATAGAAATTAGCGTAGACAATCCAAATACTGTAAAAGAAGAAACCAGGCCACAACAGATTTCATTCAGGAAATCCACCAGAAACAATAAAGGCATCCCAGCCAAACATCTATCCTATGTTGCTCGCTTAGCAAAGCCAGATTCATGGGATGAAATGCAACCCATAAGAAACAAAAGTGGGTCAGATGCTTTGATAAAACTGGTTACAAGAAACAGATTTGTAGAACTAAGATCCAAGATGAGACTAACCTAAGGAGCAGTTCTTGAGTGGGGGTGTCGGAATACAGTGTTCATGTATTTTTGTACAACAGCTACATCAGTATTTAGTAGAGATATATTCCTCAACCAGTAGATGGCAACGTTTATAAGTTTGTAGCTGCATCTATGGTCTTTTCTCTGAGTAAAAAGTTCCTGTTTTCAGAAACGCAGCAGATACAGTAAATACATATAGATTTGCACTCTGTTCTGTAGGGCTATATACAGAATATCTAACAGTCGTAGTGTAAATTGAAATAAAGGTCTGTACAGTGTTAAAGTATTTCTCTTATTAATGTGCATTTGTCTCTCTAAAGTCTCATATTTTGGATACCATCACCATATTAATGTATATTTGGGAATGCAGTACCGTGAATATCAATCACACCCATTATATTTAGCTGTAATTCTTTTTTAAGCAAGGGGAGGTTTTTTTGCAGGTATTCCATGGTCAGCTTCCCATCACAAATTTTGGAATGCAAAACATAATTGCACCCATTTAAAATAGCAAAAAGTATGAATTAAATAGTTCATCATTCTGCATTGTGCTTTGACTTCCGATGACTCCTGGCTTTGATCCCGGGCCAACAGATAAGTAAGTATTGTGTGGGATAAAAATATTTAAGATTGTCTATTACAATGCAAGAGACCGAGAAAGTTGCCAGGTTACAAGCTATTACTCCTTCATTTCAAACATTTTCCCCTCTGCATTTCTAATCCTGTGCCAAAGGTAACTGTAATTTATGCTGAGTCCTGGTGTACCACTTTTATATTGATTTTAGCAGCACGGCAGAAATTCTTTGCAGAGGGCAAAGAATGTGAAGCCTAATTAGGATTACAGAAGACTAGCAAATGTGACCTGAGCAACCCCAGGTGAGAAAACCCTACTGAAAGAGTTTAAAGGAAATATGTAGTGATTCATTTATATGGCTTCTATACTTACTAGGATTAAAAACACGTTCTCTTGAAATTATTTTTTAAAGCTGGATTTTTAACTATAAAAACTATAATAACTATAAAAAAATCTCTACAACTACATCACTTACGTGTCACAAAGTATATCCCAAGTTGTGCAGGCACCTGGATCCTGGAGAAATCTTAACTGCTGGGATGCCTGTCTTCTTCCTGCCTCTGAACATCGGACACTGCAGTGATTTACAGCTTGGGGTCTCCAGGCAGAACCGCAGTACAGATGGTCTGATGGGAACTCACCCCCTCAGGGACGGACTGACCATTTGGAAACTCAAGCACTGCCCAAGGGCCCAGGATCAGTAGGGCCCCCATGAGATGCCCATGGTACCTTTTTCATAGGCTTTTTTGAGTTCGGGCAAGGACACAGGGTGCCCATGATCCCCTATTGCCCGGGGCCCCATGAGTTGTCAGTCTGCCCCTGCTCCCCCTCCTTCCTCTTTGAGAAAGTTTGAGAAAGTTTTCTTTCATTGATAACATTGCTGGTAGCATGTTCTGTGGATGGGGGTTCTGATCAGCTCCAGAATTAAGTAAATATAAAATATTTCATAGAGTACTATGAAGCCTTCTATCTTCAGTTGGCGGGGCATAGGATTCCCTTTCACATCTTTTTCTGTGTCTCCTGGTGGATACGGAGTATTTCCCTCCAGGGAAGAATATAATTTCTGGTAAATGGATTAAAGATAAAAATGCATGTTTGAAAGATATTTTGCATAAGGGGAAATTATACACATATCAAGAGTTAAAGGGGAAAAATGATTTATTTTTTACATTAGATGAGTGGCGGTATGGACAATTAGGACATTTTGTTTCATAGCTCACTCAACCACTGAGGACCTCAGAAGATATGTACCCATTTGAAAAACTGTTGAATGTTAATACAGCTCCAAAACAAGCCACCTCCAGGTTATATAAGATCTTGATTGATATGGAGGGAGCTGATCCTCCTGGGTTCTTAGATAAATGGGAAAGGGAGCTTGGGACAGAACTGAATGAACAACAAAGGAATAAAATATTTAAATTAGCACATGGGGTGAGAAATATGACCACAGTAGAAATTAATTATAAATGTTTGACGAGATGGTATATTACACCGAGTGTGGCACATAAACAGCAAGTTGATGTTTCACCTTTATGTTTGAAAGGCTGTGGGAAAAAAGGGTACAATGGCACACATATGGTGGGATTGCCCAAAATACATAATTTTTGGAAGGAAATAATTGTTTCCAGGAAATCAGCGGGATCACTATATAGACGGATATGTCTATTTTATTGTATTGTATCACTTAATCAGTGCAGCAAAGGGCCTGATCCCCAAGTTTTGTTGAGCTTTGGAGCCACCAAGAATAAATGATTGGTTAAATAGAGTGGAAAATATTTTTAGGACGGAGGAACTGTGTCATATGGAGGAGAATAAAATGGAAGACTTCAGGGAAATGTGGAGTAGTTGGTTAGACTTTAAAACATCTAAAAGATTCTTAGAATTGGTATGGAGCTCAGGGGGGAAAAGTCCGGAGAGAGCCTGATGGAGAGGTTGGAAGAGTGAGAGGGAAAGCGACATAGAAATCGATGGACAAGTCTATAAGGAGTAAATATTGAGTTAATAAGATCTGGAAAGGGATATTTTGGTAGGGAGGACAGTGGGAGGAAGGGAGGGATGGGGGATATGATGTTGTAAAAGAAATTTTATGAACCTGTGAATGCGATATATTCTGGGTTGTTATATTTTTGTACTGGAAGAATTTAATGAGGATAAAATTTAAAAAATAAACTTACTTGTCATTGATGGGAAAATGAATTCCAGAGTTTATCAAGACATTTTGCAGGAAAACGTACGCCCATCTGTCCGCCAACTGAAGCTCCGCAGAGGATGGTTGATGCAACAGGACAATGACCCAAAGCATACAAGTAATTCAACAAAACAATGGCTGCAACAGCACAGAATACGCCTTCTGGAGTGGCTCAGTCAGAGTCCTGACCTCAACCCGATTGAAATGCTGTGGCATGACCTTAAGAGAGCGATTCACACCAGACATCCCAAGAATATTGCTACACTGAAATAGTTTTGTGAAGAGGAGTGGTCCAAAATTACTCCAGATTGTTGTGCAGGTCTGATCTGCAACTACAGGAAACGTTTGGTTGAGGTTGCTGCCAAAGGAGGGTCAACCAGTTATTAAGTCCAAAGGTTCACATACGTTTTCCTCCCTGCACTGTGAATGTTTACATGTTATGTGCAATTAAACCATGGCAACATCTAATGTTTGTGTAGTATTAAGTTCAGCAGACTGTGTTCTTCTATTGTTGTGACTTAGATGATGTTCAGAGCAAATTTTATGCCCAATTCATGCAAAACTCCACGTAATCCCAAGGGGTTCACATACTTTTTCTTGCAACTGTACATAGAAATCAATCTCTCCATGTTCCTCCTGTAACCACTGAATGCCCGCTTCTCCTCCTCTCCCTCCAGCAGGCATTCAGCGGCTATAAGAGGAACATGGAGAGATTGATTCCTCTATATGCAGCCGCCCCGCTGCTCCTCCTGGGCCAGGTCACAATTGTGACCCCTGTAGGTACATCCCTGTACAGAAGGAATTCAGAAAAACAAAAACTGCTGCTATTAACAAACTGCAATATATATATATATATATATATATATATATATATATATATATATATATATATATGTGTGTTTTTTCTCCTTTCTCATAGCTACAGTTTAATGATGACTATGTCATTTGATACTGGGAAAAAATCACTCAACACGGGTGCACAAGGACCTCTATGCTCCTGCATCACTTCTATGCTGGAGCCTTGCCTGTAAGTTTTGACTGCATATGGGAAAAGGGTACATACACAGAAATGGATATTAAAATGCATGCCAGGTTAGGGAGGTTCACCAAAGGTCACTGGTAGCTGTGACTGGTACAAACACTTTTGACACGAACCAGTCCAAGCTCACAAAACTTTTGACTCAAATCCTGGTTCACGTGAATAGGTTTCCTAATTTTCCTGCTACAGGTAGAAGCCTTTAGGCCCTGTTCACACCATCACACTGCAGTAAGGTGTGTTGTATACAATAATTTTGAATGGCATCCGAATGCGCCTTGGTAATGGAAGTGTGTTGCAGCACACAACAACACATAACACACTCCCCACAAGCAAAGAAAAGCCGGCACTTCAGTGTATACACTGGAAAACTGGTTTATTGGTGGGTATCAGATGACAGCCAAAAATGTCAACGCGTTTCAGCCAAACTGGTCTTATTCATGACTAACTAATACTCTAAAAACACTGTTTAAATAATGCACATTGATTAAAGTGATTCTAAAGGCTGAATGTTTTTTACCTTCATGCATTCTGTGCAGCATCCCCCCCCCGTTCTAATACTCCCCATTGATCCAGCAATGTGCGCTGGAGTCTTGGCTATCCTCATTGGCTGAGACAGAAGGAGAAGACATTGGCTCCCACTGCTGTCACTAACAGTCAGTGAGCCAATGAGAAGAGAGAGAGGTCTGAGCCACGGCTCCGTGTGTGAATGGAGACACGGAGCAGTGGGCGCCCCCATAGCAAGCTGCTGGCTGTGGGGGCACACAGCAGGAGGAAGGGGCCAAGAGCACCAGCGGGGGACTTGAGAAGAGGAGGATCTGGGCTGCTCTGTACAAAACCACTGCACACAGCAGGTAAGTATAGATATGTTTGTTATATTAAGAAATACAAAAAATAAGTGTTTAGAACCACTTTAGGGTGTACTTAAAAACATATGAGTTCCATGAACATTATACAAACAAACACATAACAAACTACCATTTACTGTAGTGCCCTGCATTAGAGAAAATAGTACATGTACTTTTTTTAGTATGTTTTAGAGGCTAATACAAAACAAATTTGGATACTCACACTGCTTGCATATAAAACATGCAACCTGCTGCACTGAAAAAGTACTGCAAAGCAGTGGTGTAAACTGATATAGATTGCCTTGTTTTGTCAATTGGTGTGAATGGGCCCTTTAACCACTTGCCTACCGGGCATTTTTACCCCCTTCCTGCCCAGGCCAATTTTCAGCTTTCAGTGCTGTTGCACTTTGAATGACAATTGTGCGGTCATGCAACATTGTGCCCATATGAAAATGTTATCATTTTTTTTCCACACAAATAGAGCTTTCTTTTGGTGGTATCGCCACTGGGTTTTTTAGTTTTTGCACTGTAAACAAAAAAAAAGGTTTTCTTTTGTTTCTATTATAAAATTTAGCAAACAGGTAATTTTTCTCCTTCACTGATGTGCATTGATGAGGCGGCACTGATAGGTGGCACTGATGAGGAAGCACTAGTGAGCATCGATGAGGCACGGATGATGCACTGATATGCATCAATGATGGGCACTGATAGGCGTAACTGATGGGCACTGAGAGGCGGCACTGATGGGCCGCACTGCCTGTAGCACTGACAGATGGCAATATAGGGGGCACTGCTGAGCACAGATGGGCAGCACTGCTGGGTGGCACTGACGGGCTGCACTGCTGAGCAGCACTGATGGGCGGCACTGATGGTTGACACTGCTGGGTGGCACTGCTGGGTGGCATTGCTGAGCAGCACTGATAATCAGGGCACTGATCAGTGCCCTGATTATTAGTGCAGATCTCCCCTGTCACATTTGCCGGCTATCGGCAGTACTGTATGCTTTTACTCGCTAAAAGAAGTAGGTTGTGGTGCTAGCATTTTCCATGCAAACAAAATTTTTTAAGAAATTCTGTGAAATAGTTTTTTTTAATCCCAATAATGACATTGCATAATATTTTCAGGCCTCAAGAAGGATGTCAGACATGAGAACTCACGCACGTCTTGTGTGTTTTGCTTAGAAAGACTAAATCCAGTGTCTGTACAGCATATTCAGACATTTGTCTGCACCCATTTTCCTTTTCATGTTTGTTAAATCCCACCTAAAACAATTAAAATAACTTGTGCATTACCCATAGCCAGTACATATCAAGTTGCAAAATTGCTAATTCTCAAGTATGTCCCGTTACTCTGCTGTGTACATCATCTTCTGTGACTTACTCTAGAACAGACACATATAAATACACAAACTACAGAAGGAACTATTCACTGGAGTCAGCTTATACACTAAAAAGGAATCTCACTCCAAGGATGAGTGCACAAATATGTCTGCTCTACAATAACAAGGTTATCCACCGCAGAGAGCCACCTGTAGGAGAACTCATCCTTGTCTCACTACTGTGTTGTGTCGACAGGTGTTCAAAGAACTGCTATCTGGCATGGCATGGCATGGCATGATGCCAGAACGTGATTTCCATTACAACAGAGGTACGATCGGGCACTTTAAAGTGCCTTAGTCAGCTCTGTGTACATCGGAATATATTTGATTCTGATACAGATTTGCTTCAACATGAGAAAAAGGATAACAATGTTGAAGGCTAATTCAACTTAACCGCTTTCCTGCCGCCCTATAACAGATATACTGCTACAAGGTGGCAGGGGTGTGCAAAATCACTTATATACGTGATTTTGCATTCCCAGGTAGAGGGCACGCGCAAGCCGGGCATGCCCTATCCAGGCTGTTATTCACGGCTTCAGCTATCAATCACCGGGTCCCGGCCGGTGACTACTTACTGGCACCCGGTGATCTCGGAGCATTACCGACAGAGTTCTCTCCCCTGCCAGCTCCTGCACTCTGCTTTACAGAGCCATGCAAAGCAGTGTTCTTACAGTTGAAAGCACACACGCAACCCACAGTAAAACAACACATAGTTGACCCTTTGATCGCTCCACATGTTAGCCCCCTTTCTGCTCAGTTCCATTAGTACACTGTCAGTGCTTTTTATTAGCACTGATCACTGTATTGGTGTCATTAAGGATGTCAGTGACACCAAGTCAGTTCCCCCCAGTGTCAGAATGTCCGCTGCAGTTCCGCTATAAGTCACTGATTGCCACCATTACTAGTAAAAATAATAAATAAAAAAATGTGCAATTGATATAACTTTCACGTAAACCAATTAATTTACACGTATTGGGATTTTTTTAGCAAAGACGTAGCAGAATACATTTTGGCCGAAATTTGATTTTTTTAATTCTTTTACTGGACATTTTTAATAGCAAAAAGTCAAAAATATAGTTTTTTTCTCAAAATTGTTGGTCTATTTTTTTATTGCGTAAAAAATAAAAAACGCACAGGCAATCAAATACCACTGAAAGAAAGCTCTATTCGTAGGGAAAAAAGGACATAAATTTAATTTGGGTGCAGCATTGCATGATCACGCAATTGTCAGTAACGCAGCGCCATAACACAAAAAAATGCCCTGGTCAGGAAGGGGGGTAAATCATCTGGAGGGTAAGTGGTTAAAGTAAACCTGTGCAGTTCCCAATAAGGTGTCAGGAGCCGACTGGTGGTAGCCTCTAGCGACCCACAGGCTGGAATTCCACAGGGCGCGGAGTCTAAGCCTCAGTCTGCTGGTTCACCAGAGCCCCTGATGATGGGGATGGACTTGAAGCAGGCTGAGACCAGGTCGTGACCCCCGAGTACAACCAGCTGTGGTAGAGGTAGCCGCCAATAGCAAGTGGCAGGTGAGAGCCAGATGTGAAGAGGTAGTAGCGTAGTCAGACAAGCCGGATCGGCAGCAGCGGAGGCAGACGGTACAGAGCGGCAGGCAAAAGGATAAATGGGTCACAGGCCAGGTTCAGCAACAGGAGGTCAGACAATCAGGATCAGGCAGAGAATAGTCAGGACGAGCCAAAGGTCAGAGCAGGAGATGAACAACAGGATCAGGGTCAGGCTGGGTCAGCAACAAGGCAATCACTGGACAGAAACGAGCAGGAACACAGGAACAAGACCATACGGCAATTTGGAGATGCACAGGGCTGGTTTAAATAGTGCACCCTGTGCTCTCATTGGTGCGCATGCGCGGCCGCTGCTGTTGCCGCGGTTGCCTATGATGTAGTGTCTGCCGGCTAGTGCGCATCAGTGTTCTGCGCATGCGCAGACCCGTGAGCCGCCACGATCCCTGACATAAGGGCAAAGAAACAAATTCACTTTATCTACTCCCCAAAGCCACATACACCTACTTTCCTTTGCCCCCCTGATAAATCCTGTATAATAATAATAATAGTGCTGCTGCAGGGAGTAAAAGAAGCTGTTGTTGATCATGACATATGAGTCACTCAAGTCATAGACTACACAGGGCTATTGACTCTCCCCATGATCCAGCACTGGTGCCTGGCCTGGTCAAATGGAGTAAGTCACATGCTCTTCTATAGGTTTTTTTCTTCACAGAAAACAGAGCAGTATGACTATAAAGCCATGGTGAGCTTGTGCTGCTGGTACTAGCAGCTGTTAGGGGGTCCTGTTGTTTGCCTTGCATTGGCAAAGCACTGGTTTGTTTTAAAGAAAACTTTGTGAGACCATATTGTCAGTTAGTGACCTCCATATTGGGCCCAGAGAGCCACATATGATGTTCAGAGTTTAGACCACTCTTATAACAGTTGCTTGTGCTGTACACTCTGCCAGTCCACCCAACTACACTTGGGGTTCTCTAGATGGGAACACCTAACACTTAACATATCCTTCTGCGGAGAAGAACCAGCTTTAAACTTCTAAATCTCTCAGCTCAGTTCAGGAGGTCTCACACATTCTCCTTTAAAAGACGAATGCTCCCAGAATTCTACCAAGGGCCCTCTACCAGCATACAACCTCTGCTCAATCTTTCATTACCCTCAGCCACGACTCGTTTAGAGCCCACTCTGCAGATTGTTTTGCTAGTGTTGTTGTTGACAATAACAGCATAGACATCTGAATGCTCAGGCATTAAACTGAAGGCTTCTTTTATGCCGAACATAACATTATTACCCCTCTAAGGTTTATGCACTCATTGGCTGCTTAAAGGCTCATTTGCATTGACACAGAGCCCCATACAGTGTGAAGAACTGTTTGTCTACCGTTTTGTACTAGTGTGTAAATGCAGGTAGGCAGCCTATATAAGAATTGGATACACATCGACTGTACAGACTCACCTGTACACTTGGACTCACAATCAAATTCAACAGATATGCAAGGACAGATGTATGGCCCCCTTTGAGCTTTGTTGCAGAATCACAGAATCACAGCCTTGTTTATGCTCTCTCACTAATTAAAAGAAAATATTTAATTCTTAGCTGGGACTGCTAAATAAAACTCCTCCCACTACAAGAAAATGTATCCTTTCCCATGATTGGAGAACAGTTCCCAACAAGCAGAAAGCAAACCTGCTGGGAAAGTAGGGTTAATTATCTTAAAGATGCTATTACACCTCTTTACAATCTGTCAGGATAGGAATGAGGGGAAGTCATCGTTATCTATGAGTTACTACTGGGTCACAGAACAAAAAGCATGCATCAATGATGTGTCGGGACAACTGATGTGCACATGCTTGTTCCAGGTCATTGGCTCACTAAGAATTCAAAAATGACTGAATTATTGATTGATTGCTTGTTTAGCTGATTTATGCTCAGTTCTCTTGCGCCATTTGTACATTGGTTTTTAGATAACATAATGTTACATAGTTGCATAGTTAGGTTGAAAAAAATGCTAGTCCATCTAGTTCAACCAATAAAACAAATAAAAAAAACAAATAGAAAAACCTCCATATCCACAATGCTATACCCACAGAGGAATGCAAAAAAACCCTTAATAGAATATGATCTGATTTGCTCCAATTGGGGAAAAAATTCCTTCCTGATCCCTCATGAGATATTCCATGGATCAACTGCCCATGGCATTATTACTTCTAGATATTTGTATCCAGTTATATTTTGTGCATTTAGGAAAGAATCCAGGCCTTTTATAAAACAATCTACTGAGATGGCCAGAACCAGTTCTTGAAGGAATCTTTTCCACATTTTTACAGCTCTCACTGTGAAGAAAACTTTCCATATGTGCAGGTTAAATCTCTTTTCCTTCAGACGTAACGAGTGCCCCCTTGTCCTCTGTAATGACTTGAAAGTGAATAACTCTACACCCAGTTCACTATATAGACCACTTACGTATTTATACATTTTGATCATAATTGCCCTTAATTTCCTCTTCTCAAGAGAAAATAAATTCCGTTCAGCTAATCTTTCCTCATAGCTGAGCTCCTCCATGCCTCGTATCAGTTTGGTTGCACTTCTCTGTACTTTCTCCAGTTCCCCGATATCCTGTTTGTGAATTGGTGCACAAAATTGAACTGCATATTCCAGATGAGGTCTTACTAATAATTTGTACAGGGGCAAAATTATGTCTCTCTCTCTGGAGCCTATACCTCTTTAATACAAGAAAGTATTTTGCTCACTTTAGACACTGCACCTTGGCATTGCATTCCATTATTAAGTCTATGATCTACCAAAACACCCAGAGTCTTCCCCACCATTGACACCCCCCGCCCCCCCAGCTGTTATCCTCCAAGTATGTGAAATGCATGCATGTTTTTAGCCCCCAAGTGCATAACTTTTCATTTATCAATAATAAACCTTATTTGCCCGATTAAATGTGCATTGAAGTTGGTTTGTAAGTTGGAGACATCCTGTACGAATGTAATTCCACTGTATAACTTAGTGTCATCAGCAAACATTGAAATGGGACTTTTAATCCCAGACCCTAAATCATTTATAAATATGTTAAAAAGTAAGGGTCCACTGAACCTTGGGGTAAACCACTAATAACCTTAGACCAGTCAAAGTATAAATAATGTATCACTACTCTCTGAATAAGATATGAGCCTGTTTTCTATCCATTTACATATTGAATTTTCTAAGCATATAGACTGCTTTGTCTAAGTTTTTGCTTACCACCTCATAAAAAAAAAATCAGATTTGTTTGGCAACTTCAATTTTTCATGTATCTATGTCGACCATTGCTTAAAATATTATTTCCTAGCAAAAACTTTTCTATATGGTCCTTTATTAAACTCTCAAGTATCTTCCCAACTATAGCAATTCAACTAACCAGTCTGTAGTTACTTTGTAATGATTTTGATCCCCTTTTAATTATAGGCTAAAAATAAAACCTATTGTCCATGGGAATATATTTTGCAGTATGTTTGCAAACAGTTGATTTGAAGCATTCCCATTTCTGTTCTGAGTTCTTTAATGGCAACATTCCCTCCCAGTTGTCTTGGAGGCAGCTTTCAGCCTTGGAAAATTTGTTCTCTTAAAATTAAGTGCTTTTATCTGTCCAGTATGTGTTTGGTGTTTACAGCTTACATTAAATGAAATAATGTTGTGGTCACTGCTATCCAGATATTCTCTTATATGTACATTAGTAATAAGCTCCACATGGTTTGAGATTACAAATCCAGCAGAGCAACATTTCTAGTTGTACCTTTATTTGATTTAGGTGCTTCTTCCCAAAGTATATCTAAAGCCAAAACATTTTTTTCTAAGTTCAGGATGGAAAGGGTTAAAACTCTTGCCTTTTTTTTCCACGTGCCACTGGGCATTTTTTCCTTTTCTACCTACTCCGGAACACAGGAAATAAGTTGAAATCTCCATCTCCAAGTGTCCTTACTAGAAGATTTTCTGTCCTTACTGGAAGATTTTCCCTTACTTCCTGTTCTGGTGAAAACTGTAAAATTCTGGATTTCCACTTACCAGTACATCTTCTCAGCATGGGCACCATCAGCAATGAAACCCAGCCAGAGGTACTCACCCTTGTCTGTTCTAATCAAAACTAAAAATAAAGTTTTAGCATAATAAGTTAGGGTGTAAAATAAACTGGTGCCTCATGCTAATACAACACGTTATGTGTAACTCTCTAACAAAGGAGCTTTTCTAGCTGTTCTGCACTAGACACAGCAACAGATGTTTATGTATGCACTATTCTTTCACGCTTCAATCCTGTACCCAACCCGTACTGTATATTGAGTGTTAGCCTCTCACCAGCTGACCTGATATATTCCCATGCACATAAGGTATGATTTATTAGTGTTATGGTATGTTATATATTTATGACATGCTGCTTCCCTGGGGAGTTTTGACGGCAGGATGAAATTCATTTAAAAACTATGCAGAATTAGATCAGCACATGCTCCTCTATGAAGAAGTCTATTTAAATCTTTGCTTCCAGGCACGAGGGAGTCTAACATACGGCAGACATGGGCTTCCTCCTGTATGTGCACATTTTCTGAGCTGTAAGAGAAAGAGAAACACAATGATTGGATTCAAACAGTGCAGGCTTTGTAGAGTGACTGCATTAACATGTTACTTGATGGTGGATCTGACGAAAATAATGTGTAAAATATTGTTTTGCCCCAGATGTCAAATAATTACAGCAGTTTAATCTGAATAGCTATGCACCACTGAATTTGTACAAGGAAGGTTAGAAAGTCATTTTTTCAGCACATCACTTTTGTAAAAGGAGTGAAAATTAGGAGACGAAATATACGCAGAGGCGAAAAACTAGAAACTGGTCAAATAAAACACAACTTCTGAATCAAACCATTACCTGTACCTCCTTTATTTTCATTATAGAGCACTAGCAAAAGTGTCTCCAAGGGGTCAATGCCTGGAAGAAACCAGGGAATAAGACGTATTAGTGGCCTTGGAGTCAAATATTGGTGATGCAGCCCTCCTCTGACTGGACTAGATCAAAGCAAAACTGGAAAAAGAAGCACACAAGTGGCGCAAACACCTAGCGCATTATCCAAGGTTTATTAAAAATGTAAAAACAGAAAACATACTCACAGAATGAGGTGCATATAAAAGCCTTTGAAACCACTGGGATGGCCCAATGTGATGGCAGTGTCCGACTGGTGGTGTAGTCGGCCTGCAGACATGTTTCAGGGACGTGTCCTCTTCCTCATAGCTAGAGCTGGCAAAGGTTAATGCCCTAATATATCATATATATGTGATATATTAGGGCATTAATGTTTGCCGGCTCTAGCTCTGAGGAAGGGGAAGGGGACACATCCCTGAAATGCATCAGAAGTCTGAGCACACCATCAGTTGGACACTCTGCCATCACACTGGTCCATCCCAGTGGTTTTATAGGCTTTTATTTGCACCTCATTTTGTGAGTATGTTGTCTGTTTTTACATTTTTGTGTGCGCCACCTGTGTGCATCTTTTACCAGCAAAAGTGTGCTTGTTTATTGAATAGTAAGAATAGAAGTAAGTGGATGGTGGTGGCAAATGCTTTGGTGCAGACAGGGCCGGTACAATGATTTTTGTTTACACAGGCAAGGGCACATTTTGCTGCCCTCCCTCCACCATCTTCCTGCTTCCCCCCTCCCAAGCTGGTATCTCCTTCACATTGTACCCGTAATGTGATAGGGCACAGCGTGAAGGATATCACCCAGCACTGAAAATCTGAGCTGTGCTGAACTGCCACTAAACGGCAGTGTGTAATGAGGGGGTGGGGTTATGCATTCCCTGCTTCTACTTACTGGTCTAAATATGTACTTCAGGAGTTGAGATTTAAACCCCAATACCAAACTGTAATATATTTGAGCAAACCAGTCCTAAAATGTGGTGGCTGACACTGACAATGCTGTAACAATGAAGAAGCAGCATTCTCACCCTAATTCAGCGATACTGAATACCTCCTCCTATCCTCTTCTCAATAAAATTAAGGGGGGGGGGGGTTTGTAGTCAATATAAATAGCTGTGAACAATGTAAGTGATTACACAGTAGAGAGCAAAGAAAGTTATCAGATTTCACAATTTCTGCAGGCTCAACAGAGCAGATATCTTTTTGCAGTTATAAAGCAGATATAACAAAACATTCTCAGTGATATGTACTATATATTAAAAAGGGAGAAAATAAAATAAGTTAATTTCTACTTTGCATGCTTGTTCCATGTCAGTTACAAAAGATATTATAGCCAGAAACAACTAGGCAATAATATTCTTCCAAAGAGGTCAACAATGGCAACTCCTGTATTTCACTCACTATAAGTTCCTTCAAAGCAGTAAGTGAACTACAAAGTGGACTTGATTATATCTCTGTTTTTGATGAGCAGTATCTTGAAATAAATGTTCTTTTAACTAATGCCAGATAAAAAATAATATATCTAGCATATATGGTATATTAGATTCATGTGCTACATTATAAGATACCCATTAAAAGAAGGACAAACGAAAAAAGAAAAAGAAAACCTACAATTTTCCAGTTCTGTTATGGCAGAGCTTAGTCATTATGCCTATGAAAAACATATCCTATCACCAGTTACACGGTGTTGTACTGACCTGCATAGATCATTAAGTTAAAAGTATAGATTTAGGATGTATGTGTAGCTGCTACAAAGCAGAAATTGGTGGCACTGGCCAATATGTTAAGCTGCATTGAAGCAGATTTATAAATTCATTTATTAAAGGAAGTTAAGTATGCAAGAACATTCCAAGGGGACAGTGAATATTTCATTGACAGAAGAGTTCTAATTAAACGGTTTCCATAGAGACCAACGCAATCTTGTCATCTTTACGTTGGTGAAGGAGTGCTCTTGTCCTTCAGCCTCCCAGCAAAAATATGGCTTTTATTAGACTTTATATTAAATCAGAAATGTATTTATAAGCACTACATCTTTCTGGATTATTAAAAGATGGCATGTATCTATGTTTTGTGTGACAGCAGTTATTTGCTCACATGTGACTGTATAAAAGATTGCCAAGAAATAAGTACTAGTAAAAAATCAATATCATCCAACAAGAAATCAGTAGGATCAATAACACCTTGGAATCTCAAATTAAAAACATTTTGTTTAAAACCCAGCTAACTGACCATAGTTGTGAATAGTTCTCTACATTGATATATGGACGATTTGTGGATAATTATTAGAAAATTGGAAAAATTAAAATCAGTCTAGAAAATGCAACAGTTTTAAAGCTCTTTTCTGTATAGCCCAGGTCCATAAATATTGGGACATCAACACAATTCTAACATTTTTGGCTCTATACACCACCACAATCGATTTGAAATGAAACGAACAAGATGTGCTTTAACTGCAGACTGTCAGCTTTAATTTGAGGGTATTTACATACAAATCAGGTGAACGGTGTAGGAATTACAACAGTTTACATATGTGCCTCCCATTTATTAAGGGACCAAAAGTAATGGGACAGAATAATAATCATAAATCAAACTTTCACTTTTTAATACTTGGTTGCAAATCCTGAAGTCTGGAACGCATAGACATCACCAGACGCTGGGTTTCATCCCTGGTGATGATCTGCCAGGCCTCTACTGCAACTGTCTTCAGTTCCTGCTTGTTCTTGGGGCATTTTCCCTTCAGTTTTGTCTTCAGCAAGTGAAATGCATGCTCAATCGGATTCAGGTCAGGTGATTAACTTGGCCATTGCATAACATTCCACTTCTTTCCCTTAAAAAACTCTTTGGTTGCTTTTGCAGTATGCTTTGGGTCATTGTCCATCTGCACTGTGAAGCGGCGTCCAATGAGTTCTGAAGCATTTGGCTGAATATGAGCAGATAATATTGCCCGAACCACTTCAGAATTCATCCTGCTGCTTTTGTCAGCAGTCACATCATCAATAAATACAAGAGAATCAGTTCCATTGGCATCCATACATGCCCACGCCATGACACTACCACCACCATGCTTCACTGATGAGGTGGTATGCTTAGGATCATGAGCAGTTCCTTTCCTTCTCCATACTCTTCTCTTCCCATCACTCTAATCTGGCCTTCCTGTTTTTGAGGCTCACCAATGGTTTACATCTTGTGGTGAACCCTCTGTATTCACTCTGGTGAAGTATTCTCTTGATTGTTGACTTTGACACACATACACCTACCTCCTGGAGAGTGTTCTTGATCTGGCCAACTGTTGTGAAGGGTATTTTCTTCACTAGGGAAAGAATTCTTCGGTCATCCACCACAGTTGTTTTCCGTGGTCTTCTGGGTCTTTTGGTGTTGCTGAGCTCACTGGTGCGTTCCTTCTTTTTAGGAATGTTCCAAACAGTTGTTTGGCCATGCCTAATGTTTTTGCTATCTCTCTGATGGGTTTGTTTTGTTTTTTCAGCCTAATGATGGCTTGCTTCACTGATAGTGACAGCTCTTTGGATCTCATCTTGAGAGTTGACGGCAACAGATTCCAAATGCAAATAGCACACTTGAAATGAACTCTGGACCTTTTATCTGCTCATTGTAATTGGGATAATGAGGGAATAACACACACCTGGCCATGGAACAGCTCAGAAGCCACTTGTCCCATTACGTTTGGTCCCTTAACAAGTGGGAGGCCCATATGCAAACTGTTGTAATTCCTACACCGTTCATGTGATTTGGATGTAAATACCCTCAAATTAAAGCTGACAGTCCGCAGTTAAAGCACATCTTGTTCATTTCATTTCAAATCCATTGTGGTGGTGTATAGAGCCAAAAATGTTAGAATAGTGTCGATGTCTCAATATTTATGGACCTGACTGTACATTTTGTTTTGGCTTTCCAGCAGCGAGGTACTTTCAGGATCCAGAAGAGGAGCCTCAACAGTGACATCAGCTGAAGGGATAGATGGGGATGGGGCTGGCTGAGAACATCTGCTCCATTGGATTATTGTTGCCCTGTACCCAGAAACAGTGCCAGCAAGAAATATGGGTTCATTTGTACCCTTAGATGCGCTTTATGTTTTTACCTTAGTACTTCTTTTTACTTGTATAAGTTTCTTTAAAAAAAATTAACCAAACACAAAAGATAACAACCATTGTCAATAGTTATGTCCTTGCAAGCAAGTCTCAGTGAATAGCTGAACTGACCTTTAGCAAGGTGTGGTCCCAGACTCCCACCTACATATTGCCACATTCGCATAAAAATTTTAATGTTTCAACTTTCTTTTTTTTAAAGTGAACGTGCTACCACATTACACCTCAGTGTATATTACAATTTTATGGAATTATAGAATTTAAATTATAAAACCCTAGGCAAAAACGTGTTGCCTAGTTAGAATAGCACTAACAGTTCTGGATTACAATTTTTCTAAAATTGTTTTTTTTAAAAAATCATAATTTTTAGCTTAAAATTCCATGTACTATGAACAGCTCTTCTACTCCTCCTGTCGGCTTCTGGTTTGTGTACCCATGTCCTAGCCACAGATGTACGTCTCTTCATAATGACATGGTCAGCTCTATCTGCTGTGCATTGGCATTTTAGCCTGTAGTTTGCATTGGGAATTCAGCGGCTGCAGGAGGAACAGGAAGAGATCAGTGCCTCTATATGCATTTGTCCCTGCCACTTTTCCTATACAGCTTTTTTCTGCTGCCCCCCCACTTGTGCTTTTTGCCCTCCCCCCAAGCATTGATGGGTTCCCCCCTCCCACCGGCTGCTGTGGGGATGCTGTAAGGTTGGAGAGCGGGGAAGGGGCAGGTTAATGTGTTATTTACTGGCCCCTTCCTTTTCTGAATGGAGAGTCAGTAATCCGTACCATTCATCACTGAAACATAGTAAACTGTGTTAACTATGTTTTAGTTTGTGAATTGACGGGAAGCTTTGTACAGAGCTATTCCCATCCATTCATTCAGTGCAGCTGAGGCTGCAGGGATGGAGGTTGAGGACTCAATTTCCTTGTCTGTCTCAAAGGTGAGATGTCAGAGGTCTATTTAGACCCCTGACATCTCACCAAAGTCCTCCAACAGGGCTCCTAAAAAAAATTGTAAAAAAAAGAATTTTTTTAAAAAAAAATAAAATAACAAAAATAAAACTTCTGACACCAGTGGCGGAACTATAAGGGCCACAAAGGTACAGAGGGAAGGGCCCCAGGTGAGGGTCAGGGGGACCGTCATGGTTTCTTGCACAGGGGCCCTGAAGGTTCTAGTTATGCCACTGGTCAGAGGCTTAAGCCTAGTACACATGATGAGAGTATTGGACGAATGATTGAGGTTTTTTTGTTTGCATGCTGTTCTCATAAAGTCTCGAAAATGAATAGGTTACTAAAATTACGAAAATTCTTGTGGGACAGAATACAACTTCAGAAGTCATATATTTTATTGTAATGTATTCTTTCATCTCCGAGTATGTACGGTCTGCCTCACTCGCTTTTTTGCAGACGAATACTGTACCGATTAAACAAAAAGTGCTATTTCTATTATCGTACGAGAAAAATGTTTTTGCTTGTCACTCTGGATAATTTTGCATGATCTATCGTGATCGGCTCTCGGAAACTGTGTACTAATGATCAGATTATCAGATAATCTCTCAAAAAACTGTATATTTCGTCTGATTTTCTCACCATTTGTACTAGGCTTTACACACTGCCTGCAAATGCTACCCTCGCCTGCTGTGCCACTATACTGCATTCAGCCGCAATCACTGTTTCAGAAGATGTTAGACCTTAGACTGGATTTGGTACTGGATTTGAGGGTGTGCTGAACTGAAATCCCACATTTCCTCACCCAAACTCTGAGACACTGGCCTGGAATAAGAAATCATATCATTATCATTATCAGCAGCAGCAGATCATAAAAGTTGGACTAAAGTCAGAATTCCTAATTTGCATTTTTGTTCCAGGTCAATGAAAATGCTGAAGCCATTTGATCAGCATGATATTAGGCAACTAGCATTTTCAGATGAAGGCCTTTTAGCTTACATACCTCCTCAGGTTTCCTTTGAACTAAATGTATTAAAAAGAAATGATACAGGAAGATAACTGGGGCGCTTAGACATCCCCGAGACACATTGAAATGATAGTGCTCTATGGTACAAGCTCTGCCCCTTGTAACATGCTGTCCCTTGAAGCTACTGCTGGAATGTCCTGTCAGGGAAAGCATGTGGTCTGCTTTAAATTCACAGCTGCTTCCCCCACCTTTATGCTTTGGGCACTGGTCTAAAAATGCCATTATGGTGAATACAGACTTGGGTACTGTTGAAATTGCTGCCCTAGGCAGCCGGAGGGTCATCTGTGCTGGTTCCAAGGACCAAGTGTATTGGTAAGATTGTGGGGCAATCATTGGACTGTAACCTGAACATTTAGGTCCATTGTTCTTGGTAAAAGGCAGTGTGGTAGTAATCATAATAGTGGTAATAATAATAATTAGCCTTTATAAACACCCAACTCATCTTTTCAAACTAAACTTGTTTAGCACAGTCTAGGTGACGGTTGGAGGAAAATGCTGTCCCTCTCATTTTTTCTCTTCTTTTTCCTTAACCTCCCAGCCATGCATTCACTTCAGTGGCCACCTTTCCTTTTCTTTGTACCCCATTCCCTCTTATTTGTATACTTGCTCAACCCTGCACAACCACTTTGTCTTCTTGTCATTTCTCTTGCGTTATGAAAACTAAAGAGAGAATCTATAGCCCCATCCACTCACTTCTCCCAGACCACAATTCTTAACATTACCCAGTAACTCATCTGTGAGTTTCCGACAGCTACACCTTCAACACTTCTCTACTACTAGACAACCTATCCAACATTTTGCAGATGCTCCCTTGATATCTTTTAACCCCTCATACTGACAAGCAAGAATACTTTATAACTGTGGTTTCTATTTTATTTTTGTTAAAATAATTTCTACAAAAAAAAGACTATGTCCAATGTATTTTAACACTTTCATTGAGCAATGCTTGTTCTTTCTAACAACGAATGGTACATCTTGAGAAAGCTATAAATAAAGAAATTAATATATCAGTAATAAAAATGAAATTATGTAAAATGTTAATGTCAACTTTGATACCTGCACTGATTTAATTTAACCTTCAAAAATGCCCAACATGTTTTTTTTAATAGAAGACATCAATTATGATAGTGCGGTAATAGCATGCTGGATCCCAGCATTCATCCACAGTGCAGCACAACCCACTACCATGAAGCAGCTCATGAAAGGAAGAACATTCACCCATGTGAGACAAATTAAGGTTAGGCATAACAGAGATGACATATTCAGCTGCTGAAGTCCAAAACAGTGCGTGCAAGCTACAACTGAGACTCATTAACAATCTTCATACTCATCTACAAGACAGAAGACACTGCAGAAGACTGTCCTTTATGACCACAGCAGATTGCCATAAAATCATTTCAGCAGTCTGCATTGTTCCCAGAGATAACACATCATATCCTTAAGCTCAAACAGATTTCATGCAGTACAGGGCTGGAGCCTTGACCTCTGCTCTGAGATTGAAATTAATGAGCTGTAAAGTATCTCCAAGCCTCTCTCCCATGTTCCACTCTAACTGAAATTAATAACACCCAGGGTCTTGAAAAATAAATTGGAGCGTACAGCAGCCTTGTACTTGAAATTGCTAAAAATGTGTTCGCTTTATGCATTCAGATCGGGAACAAGAGTTCCAGAATGGCATTTTCTTTACAAACCTTCGATGAGAGCAAAGGAGAACCTTTCTCTAAATATTAAAAATATGCATTTGTTGTCTGGAGTGATTGTTCTTTACCCTTGGGTGCAGGTGCTTAAAGATCTAAACCCTAACTGGATAACATCTTGTTTGCCTTCACTGTGTATAATAATTGCCATTTTTTTTGTCATAAAATACTTATTTCACGTTTTTTCATCCTATTTCTGCTGTACACAATTTGTACACAATTGGCTCAGTCCCTCTCCCTGTCACTGGCTGTGATTTAAATAATTAATTGATGAGACAATATTTTTGTATGTGTTGATGAGAAAATGAATATAAGATAAAATATCAAATTTTTCCACACTATCCTGCTGATCATTGTCTTTGCACACAGGTCCCAGCAGCAGTGCTCTGCACATTTCCTTAGCGACAGTACAACACCCCTGGGCAAGCTTGGAGATGTAGTCTCTCACTTTCCTTCAGCCCAGTTGAGCACATAGCAGTGTAGTCTCTCCTGCTGATCTCCAGCTACTTGAGGCCTCTCTCCCTTCACTTCCTCCTTTCTGGTCTCCTACTCCAGACCACAGGGGCAGGAAGTGATGTACATGATTATACATAAAACTGTGATATTAGCAGCTAACAGTAGATGGCAGGAGATCCCTACAGGGGAAAAATCAGTTGTAGGGAGACCACAGACAATACTAGTGACTAGTCCTTTGCTATCTACCTGCCTTTTTCTGTGCGCAGCTTCCAGAGTTCAGTTTCTCTTTAAGTCTGACTCCATTGAAACTGAAGGCAGAATCTACAAATTATTTTGCACAGCAAAATTTCATACATGTCAGGTTCATTTTTAAGGAAATTTTTTCCTACAGAAAGGCACAACAGAAGTAGTTGTTGGTTATTGGCTGTGTTCCCGTGGAACACTTCAATTATTCACTTAAGAAGTTTGCTTTTGTCATATGAACACCACAGATAGGAAACACAGAAGGGTAGTTCTAAACAATTAAAGAGAGTATAGAAAAAAGGAAGCAGAGCGGTAAATATGTTATATGCCTGTTTAAACACTTTTCACTAAACAGTATAATAGAAGATCAAAAAGCAAATATAATGGATACACAGCCAAATGCACTCTAACAGTACGCTGGTCATGACACACTGCACTGCGATGTTACTGGATAATAGTCACTATTACCACAGGCTTAGTCTGAATTTTTGACAGCAAACGGCCTAGAAAAGCTTTGTGACACTGGTCCTACTAAAAATTGCATGCACGCCCAAGCTTAGCAGTTTTTTATGTCCATCCATATATTTTGCACTGGAATGTTTCAAAGTCGCACCTCTTAAGCTTTGCTTACATTAAGCCCTAGTTCACACTAAATGATACATTGAAATTGTGCTACTTCACTTAAATTTCAAAGCCGTGGACCCGATGCGATTTGATATGTGGCTTGCCTGACATCTGTGCAACTTCATGCACTGATGTCAATGCAAGTCGCACCTGAAATCTACAAAAATAGTGCAGGAAGTATTTTCCAAATCAGAGCCTGAATCGCTTTGATTTCAAAGGTTCCATTGCCTACAATAGGGTGCAACTTGTCATGCGATTTGGAACTGTCAAATCGCATGACAAGTTGCACTGGTGTGAATCAGAGCTTAAGGTTAGAGGCCAGTAAAAACAGTTGAGCCACTCACGGGGCAGTTGATGATGGAATATTAAAGGAGTCGCGGAGTCAGTCCTCCACACTGTAATGTAAAGGAGCACTGTGATATAAAGGGGACTGCACTGTAAAGGGGCACTGTATTGATTATAGTGCCCCTTTGCAACGCAGTCCCTTTTATATCATAGTGCCCCTTTACATTACAGTGCCCCTAGAGATCTAATCACAGTGCCCCCTATATTTTCAAAGAGATGGCCCAATCCAGCAAAGAGACATCCCAATCCAACAAAGAGACCTGCCCATATAGCAAAGAGACAGCCCAGTCCAGCAAACAGACATCCCCATATAGCAAAGAGACAGCCCAATCCAGAAAACAGACATCCCCATATAGCAAAGAGACAGCCCAATCCAGCAAACAGACATCCCCATATAGCAAAGAGACAGCCCATCCAGCAAAGAGACAGCCTGTCCAGCAAAGAGACAGTCTGTCCAGCAAAAAGACAGCTCATCCAGCAAATAGACGGCCCATCCAGCAAAGAGACAGCTCATCCAGCAAAGAGACAGCCTGTCCAGCAAAGAGACAGTCTGTCCAGCAAAAAGACAGCTCATCCAGCAAAGAGACAGCCCATCCAGCAAAGAGACAGCTCATCCAGCAAAGAGACATCCCGCCCAGCAAAGACATAGCACGCACAGCAGACACAGCTTGTCCAGCAAAGAGACAGCCCATCCAGCAGAGACAGCTCAACCAGTAAAAAACAGCCCATCCAGAAAAGAGACAGCCCATCCAGCAAAGAGATAGCCCATCCAGCAAAGGGATAGTCCATCTAGCAAAAAGACAGCTCATCCAGCAAATAGGCAGCCCATCGCGCAAAGAGATAGCTCATCCAGCAAATAAACATCCTGCCCAGCAAAGACACAGCTTGTACAGCAAAGACACAGCTCATCCAGCAAAGAGACAGCCCATCCAGCAGAGATAGATCAACCAGTAAAGAGACAGCCCACCCAGCAAAAAGACAGCCCATCCAGCAAAGTGACATCCCACCCAGCAAAGTGACATCCTGCCAGCAAAGAGACATCCCGCCAGCAAAGAGACAGCCCATTTAGCAAAGAGACAACCCAGTCAGCAAAGACACAGCCTGTCCAGCAAAGAGGCGGCCCATCCAGCAAAGAGATCCTGCTCAGCAAAGAGACATCCTGCCCAGCAAAGAGACAGCCCGTTTAGCAAATAGACACCCCGTCCAGCAAAGAGACAGTCCATCCAGCAAAGAGACATTGCGTTCAGCAAAGAGACATCCCATTCAGCAAAGAGACAGCCTATCCAGGAAAAAGACATCCTGCCCAGCAAAGAAACAGCCCATCCAGCAAAGAGATAGCCAGTCCAGCAAAGCAACATCCTGCTCAGCAAAGAGACATCCTGCCCAGCAAACAGACAGCCCGTTTAGCAAAGAGACAGCCCATCCAGCAAAAAGACAGTCCATCCAGCAAAGACACATCCCATTCAGCAAAGAGACAGCCCATCCAGCAATGAGACAGCCCATCCAGCAAAGAGACAGTGCATCCAGCAAAGAAACAGCACATTCAGCAAAGAGACAGCCTGTCCAGCAAAGAAACAGCCTGTCCAGCAAAGAGACAGCTCATCCAGCAAAGAGACAGCTCACCCAGCAAAGAGACAGCCCAATCCACTGCCAAGCTGTAACAGTGTGCCGGGGGGGTGGAGAGAGGCCGCCGTTGTCCCTTCAGCGCTGTGTGTGCAGTGGCCAGCCGAGGAGGTGTCTGTGTGTCAGCGGGACTTCCTGCCTGTTGCTGGAGCCATCACTGCCACTCCTCCTGTCAGCCCTGCTTTGGGCATAGCCGCATAGTGGAAGGTGAGCGGCGACTGCAGTTTGTGTTAGCTGTGTCCAGATTGCGGTCGCCTCCTGCTGTGAGGCCCGGTCATCAACAGGCCACTCTTCTTAAGCCAGGCGGCCCCGGCCCACCTGGCAAATGCCCGGTGTGCCCTATGGCCAGTCCAGGCCTTGTTGGGAGTGAATTTAGATTGCAGATCACTGGAAAATGGGCAACACAGTGGCTAAGTGGTTAGCATTTCCGCCTGGCAGCACTCAGGTGATTAGTTTGAACCCAAACCACGGCACTACCTGCATAGAGTTTGCATGATTGCCTGCATGGGTTTCCTCCCACACGTCAAAGACATGCTGGTAAATTAACTGGCTCCTGTCTAAATTGGCCCTAGTGTTGTATGTATAAATGTGAGTTAGGGACCTTAGATTGTAAGCTACTTGAGGGTTAGGGACTGATGTGAATGCACAATATATGTGTAAAGTGCTATGTAAATTGACAGGACTATATAAGTACCTGAAAAAAATAAATAAATGTAGTTTGCATCATTACTACTGCAAGGGAAAAGAACTACTGTGAAACAACGAAAATTCTCAGTGACATCCACTGGAACAATTCTTTATTGGCAACATAGCAGGATACAGTAATAACATGCTAGAAAACCAATGTGGACTGGACAACTCAAGCCCAAATAACATGTTAAAGTATTTTGGCCCAAGCCATACTCATAGCATGTTTCTTGGATAAATAAAACCAATTAAGCAGCTCAATCTATAATGTAAATGACAGAACAGTGGCTACAACAACCAAACTCAATCATCATACACAGATATCAGTAAAAATTATGTAACTAATAGTTTGGGACTATACATAATCTAACCTACATCTTTGTACCCAAGTGCATCTGAGAGAATGGGAGGGTATAAAAAGAAAAGCTTTGGAAACAGAGGAGGGAGTTGGAGATAGCCACCAACTGCTGCTGCTCAGGTGTTAACCTGAATCGTCATCCTCCGATCCAAGTCACTGCTGCCCAGGCCTGCTGCAGGAACATGGGAGGCATACCGCTACTATGGTACTCATCATCTTTCCCACCAGAGAGATAAAATATACCAAAGGGGGGCTACTCCAATGTCCCAGCTATTCTCTAAAGAAAATTACAAGGGACAGCAGTAAGAGGGTCTCACACCCACAGTTAAGCTGGAATTCTGGCATTGTTTATATTCGTCACTTGCAAAAAGGTTTGTGTATTTCAAACTGCTATACACAACTGCCTTAGCATTCTGCTGCCACTGAACTAGGCCCAACTTAGTCATTCTTCTGTGTGTTTTTTTCATCCATTTGCTGAAATCGTATCTTAAAGATTCCCTATACCTTTCAGCCTGACCTACTGCGCGCAGGATTGCAACCACTCACACCATAGACATACCTCATTCACACAAATGCCAATGTCTTCAAGGGCCCCAATGTAGCTGGCAGAAGATTAACACAAAGGACTGTATTCAGATCTCTTTATCCTGAGGGCAGATCTCTATTGGTCATTGATTCATTTACCACAGGCCAAGTGACCTAGTCCATATCCAAGTTTGTTACTTATTGTGTCACTTGCTGAAGCTCCTTTTATGAGTAGATCTATAGTTTATGATGCTGGGGTCACAGCAGGCGCTAGAATTTAAAATCACTGCAAGTAACTCTGTGAATCTGCTTGTGTTCCCATTATTATGCTTTTATATGGTTGATGTCAACTTACCGATACATTTTCCTTTTTTCCATAGAGAAGTGAATCCAATTCTTGTGTGCTCATTAAAGTGTAAGGAAAAATATGCTGGTGGTGTCAAACAGGGCTGGAACAGGAGCAAAGGACCCAAATCAACCAGTGGCTCCTGCAGGGGTAGCAGTACATTTAAAACAGTATACGTTTATTAAACAAAAATACATATACAAAAGCCGCACACTCCTAAACCCCACCAGTTAAAAATGTAGAACAACGTTGTTCCTTCCAAAAACAGACCCCCACTCTTACTCCTAACTCCCAACCACTGTATGCATGCCTTTGCACTGTATATTACCCACTATACTGGGCTCTTATGTACTGCTCAAGGGTAGTCGAAAGGGGCCAGAGCAGACAGGTCTAATGTAGCGGTTACTTCCCAATGTCATTTCATAACCTTTCTGCTTGTAGACACTGACTGCCAGCCTTCCCTCATCAAGCTCATCTAATAACTTCTGTATCCAGAATGTTTGTGCTGAATGTAGAAAGGTGGAGTTACAGCTTTCTACGGGTTTTGGTATTCCTAGATTGGGGTCTGGAGTTCAGAAGCTTCAAAGGGCTTTGGGAAAGAAGAAGCATCTCCCCCTGTGTTCAAGTCTTACATGGATGGGCACAGTTCAGTGCTTCATCCAAGAGACAGATGTGCTCCACTCAGGAGACAGGAGAACTTCAAACAAGAGTTGGGAGGTTCCCTACCCGGAGGCCAGGGCATGAGGCAGGGCAGCATGGAGCTGAGAAAGCTGAAAGCGGTATAGTTGTTGTACATAAGCACGGGCATGCTGTTAGTCAGCATGGAGGGCCAAGACAAAAATTCCTAGGCTGAAGGCCTGATCGAAGATGCTGTAGTAAGCAGCCAGAGGCTTGATGTTTTCTTTCATGTTTGGAATGATGGTGAAAACCCCTGTGTGGGTAACTGTTTTGTTTAAATTTTTCTTTCATTTTAAATAAGTGTGCCATCAAACCCTAAACATGAACTTTCTGGTTGGCGTGAACTCACTAAAAAGTTTGATACCATTGAGTTAAAATTATACATAAAAAAGATATATAGAAACCATAAAATATAGATAAAGTACAGTTAAAATACAGACTATACATGTAGAAAATATTGATGTAAAATCTGTCACTGTTTAGCTTGTCCTTGCAGTCCTTTGAAAAATAATTAAGAAAAACATCTTTGTAAATGTTATCTTTAAATATCAGAAAGATTCCTGCAACTTTTCCTTTGTAGGCAAAACAGCTCCCACTGATAATCTAAACTTTCCCAGCTACAATAACAAGGCAGCCCCCAGAGCATCCTGCTCGGAGTACTCCCAAGTCTTGTATCTTCCCAGTGTGTAACTCCACTTGCAGGAAGAGGTGATGGACGTTAAAAGAGCAGCGGGGGAACTCCATTGTGTGTCATCCCACAAACTGTACAAAACAGGGGCCACCAGCCATGTTTGTTTTTGAATGCTCAGACTGCAGTTTCTGTCTTCGGTGCCTTTCATAACAACTCAGGACTTGACCTAACAAGTGAGTCAAGGTTGTCTTTGTCATGCTCGTCTGGAAAAATATAATTTCGCTTTCCTTAGCCGATTGAGACACAGATCCCATGACTGCATAGTGTTTTCACCTTAGAGGTGATTTGTTGTGTTTGTTTCTCCAGACCTTGACTGTGGAATTTGTAGCTATTCAGAATATGCCAAGTTATTGGTCATGTTGTGCACATTTTTCTCCAGTATAGCCCAGTTATGACACCGCAGGCATTTTTCTGTGTATGGTTTTTAATATGTACACATAAAACAAGGGGTTTACATAGCGGACACGTATGGATAAAACAAGGCAGGGGTAGATGAGATGACACAGAAAGATGAGGGGAGGCAGGCACTGGAGTTGAGTGAAATTTCCATGAAAATCTAGAGATTTCAGTGAAATTTCACCTATTAGGCAAAAATAAATTGGAGTCAATGGGACAAAAGTTAGATCATTTCTGATGGGTTTTAAAGGTGCATTTGTTTAAAAGGCTGCTACTTTCCAACTATCCTGGATCTATCCTTGTGCTAAAAATGGAAAAAAATACAAAGAGCACTAAATGCCCCCACCCCAACCCCCACCTTCCAAAAAACATAGTCTTTAAATAAGGGAAAGTTAAAAAAAAAAAAGGGAAAATAATAAATGTTTACAATAATAGTACTACATAAAATACAATCATAAACTACCCTGAAAATCACACCCTCTAAATCAGTGGCCCTCAAACCATGGCCCACAGGTTTTGCAGATCATCCGAGCAATGAGAAGGCTATAACTGCAGGGCTTTTTATTGTAAGCTGGAGAAAACTGCTGAATGCAGAGCGACAGTAAAGGGTTCCAGCACCTGGCAATCTATCTTAGGCACTCTCCTGCCCAGTGATGTTTGCATAGTCTTGACCATGATGTCATTACAAGGAGCAGTGCAGCAGCTGGAACTTGCACAAAGCCATTAAACACCAATACTGCGGGCTTTCCTAATCCTATTGACACCAATAATAGGACAATTAGTACTCCCGCTGACACTGGTGATTGGGAATTTATTACTTTTGCTAACTCCTATGATGGGGCATTATTATGTGGTTGTGCACAATGATAACTTTAAAATTTGATGTATGAACTTTGTAAATGTTGGACTTTTTATGACATATCTGGAAAGAGTGGAAAGGTTGTTAGATGATACTTCTGGTATGGGCTATGAGAAAAATGAGCATGACATCTGGAAGGATTAGAAAATAATAATTTTGACTGAGGCTGACCTGCCAGCTATATAGAGATTACACTCAAGACATCTCCAACAATGTTGCATATGATGGTACTATCTAGAGTGCCTCAAAACCAACAAAACTCAGAATATTCTTTTATGTAACCAAGAACCAGAGCTTGTAGTCCCACTTAGACCTATACTTTCCCATTCTCCTTATCCATTTGATAATCAAAGGTCTATTTATAAATGTTTTTACACATGATTCACACAACTTTCTTCCGGGATTCACACATTCTCCAAAATGAATCCAATTAAAATGTATTAAACTTGGTTGAACCTGTGTAAATCATTTGTTGAAACATTTTTAAACAGACATCTATGTGTAATAGGTAGCTTCACAGGAAAGGGAATGATCACATCATGACTATGCAAGGCCTGCTTTCTAGTTGCACAATAGTGGTTTTCAGGTTTGGTTGCATACTTACATTGTGGCAACATGAGGCCATTAAGAGGTGCCTTTTTTAGTTGTGCATTATCCTGTCATCTATTTGGGTGACTTTAGGAATAGTGAATAGGACATTTAAGGTCAGCCACAGATGTGGGGGCCAGGAGACGTGCACGTATTATGCAAGGTAGGGTGGTTGTGTATGAGTTTGAGTCCTGAAGAATACCCTGTGTGGTGGACTATGGCTATTGATCTAGCCAGGGAGACTGAACTAAGGGCAGCACATTGCACCTGTTTCTGGCAGAGCTCCCCCAACCACAAAGAGCAGGTCATATGTTATTTGTAAAGCAATCACTCCATGTTAGAACGTGAATTTACCACAGCTGTATGTGAGCCTAAACAATAACACTGTAGTGAGTACCACAGACCATAATGCTGTGTGTAGGCAGCTGTGAGTTGACCTCTCTACACAGGTGGTGCTGTTACAATCACCAACAGGGAGAGCAGGTGACAAGGAGAATATATATTCCTCTAGGCCAGGGGTCTTCAAACTTTCTAAGCAAAGGGACAGTTTACTGTCCTACAGACTTTAGGGGGGCCAGACTGGAAGATGTCCCGACATCAGTGGGAGCAAACAATGCCCCATCTTTGGGTGTTTGTGAGAGGAATTGTGCCCCATTGATAGTGTCATTAGTCCCCATTCTTGGTATCATTGGGATGAACTGTACTCCATCATTGGTGTCATTGGAGGGAATTGTGCCCCATCGGAGCAATTTGTTGGTGTCAGTGGATTAAATAGTGCCCAAGGACCAGATAAAAGCAAGAAAAGGGCCGCATCCTGCCCCCCGGGCTGCAGTTTGGAAACCACTGCTCTAGGCCCTCTGTACATGTCATCGGGTGGACTGCTGTCTGATTGGACGCTGCTACCCAGATGACCCTTACGTCCATCTTTAGTGAGGGCAGTACTTATAAAAAGCACTGACCCACTGCAGTTGGTGCGCATTTTGCACGTTTGTAGATCAGGGGCAGGAAGCCGCTGGATATTGACAGTGTGTCTAACATGAGGAAGAGGTTCCAGAAAAGGAGAGACAGCATAGGGACTGCTCATTAGTGCTGCTGTGAGGAAATTTTCAGCTACTAGTTTTGCTCTGCTTACTGTCTACCAGCCTCCTCTTCTGCCAAGTGCTGTTGATCTCTATGCATCACTTCCTGCTAATGCTGTGTACCCCTATGTGAGTGTTGCTGCTAGTTTAGTTGCTGTATGGACTGTTGCTGTAATTTGGAATTTTCTTAATACATTTTCTGCAACTCCAACTGCTCTGTTTGCCATTCCTTCCCCTGGGGGTGGCTACCACCTGGCCTCCCTCGCACCTACAGTACAAGCAGGTCTGTAATTGCTGTAGCTATTCAGAATTAAGCTTTGTATGTTGAAGATCTAATTTGGAGTTGTTCAGAATTGCTGAGTGGCTGTTTGGAAATACCCTGGAGTCAAGTACCATCTTTACTCCAGGGTATGGTTCTTGGAAGGGCTAATTGTACCAGTAGATATGGAGTAGAGTTCACCCTGGCTGTCTGAATCACTCAACAACCACTAATCATACCTCAAAAATCAAATTTACTTTTATGAAGCCATGCTTTGCTTTGTGTAAGCTCTGTTTTGGTCTATATGCTGTCAGTCAGCCTGATACATTGAAATGGGTGGACAGGTAAACAATCTTTTTTTCAGGAGTGCAGATAACTTATTTTCTTGTTGAAAACAAAGAATGTAAAATGGGTAACAGGTTGTATTTAGCAATTTCAACAGCATCTAATTAACTGCAAAATATTGCCTTTCAATAAACCCAGAGTTCATAAAATAATTTTTTTCAACAACCTGTAAAACATCAGCACCTCTATTAGCATCTATCTTCAAGTGAAACTCTGTGACATTTACCAGCATTCATTATGTCACCAGTTCTATAGAACCACCAGTGCCCTAGCATGTGCATCAGGTTTTACCTGTAGCAGTTTTCACCCAACCACTTCAGCAGCTGTGAATAACGTTGTTTAAATAATAATTTCAAGTGGTTTGCCCATATAGGTGACCCGTGACTGAGCCATCTGTGTGTTTATCCTAGAAGTAGGACTGGTAACCTTGTAGATCAAGTCTTGAGGTGGTATCTCTTCCATTTAAGTCATAATAGACACAGGCTCTGCTCATCAATTACCCCTTTAGAGACACATTTCTTTGTTGACATGCTGAGGAGTGCTTTAGTTTTGTAGGGAGATACTATTTTGACTATTCTCCCTGTGACAGCAGCTCAGAGATATTTATATTTTGGGTATCCTCTTTTGAAATTTTAGATGAGGAAGAAAACAGCTTTGGTTTTGGTATATTTTGCAGACACAAACCTATTAACTGCCTCTGTCGGAAGTTTACACTACTCAGTTGTAAAAGGGCAATTAATCTTAAAATTCCAGTTTTTTTGGTTCATTCTGGAAGATTTGTATTACTGGTGGCAAATTGAATAGTCAGCTGCCTCCTCGTTCAGTTTTGTAGCGTTTTTGGAGCATTTTTCCAGCAGAAAAAAATGCTAAACGCTCCTGAACGCTGCTAAACTAAAATGCTCCTAACATCTTTTTCTCCTTTTCTCCTGTACTGTAAAATGAATAAACCGCTAACACTCCTAAACACTCCTAAATGCAACTAAGACGCTACCAAAAAACACTATTACAAGCATTTTTCCCAGCATTTTTTTAGCTTAAAAAAAACGTTAATGTGCACGAAGCCTTACAGTGCAGAGTGGATATTGCTATCTGCTCTCTGCTATACTTTACAAGGTAACTCCACACAGCAGCTTGCATTTTACAGCCCATTCATAAAATGCAGGACATGGTATGGAGCTTGAGGAGTCTAACAAAGTTGTCTCTGCTTAATGTAGCAAAGAAAACTTTACATTAGAGGAGAGGCCATTCACATGACTTTGGCGGGTCATATCCTCAGGGTCCCTTCCCCGACAAGAAAGGCGCAGTATGCTGTCCTGCAAACGGTTAGCCGACAGCTAGCTAACAAAAAGGGCAGCACAGTGGCTAAATGGTTAGCACTTCCGCCTGGCAGTACTAGGGTCGTTTGTTTGAATCCCAACCACCGCACCACCTGCCTGGAGTTTGTATGTTCTCCCTGTGCTTGTGTGGGTTTCCTCTGGGTACTCTGGTTTCCTCCTACACTCCAAAGACATGCTGGTAGGTTAATTGGATCCTGTCTAAATTGGCCCTAGTATGTGTATGTATGAATGTGAGTTGTACATCCCGCTTCCATGCCACCTTTCTTACCCTTCTTCTCCTCCTAACCGCGGGGGACATCTCCCCAAACCTTGGTCCTCCTCCATCTCACTCACCCACAAGGCACCTACCTACTTCCATGAACTGCTGCAACCCCCTCAACCTAATACCGGTCCCCCTGCTCCCTAAACCCACCCCTCCGTTTTCATGTGCACTCCTGAATGCCCGTTCGATTTGCAACAAACTTACCGCCATCCACGACCTCTTTGTCTCCCACTCCCTTAACCTCCTGGCGATCACCGAAACCTGGATCCAAACCACCGACTTTACCTTCCCTGCAGCACTCTCCTATGGAGGTCTCACCTGGACCCACTCACCCAAACCCAAAATGGTGGTGGGGTTGGTATGCTCCTGTCACCGCAGAGCACCTTCCAAGTCCTCCCAAACCCTCCCACTCTATCCTTCTCCTCCTTTGAGGCCCACTACATCCGACTGTTCTCTCCAATCCCCTTGAGTATTGCACTAATCTATCGGCCCCCTGGACCCGTATCCAGCTTCCTCGACGACTTCTCCCCCTGGTTACCCTTCTTTCTCTCCTCCGAGCTGCCCACCATCATCCTTGGGGACTTCAACATCCCTACCAACATCAATAGCCCGGCCACATCCCAACTCCTGCACCTAACCTCTTCTTTTGCACTCGCACAGTGCATACAGTCCTCCACCCACTCTGACGGGAACACCCTTGACCTTGTGTTCTGTCATCTCTGCACCCCCACAACCTCACAAACACCCCTTTTCCCCTCTCTGACCACAGCCTCATCACCTTCTCCGTCTCCTCATCCTCTTACACCTACCCCTCCAAACATCAAACCACCACCAGCTGAAACCTCCGCAACCTGGACCCTGCCCCCTTCCACTCTGCAGCTGACCAACGTTACGACAGTATCCTTCCCCTGTCCTGCCCTGACCTGGCCACTACTGTCTATAACAACTCGCTGTCAGCCGCTCTTGACTCCTTAGCACCCCTAACCACACGAAACATTAGACCCCGACCACTTCAACCCTGGCAGAATGACCACACCAAAAACCTCAAGCAATGCAGTTGCGCGCTAGAGCGACTATGGTGCAAAACCAGATCCCAGCAAGCATTCACCTGATACAAATCCGACTTCCTCACCTACACTTCCTCCCTCCATGCTGCCAAGCAAGCCTACTTTGTAACCCTCATCAATACCCTCTCCTCCAGCCCTCGCTGGCTCTTCTCCACCTTCAATTCCCTGCTCTCTCCGCCCCCACCTCCACCCAGTACCTCACTCACCGCCCATGAGATTGCTAACCACTTCCAAAGCAAGATTGATACAATTCGCAGGGACATCACCACTGCTCAGACTTCCTCCTCACCTAGCATCCCTCACACGAAAACCCCCTCAACACTCCTCTCTTTCGACCTCGCCACTGTTCAGACCTTCACCCTGCCCTACATTCCTCACGCTAAAACCCCCTCAACTCTCCACTCCTTCCACCCCGTTACCACTGAAGAGGTCACTAAGGTCTTCTCTGAAGCTCGCCTTACCACCTGCCCCCTTGACCCTGTCCCCACACAACTCCTACGATCACCCTCCTCCTCCATCCTACGCTCCCTCACTCACATCTTTAATCTCTCCCTCTCTACTGGCACATTCCCCTCCCCCCTGAAGCACACGCACCTCACTCCCATACTTAAAAAAAAACTCCCTGGATCCCACCAACCTAAACAACCTTAGACCCATCTCCCTGCTGCCATTTTCATCCAAACTCCTTGAGCGCTTAGCCTATAATCGCCTAAGCTCCCACCTCACCGACAACAATCTCCTTGATCCCCTACAATCTGGCTTCTGCCTCCTACACTCCACCGAAACACCGCCCTACTCAAACTCACTAATGACCTGCTAACCGCCAAAGCCAATGGCCACTAGTTAGTGCTACTACTCCTCGACCTCTCCGTGGCTCTCTCCTGGCTCTTTTCCTATCTATCCCAATGCTCCTTCAGTGTTACCTATAACGCTGCCACCTCCCCCTCACTCCCCCTCTCTGTTGGGGTCCCCCAAGGCTCTGTCCTCGGGCCCCTTCTCTTCTCCATCTATACCTCCTCCCTTGGCCAACTGATACACTCCCACGGCTTCAACTACCATCTCTATGCCGATGACACTCAAATCTATCTCTATAACCCTCGCCTCACTCCTTCAGTCTCCGCCCGAATCACTAGCCTTCTGAATGACATATCAGACAGGATGTCACTCCACTTCCTCAAATTAAACGTTGCCAAAACCGAGCACCTAGTTTTTCCACCAGCCCGCGCCCCCTCCCCCCCCCCTCGACCTCTCCATCACGACCAACAACGCCACCATCAGCCCCACCACTCAAGCCAGAGTACTAGGTGTCATTCTAGACTCCAATCTGTCTTTCCAGCCCCAGATCCAATTGCTGATAAATTCATGCAAACTCCACCTCTGCAACATCTCCAACATCTCCAAAATATGCACGTTCCTAACTAACTAACTACAAAGCAACTCATTCACTCCCTTATCATCTCCCGACTTGACTATTGCAACTCCCTCCTCGCCGGCCCACCCCAACACAGGCTATCCCCGCTTCAGTCTATCCTGAATTCTGCGTCCAGACTCATCCACCTTACCAACCGCTCCGTATCCGCCACCCCCTCTGCCAATCCCTCCACTGGCTTCCGATTGCCCAATGCATAAAATTCAAAATATTAACAATAACGTACAAAGCTGTTCATAACACTGCCCCAAACTACATCACCGATCTGATATCCATCTACCACCCAAAACGCACTCTCCGCTCCTCACAAGACCTCCTACTCTCCAGTTCCCTGGTCTCCTCCTCCCATGCCCATCTCCAGGACTTCTCCAGGGCTTTCCCCATCCTCTGGAACTCACTATCCCAATCCATCAGACTGTCACCTTCCCTCCTCACCTTCAGGCACACCCTGAAAACCCATCTCTTCAGAGAAGCCTACCCCGCCCTCACTTAATTTGCTGATCTCCTCCGCTCTTCCCACCACTCCATCTCCCACAGCTATTTCCTCCTGTACCACTCTCCCCTCCCTCCTAGATTGTAAGCTCCAAGGAACAGGGCCCTTGAACCCCTTGTGTATTGTATTGTATTGTTGCTGTACTGTCTCGTGTACTGTCTCCCACTATAATGTACAGCGCTGAGCAAACCGTTGGCGCTATATAAATACTGTATAATAATAATAATACTATGTCTGTTCTCGTACTGATTGCAAAGTAGAGGAAATTGTCTTCAATACCGGAAGCACAGCTGCTTAGTGGTTAGTAATTCTGCCATCCAGCAATAAAATCATTAGTTTAAATACCAATCAAGATGCTAGCTGAGTGGAGCTTGCATGTCCTCTCTGTGCTTGTGTGGGTTTCCTCTGGGTGTTCTGTTTTCATTTCATACACTTCAAAGACAAGCTGGTAACTGACGGGCTCCTATTAAAACTGACCCTAGTATGTGTATGTATGCATGTCAAGTAGGAGCCATAGATTGAAAGCTCCTTGAGGGCAGGGGCTAATGTGAATGTACAATGTATATGCATAGTGCTACATAAATTGTCAACACTTTATAAATACCTGTGTAGTCAGGTGCCGGCTATATCATTATGCCTTTCAGGGACATTTAAAGATGAGACTATGATTAATCCTTTTCCCCCTAGTACCCAGTACTGGGACTGCCATATCACTTCTTGTAGCAGAGTGGATTCAGTTCTTCTGACAGCATAGGATCTTGGGACCTGTAGTCCTATAGCTAATGCATACTGTACTGTTCTAATTGAACTACAACTACTAGAGAGCTGGCGAAAGAGAAGGATTCTGGGAGAGCAGATATATTCTGCAACAAGAAACTGGCTATCTCTCTTGGCCTGGGATTCAGAGCGGAACACAGGGGGACTGCCATTCTCCTCCAGAGACAGATTGATGGCTTACTGCTGTGGGACTCTGCACATCAATTTTGCACAGCGGTGACGCGTATCACCACACTGATATCACATCAGCTTCTCTGCATTGGGACTGTCAGTGTCTGTTATTCACACAGACATCTCTGCTCGATGCACTGACAGGCAGTCAGGCGGCAACTCTGCACCTTTCTGCAAACAGCCAAGAGCTTGGGCAAGAACTCTGTTCATAGGAGGCCGTGCTATCCATGGGATTGGTGAGTTGTCAGATGCCCAACCTCTCTCTGTCATCACTTTAGAGATACTGCATGCAGACACCTTTACACCTCAGAATCATGAAATCTTTGCTTTGAGCTTTACCACAGCCTATGTGTTTTACTACAATGAATTATCAATATTTATTAATACTTATGGGCCCCACCATTGCTAGCAGAAAACAACAGACACCACCATATCAGGAATTTTAAATGTCATAGGACTCAAGTTGCCATCTCTAGTTAAAGAAACCTTTTCTTCTCTAATGCCATTGTTATTCAAATCAGGATACTTATATCTATTTATTTCAGAGTATACATTTACATAATTCTCTGCATCCACCATGGTGGTGCCGGTAGCCTAGAGGGAGCTGACACAAGCCTTTTCTTCCCCCTCTTACTGCTGGTGTTGCAGTTTAATAGTTGAAGCTTACTACTCATGGCTGTTTAATTGGTTAAACATTGCTAATTGATTATTCCCATTTTACCAGTATTCGATATTTAGGTGTTATCTGGGGTTGTATATCCTAAACCCATTATTCTTGTGGTCTACTCTTTTGAACAAGACTAACATAGAGGTGTTACTAAAATTGTGTCTCTTGCAATCTTATTTTTTACTGTTGAAATATATCTGAACCCAAAATGTCAGAGTTGTTGGGCCACTTGCAAGGTCAGGGCAACCACTAGGGCCAAGCATTATTAAGCGGCACATGTGAGGGTAGCTCACCATCTGAGCACTTTCCTGCTGTAACAAGAAGAGCTGCACAGTTGTGATCCCTTTAATCCTGCAAGTGTCTTAAAAAGTATGTCAGCAAAAATGAAACTTCTGCTGCATAGAATGCCTCGTAATTTCCGTTCAAGCCTTGTACAGGCCTTAAGGCAAAGACCAGTTATACATGCATGCAATTAGGTTATTGGGAGCACTCTGCACAGTGTATAGAATGCACAGGTTTCCATACTATAAGAATTGTTTTGATACACTTTTGATAATAAACAAAATGTGTTAAATTACAAAATGGCTTGTGTAGCAATTACATACTGTATGTCATATCATGTTTTTAGAAAGTCTTTCAAAAAGGACAACCTTTTCTTTCACATGCCTATCTTTCCTTAAGACATAATAAGAACTCCCTTCATAGACAGCAGTAAACATAGACACTGGTCATTGGTCTCATATTCCCACCACAAGCCTATGTCACAGTCACAACTTTGTCACTATTAGCAGAAAGCCAGCACAGCCATTGTAATCTACACCAACAGATACTGTATTGTGGTTTTACATTTGAAGTTCAATACGATATAATTTATTTTGAATGTTCAACTTCTACAATGAACCATGACTACAAACTGACCCATGACCTAAAATGAAGGGTGGGGAGGAACCTGAGAGATAAATCTACACATTGTATCAATGCCAAGACCCAGAGTAGCTTGTTTTCCCCAGAAGGTGCACTGATAGGCCGAGTCTCTGTCCTCTATGGAAATGGAAATTATTTGTACTGTACAACTGTATGTTGGTTCCAGCGCTGTTCTGATTTATTTATTCATGAACAGCCATATCATCAAATGCTGTTTTGGAATCTGTTACATGAATTGGTATTAATGAACCCTATATAGCCACTCTTAGTGAAGTCACAGTTGAAGTGTAGGGTTGAAATCAGATTTTGGCATCTAAATGGTTAACCCCCAATAGTTATCTTTGCATTATTAAAAAAAATCAACTTAATTTATTGGTCAACATACTTGATGATTTGGCCAATATTGGTGCTGTGACATAATTTCTTCCTGAGTGCTGACAATACTGCAAAATGGCTTCAGAAATTACTGCAGCGTTGTCACTGTCCTATTCAGTGAATCCTGCTGACTGCAACTGTGTGTGTTGGCACTCTGTCTGTTAACACCGCGAGGACGCTATGTCACTAAGGAAGGGCCTACAACTCTCCACAGTCAGAAGTGCCCCAAGGTATCCTGGGAGTTTAGGTCAGTGCCACCTACTTTCATATTAAGTAAAAATACAAACAAATTTAAATTAGAATGGAAGATAAACAGCTGGGTCTACAGTTCGAATAAATATATGTGAATTGTTTTACCAAAAAAAAATTGCATTTCTGTTCAGTCAGTCCTGTGATTCACAAACCTCTTCCACATTGCATCCCAGACTGATAGCACTACTATAACAGCTTTCTGTGCCACCAGCATACTCAACAGATCCTTCTGTAGGTTGCTTAACCACCATCCCACCAATTCCCCAGTGCCTGGAAATCTGATTACCACCATTGTAGAATTCAATAAAGCCAAAAATCAAAATCAAAGTGCATGTCTTCTGCCTTTCTGTTGTGCAAGTGATTGAGTAAAATATATACAGTATATGTATATATATATGTTTATTCAAATATTTCAAGATACAAAATAAAGAAGATTGAGACTGACTTCATACTATGTGCAGTGATCAGTGTTTTACTGCATTGTAAAATGCGTCACTGCAAGGTACACACAGAAAACAATCATTTTCTGTGTGTCCCATTCACTCTGAAACACAGTCTAGAGCTGCAATAAAATTGAATTAGATGCACTTTTAACACACATTAAACATGCTCCCCAAATGCCTATATGTGTTAAAGACACCTTAAAAACTCACACCAGATGACAATTTTATTTTTCTTTGGATTTTGTGAACAAGGTCTAACCAGCTGCAAAATGCATCGCAAATGTTTGTCAGTGCGTTTATGGTGTGCTACCATAGACTTGAATGGAATGATTTGAGATTCTTCAACTCCTTCCAAACTCCACATAAAGCTTCATTTTTGAAGAAGTGCAAACATTTCAAGTTTAAATAATGTGAACTACACAGTGTGCTTTGCATATTATCAATTGCAGACTGCTTTACTAGGAGTTTTGGGAGAGTTAAAAATGTACCTACTCCTACTTTTCATGCCAGCGTGAACAGGGCTTAACACCTTCCCAAAACCATTACATTGAAGACATGCCTCTGGTGTCAACTGTCAGTTGGTATTGTGCTTATGTCAGCTCTCAAATACATTTTCAAGCCTTAAAATGGCTGATGTCCTAGCTGATCTCATACACCATGGCTACTGTAGATCTACGTATAGGATAAAATGGTGATTGGCTTCAACTGTAAAGAATAGTCAGGTTTAGTTCTGCTTTAAGATGTTTATGAAACGCTATTTCAAAAATTATAAAAAAAAACTGAAAGGGAATTTCTCACTTTGAAAACAGAAAGAAAAAAGCTGCTGGCATGTATAAAGTGTAGACATCTACATGTGCCTGAATGACAGGACATTCTGATCAGGCACAGATTTAGCAATTCCCAGCAAATTAGAATTTGCCAGCACCTGCCTCCTACAAATTTCAATTGGCCAGTGAGGTGAGCCATCATGTTGATGCTGACCATTAGAACATAAGGCAGGGGCAGAAGTGTTGGATCCTTTCGGATCTTTGCCTGATCAGACCAGCCTGGCATAAGATAGAGCATAGGCACTGAAAACTGCTACTGCAAAAACCTCTCTATGGTAGCACTTTTGTTAGAGATTCTCTATATAGCCCTACAGAACAGACAGTGCACACTCCACATGTGGTTATCTGCTGCTTCTCTGCTAACAGGAAACAGGAACTTCATTATAGAGAAAATACATAGAGTTTCACCATAGATTCAGCTACAAACTTAACACTGCCATCTACTGGTTGAAGAATATGTTTCTACTGAATACCGAAGCAGTTGTTGCAAAATATTAATGAACACTGTATTCCAACAGCGTTATACCTGTCAGGTGCTTTTTTTACTAGTTAAAATGAGTTCCTCAGTGGAATTAATGTGTTTTTTTCTGTTTGCCTGGAGTGTCAGTTTGTACCTTGGTGTAACCTTGATTTAACTACCTATTGTTATGCACTGTTGTAATTATATTTTCAGTGAACTATACAGCCTCATTCTTTTGAAGCACAAATTATATAGTGGAGACGTTTGTTAAAGTAGTCCGGTGATCCTCAGTCTGGTAACATCCTGATCATAAATGGTAAAATGGCACTAGAACAAAGACTTACAGGAAGAGAATGCTTGTCACAGCTCGCTAATTTAAAACAATATAGACTCTTCTGTTACAATAAATTGGGGATTCTATATGCTTTAAAGCAAAGCTCATCCAATCTGTATTACATCCCATGGCTGATCTCACTTGAAGATAGTGTTAGAAGTGTCTGAAAAAAGAAGCTTTTTTTAAGACGGGGACTGAAGTTGAATTAAACATTGGGAAATCTGAATTCTGGATGAAGTAGTAAAGCAGACATCTTTTGACACAGTTGACCACCCCCTCCGCCTCAAAAAATTCTACTTACTTAGCATCTGTGACTGTACTGTCCTTTGGTTCGAATCTTACCGCACCTTCAGTGTCACTTACAACTCTACTTCCTCCTCTCCTACTCCTCTTACCGTCGGGGTTCCCCAGGGTTCTGTCCTTGGACCTCTCCTATTCTTGATCTACACTTCTTCCTTGGGTCAGCTGATAGCTTCCCATGGTTTCCAATAACATTTCTATGCTGATGACACACAAATCTATCTCTCTACTCCTCAGCTCACCCCATCAGTTTCTTCACTTATCACTATTATTATTATTATATTTACTATTTACATATCAGACTGGATGTCACGCCAGTTCCTAAAACTCAATCTATCCAAAGCTGAGCTCATAATATTTCCTCCCCTACGTGCCTCTTCCCCTGATTTCTCTGTCAAGATCAATAGCACCACTATCAACCCATCCCCGCATGCCAGGGTGCTAGGGGTAACCCTGGATTCTGAACTATCCTTTCAGACCCACATCTGATTCCTGTCCAAATCATGCCGCCTCAACCTCTACAACATCTCCAGAATACGCCCCTTTTTTACCAATGACACCACAAAGCTCCTAACTCACTCCCTGGTTATTTCTCGCCTCGACTACGGCAACTCCCTCCTTATTGGCTTACCTTTACATAGGCTTTCCCCCCTCCAGTCCATCATGAATGCTGCTGCCAGATTCATCCACAATACCAACCATTCAGTGTCTGCTACCCCTCTCTGCCAATCCCTCCACTGGCTTCCACTTGCCCAACGGATAAAATTTGAAATACTAACACCTTACAAAGCCATCCACAACTCTACCCTCCAGCTACATCACTAACCTAGTCTGAAAAATATCAACCAAACCTCTCTCTTCGATGCTCCCAAGACCAGGGACGGACTGACCATTTTGAAACTCGGGCACTGCCCGAGGGCCCGGGGTCAGTAGGGGGCCCCATGAGATGCCCCTGGTACCTTTTTTATAGGCTTTTTTGAGTTTGGGCAAGGACACAGGGGCCCCATGATCCCCTATTGCCCGGGGGCCCCATGAGTTGTCAGTCCACCCCTGCTCAAGACCTTAAGCTCTCTAGTTCCCGTGTCACCTCCTCCCATGCTCGCCTCCAGGACTTCTCCCGAGCTTCTCCCATCCTATGGAACTCCCTACCCCAATCTGTCTGGCTATCGCCTAATCTATCCACCTTTAGACGATCCCTGAAAACCCTTCCCTTTAAAGAAGCCTATTCTGTTTCTAATTAGTAAACTGACTTTTATTTCCTCCATTAGTTCATCCCCCACAGCTATTACCTTTTGTATCACTCAACCCTTCCTCTTAGATTGTAAGCTCTAACGAGCAGTTCCCTCTGATTCTTCTTGTACCAAATTGTACTGTAACTGAAATTTTGTAAAGAGCTGCACAAACCGTTGGCGCTATATAAAGCCTGTATTATAATAATAATAATAACTTTAGACAAAATCATTGTCATTCTGGGAGGTGGGAAGTATTAGACTAGCAGATTTAATTGGACTTAACTAACAAATTGAAGCTGATCTCTTTATAAACAGTTACAGCAAACGTTTTTTTTTTTTTGGATTAAGGTTTTACATCAGTAAATGAATAAAAGCTGACCATTGTAAGCACCCCTGTCAATGTTTAATGGTTTGTCTCAACCCCCTAACTGCTACTTTGTTTGGACAGCTTGTTTTGGTAAAGTAAGTTGAAAAATAACACAATTTCTTGGCCGGATCAACAGGTGAAAATAAAGGGAAAAGATCCTAAAAAAAGAAATGCAGCTACACCACATCTAAGCATTGCATTGCAAATTATTACGTTTGTTTTTGAGTCTAATACCTCTTTAAACGATACATTCACCTTTGGAAACATGTTACATGTTGCACCCGTTTTTAAAGTGGAACATGTAACATGTTCCCATAGCTGCAGCTGCGCCTGACACCCTCCTCTCTCTGACAGATAGTACAGGGAGACTTCTCCCTGTACTATCTGTCAGATTTGAAAACAGCGCAGCCGTGCAGGGCTCCGCCCACACAGCCTCGTCATTAATTCACAGATTTCCATGAATGAATGAACTGCAAGTCCCGACACCCTTAGCGGCTGCAGGCTTGTAGTTTTCAATGAACTATCACTGTGCTGTGGAGCACCATGGTAGTTCATTGAAGCTTCCTGTCAGAATATTAGCTTGCTCATACATTCTGTACGCCAAGCAGATATTCTGACAGGTCTGCAGGTGTCCTGCATGGTATCAGTGATCTACTGATGGCTGGTGCAATGTTTTCCAGGCTCCTGTAGCCAAAAATAATAAATGCACATTTTTTTACCTGCAAAATAATGTGCATTTACTATTTTTGTCTAAAAGGTGAACTTATCCTTTAAGGTGTCTTAAAGCATATTGGTCCTCTTCCACTGCTGCAATTTCTCAGAGGAAATTAATGGCAAGCCCAGATTGTAATTTTGAATATACAGTCATGGCCAAAAAATATTGGCACCCCTGCATTTCTGTCAGATAATGCACCACTTTACCCCAAAAAATTGTTCCAATTACAAATGTTGAGGCATTCTCATGTTTATTTCTTTTGTTTGGTATGACACAAAAAAGAGGAGAAACAAAAAGCCAAATCTGACACATTCCACGAAAAAACTCAAACTGGACTGAACAAAATTATTGCCACCCTCAATTTAATATTTGGTAGCACACCCGTTGGAAAAAATAAATGAAATCAATCACTTCCTGTAACCATCAATGAGCTTCTTACACCTCTCTACTGGAATTTTGGACCACTCTTCTTTCGCCAGCTGCTCCAGGTCTCTCAGATTAGAAGGGTTCCTTTTCCCAACTGCTGTTTTGAGATGTCTCCACAGGTGCTCCATGAGATTGAGATCTGGACTCATTGCTTGCAGTTCAGTACTCTTCAGCACTTTGTTTGAAACCATTTCTGGTTGCTTTTTGACATGTGCTTTGGGTCATTGTCCTGCCATGACCTCTGATAAAGACCCAGCTTTCTGACCCTGGGCCCCAGATTGCACCATAGAATTCTTTGGTAGTGTTCAGATTTCATAATGCCATACACGCGGTAAAGATATCCAGTGCCTGGAGCAGCAAAGCGAACCCAAAACATCAGTGAACCTCCACCATGTTTGACTGTAAGGACTGTATTCTTTACTTTAAAAGCCTCATTGCTTTTTCTGAATACAGTAGAATGATGGACTTTACCAAAAAACTGTCATTTTGTTTCATCTGTCCACAGCACATTCTCCGAAAAGGATGTTGGCTTCCTCAGGTAAATTTTGGCAAACTCTAATCTGGCTTTTTTATGCTGGCCAATCTGGCCATTTTACATGGTTGCTGGTGTGAGTTCTATATTGTCAGCACCTGTTAATTGATACGGGTGAGGTTAATTACAAATTACAGGAGCATCACAAACTTGGAATGCAATTATTTCAATGCAATTTGGTTTTTGTTTCTCCACCTTTTTGTGTCATACCAATACAAACAAAGGAAATACATGAGAATGCCTAAACAATTGTAATTGCAGCAATTTCTGGGCAAAGTGATGCGTTGTCTGACAGAACTGCAGGGGCAGAAATATTTTTGGCCATGGCTGTATATAGTATATACAATCAAGCATTCAAGGAGTGTTTGGTAGCTACGTTAAATATCAACATCAAATAACAGTATTGTTACATGGTACTTACAGCGGTTCATTTAGGTGCATGATCTGTATATCAGACCAGTTAAAGCAACCCCTTATTAACTCTAATCTGTTCAAATTAGCTTCTGTCTCCTCCTCTCTTCGTCACTGCTATTTCCCTGCTGATTTGTTTTTCCATTTAAATTTTTTTTGTTGATGTTAAAGTGATAATAAACCCATATCTGGTCTCCCACAGTACACACAACATGGAAATGCAATTATTATAGTAAATATAAACTGATAAATACCTTTTCTCATCAGCAGTTAGAGCAGTCTTGTGACTGCAACAGAGCACTGGTTAAAGCTTGTAGGAGGAGTTTTCTTTCTGCTCTAGGAGAATGTGAAACCCCTGATCCTCTGTCTGGACAGTGCTAGTTGGCCCTGTGCTGATCACATGCACTCTCCCAAGAAAAAAAAACCTCTCTAGCAATACACACTAAACTGAGCATGTGCATGTGTCTACGGATTCAAGTCTCTATCAGGTGGTCATTTTAACAAGAGAAGGGGCAGAGAAGAAAGGATGAAACAGACTTTTTACACAATGCAGAGGATTAACCCCTTAGGTTCCACAATGAGTATAACAAGCATGCTTTACTGCATATACAGTCTGATTTTACTGTTGTGGGTTTAGTAACACTTTAATTCTTAAACAAGAGGAGCATGTGCACAAGCTTTCATAACTCTCAGGAGTTATTAAAGCTCAAAGCACCCTTAACAATTCAAAGATTTTGACCATAAGAGAGAAGTCCTAAAAAAAGATGCATCTCCTACATTCTCCTCAACTACCCCATCGCTCTTATTTGCAATCACTGTTGGTCATATTGACAGATAGCAATTGCTTTGCATTACACAGCAGGAGTAGCTGTCAAAATGCAACCAGTCTACAAGTGTCATTGAGTAAATACAAATAATTAATTTGATGGTTTCATTTCATTTACTATTTAATTTGTATGGGGGCCCTTTCACACGGGCAAACTAATTGGGTCCACCTATCCTTTTTTCAGGTGGACCCAATTGGATCACTCATTGGTCTCTATAGGTAGGCGGATGTAAACGGACATGTGTCCTTTTACACCCACCTGAATCCAATCCACTAAAAACAGATGGATGGGGAATCCATAGAGAACAGTGGACTGTGTCTGTGTCCGTGTCCGCTCTCCACAAGCAGAGCAAACACAGACCTGTCATCTGCCTGCTCAGCAGGAATCATCATACAGATCCCCCACTGAGCAGGTATGTTCACTTGGGGGATTCCAGGGGTGTGAATGGCCCTATGTCAATCAAAGGTGTGACCTTTTGATCTGCAACTGCATATGATATAGTTAAAAACATTACAAGTGCAAAAAATAAAATCCTTTTTAAATGTATTCCTATTTAACATTTTATCAAAGTTCACCTTTGATAACATGTTACACCCATAATCAGGGTGTAACATGTTACCAGGGGCGGACTGACAATTCATGGGGCCCCCGGGCAATAGGGGATCATGGGGCCCCTGTGTCCTTGTCCAAACTCAAAAAAGCCTATGAAAAAGGTACCAGGGGCATCTCATGGGGCCCCCTATTGACCCTGGGCCCTCGGGCAGTGGCCAAGTTTCCAAATGGTCAGTCCGCCCCTGCATGTTACTAATGTAGAAGCCCTGCTCATCCCCTGATCCTACTCTACGACAACAGGTGGGGTTCCTCTCCCCACACTACTCTGCCCATATAGCCACATCATTCATTTACAGCAATCTGTGAATGAATGAACTACAAACCCCTTCTGCCACTGTGACAGACGGCTTGTAGTTCCCAATGAACTACCAAGGTGCTTATCAGCGCCCTTGTAATTCACTGACACTTCCTGCAGTAACTGTATGAAGGTAATAAATGCACATTTTTTTAACCGGCAAAATCATGTGCATTTATTATTTTCACAAAAGGTGAACTTTTTAACCCTTAGGTAACCTTAATCAACTATATTTTTCTATTGCTTTCTCATAGCTATTGTTTTTCTACTGATTTGTTTTATTTCTATTTTTTATCATTCATATTTAATTCATTTTGTTACTTTTTTTAATTCTCGCATAATAAGAAAATGCACAAAAATGAAAAAAAAAAAGTTAAAGTTTAATTTGTAAATAACTTTACTTTGAAAATAGAAACTAGTCTACAAGTGTCATTGAGTACAAATAATTAATTTGATGGTTTCATTTCATTTACTATTTAATTTGTTTCATTTACTATTTAATTTTTCCTATTTAAATTGACATTTTAGAGTCATTTTAAATAGGAAAATTATAGAATAAAATGTATTTTAGTAAAACCACTTTTTTCAGGAATAAAATGGACTATAGTAAAACTACTTTTTTCAAACTAACACTGATTAAAATAATTTTAAAATGCATTTTTTAATTCTTTATTTCTCTGGATCACATAGCAAAAAAAATTTTTTTACATGACAATATTGCCAAAGAAGGCCTAGTTTGCCCCCCATAACATTTTTTTTGTGGGGACAAACTAGGCTTTCTTTTGGCAATATTGTCTTGTGAAACTATTTTATTTTCTATGTATTCCACAGACAAGAAAGAAACATTTGAAAATGAAAAAAATGCATTCCCCCAATGTATCTACTATTTTGGTATCTTAAAGTGAAAAATAAAAATGTCTTATTATTATTATTTATTACAGGTACTTATATAGCGCCATAAATTTGCGCATAGCTTTACATGTATATATACACTGCTCAAAGAATTAAAGGAACACTTTTTAATCAGAGTATAGCATCAAGTCAATTAAACTCCTGGGATATTGATCTGGGCAGTTGAATAGCAGAGGGGGTTGTTAATCAGTTGTTGTTGATCAGTTTCAGTTGCTTTGGTGTTAATGAAATTAACCACAGGTGCCCTAAATGGGCAACAATGAGACGACCCCCAAAGCATGACCTTTTTGGTGGTGGGTCAGTGATGGTCTGGGGAGGAATATCCATGGAGGGACGCACAGACCTCTACAGGCTAGACAATGGCACCCTAACTGCCATTAGGTATCGGGATGAATTCCTCGGACCCATTGTCAGACCCTACACTGGTGTAGTGGGTCCTTGGTTCCTCCTGGTGCATGGCAATGCCTGGCCTCATGTGGCGAGAGTATGCAGGCAGTTCCTGGAGGATGAAGGAACTGATACCATTGAATGGCCCCCCACGCTCACCTAGCCTAAATCCAATAGAACACCTCTGGGATATCATGTTTCGGTCAATCCGACTACGCCAGGGTGCTCCTCAGTCTGCCCAGGACCTCAGTGATGCTCTGGTCCAGATCTGGTAGGAAATACCCCAGGACACCATCCGTCACCTTATTAGTACCATGCCCCAACATTCTCAGGCATGCATACAAGCACGTGAGGGCCATACAAACTACTGAGTACCATTTTGAGTTGTTGCAATGACATTTCAGCATAATGGACTAGCCTGCTACATCATTTTTTCACTTTGATTTTCAGGGTGTCTTTGAATTCCGTCCTCTGTAGGTTGACCATTTTCATTACCATCAAACAATGGGGCATCCTTACATTCCTAACACTTTACCCAGTCCTTATCAGAATAGATATTCAGCATGATATTTTCCCCCATTGAGATCTAATGTGTTTTCAAAGTGTTCCCTTAATTTTTTTTGAGCAGTGTATATTGTACATTCACATCAGTCCCTAAACCTCAAAGAGTGCACAATCTAAGTTCCCTAACTCACATTCATGCATACACATACACAAAAATGAGTGAACATCTCTGTCTTCTGCATTAAAATTACCTACCTGCTTGTCCTACCCTTTACAGTGAGCTGTGCATGCACAGCTCACTGCAGAAATTTGGCAGTTCTGAAACCAAGCCTGCACGGGATTGATGTCATCCCCATCCAGCCAATATGTGTGGCCAGCGAACAATACTCGGCAGTCGGCTGCTAGAAGATTTCACTAGGACGTTGCGTCACTAGAGCCAAGGTGGGTATAGTTCCACTTTAGCTAATGTTAGTTATCATCAAATAAACAGTGGAAATGTAATACTTGCTCTGGCCCGTAAGACATGTGCTTCCTCTGTTGACTAAAATGTATTTAGCCAAAATGGTCAAATTTAGCCAAGTGACCCAAATTTGAGCATAGTTTTTGCAAAGCAATAACAGTCAGTTTCATGCATTCCTACTATAATAGCCATGCCAATGTGTCGAGGTTACCTTTTGTCGTTTTCATATCTTATATTTGAGCTGTGCTTCTCTGGCTTCCATAAAGTAACTAGTAGGGTATTGTACACAGTAGTGACTCCAGACTGGAAACTAGCCAATTTAAGTTGAAAGGATCTGTCACATGCAAAAACTTATTGTGCTTTTGAAAAGTATATTTTGGAAGTGGAATAGGCAGTATTGCCTAGGTCTAGATGATGATTTGTGTTTACCATTCAGCAGTGTACATTTACTATTCTCTACTCTGATGTGCCTGTGCTATTGGTCTTTTGTTCTTGAACATTCCTCCCCTACCTATTGTGTGTGATTCTTTGTTTCCTTTGCATCCTAATTATCTGAGATCCTGCAGATGTCATAACAACTCTTTGATGACAAAACGGTAACATTGACAAATTTCTTTCTCCTTTTCTTCCGAACTAAACTGTCAAAACAAAGTGTTCTAGGCAACGCGAAAGCAGCACTGAAGCATTAAAGAGACATACTCTTTAATATGTCGTGGCCCAACTGCCACAGAAAGAAATGAAATGAGACTGGCAGGTTTAAATAATGATTATGCGTCTTCTGCTCCCTGATGACATTACCTAAATTAAAACTGACACAAAGTTTAATTCAAACAAACCCTTTAGGAATAACTGTACTTTTAAAATGCTTGAATTTGAATACATTAATAAATACATTGCTTCTGAAAAAAATGAACAAACATAACCTATTAGATCTGCTTTTTATTATCCTGTGTTTTAGGTGCTTTCATCACAGGCCCAAACCATAACAACAATTAGCTTGTCTGCATTGTAAGGCCTGGTTCACACCTATGCGTGTTGCGATTGTTGCGTTTTGCAATGCGTTTTGTGTTTTTGAACACACCTTTTTGATGTGGGGGTAGGAAAGGAGTGTGACTTTGATGCTACACTCTCTGGCACTCAAAGTTGCATCAAAGTCGCATCACAGTAGTGCAGGAACCTTGTCAAAGTAGCTGCAACTGTAAACGTGTTCCTGCACTACTTTGATGTGACTTTACACTCTCTGGCATTGAAAGTTGCATCAAAGTACTGCAGGAACCTTTTCAAAGTCACTGCAAGTGTTGCTTTTTTTATGCGTTTTGCATTATGCAGGTTTCTTTTGGCCAATAGGAAAGCAATGAGTGCAAGTTTGCTGTGACTTTACACTCTCTGGCATTCAAAGTTGCATCAAAGTAGTGCGCAAACCTTTTCAAAGTCACTGCAACTTTGAAAAGGTTCCTGCACTACTTTGATGAAATTTTGATGCAACTTGAGTGCCAGAGACTGTAAAGTTGCATCAAAGTTGAACTCAATACTTTCCTATTGGCCAAAAAAAACAGCAAAATTTAAAACGCATCAAAAATGCAGCATTTGTGTTTTTGGAGCTGTTCCATTTAAGTCTAATGCACCAAAAATGCAATCTGCTGCAGGAAAAACAGTCCCTGACCCTTTCCAAAAACACAACAGCTGAAAACGCAGAGATGTGAACAAGCCCTATAGAAAACCATGTTAAAAAGATAAAATGTAAAATACACAAAAAAATGCATAGGTGTAAACCAGGCCTAACTGCAGACCATGAATGAAACTAACAAAACATGTACAGTGGATATAAAAAGTCTACACACCCCTGTTAAAATGTCAGGTTTTGTGATGTAAAAAAATCACAAAGATAAATCATTTCTGAACTTTTTCCACCTTTATCTAACCTATAAAGTGTACAACTCAGTTGAACAACAAACAGAAATCTTTTAGGTGGAGGGAAGTAAAAATAAAAAAACGAAAATAATATGGTTGCATAAGTGTGCACACCCTTAAACTAATACTTTGTTGAAGCACCTTTTGATTTTGTTCCAGCACTCAATCTTTTTGGGTATGAGTCTACCAGCATGACACATCTTGACTTGGCAATATTTGCCCACTCTTCCTTGCAAAACAATTCCAAATCTGTCAGACTGTGAGGGCATCTCCTGTGCACAGCCCTCTTCAGAGCATCCCACAGACCTACTGAGGAAGCCCTGACAGGTGGCGCAACGCATCTAGGGGAGAGGAGCCGAGCCTAGAAAGTCACGCCACCACCTTCTTGCTAGCGGAACGGTGAGCTGGATGTGGACTTATTTTAGGTGAGTTTTATCTTTTATTCTGTAAGTATTACTTTAGTGGGGCTATAATAAAGTGTTATATGGAGACCACTATGTGTTGGCCTTTCTTGCTTCATAAAACCATCCCTGGATGTCGGACCAAAAGGAGGGCTAGAGGAGTTAAGAGGAAGATTTGAGGCAGTCACATGATCGGGAAAGGTCCCGATCAAAAGAGCAGACCGGGACCTTTCCGTGAGTACCGGATACGTGTGCTGGGAGCGAGCAGGGCGCATGCTCTCAGCACATATGTTTTTTCTTACATGAACACAAATGTGCGGCCGCTCGGCTTCTAGGCCAAGACGCCGGGAGGCCACACATTTGTGTGCGGCCGGCGTGAAGGGGTTAAATGTTAGCGTGCATGGAGCGTAATAAGCTGCAGAGAACTGAACCCACACACCCAGCACTGTGACACAAAATACTAATCATATAACTTTCATGTAGCCACTGAGGTTTTGCATTATTTGTCGATAATCCTTTAGTAGAATATGTGGACATCTTGTATATTGTAGAGTAGAATCTACTTCTTTGCAAAATAACATTTAATGAATGGAAACTGCCATATGCTGTTTTCTTTGGAAAGGCTCAATCACAGACTATAATGGATCAGTGCCCCCTGAGGATAAATTATCATGGAAAATAGCAACGTATTTGTTTGTGTTTCCTGAATATAGTTGGAACAAAACATTAATCAGAAATAGGAGCTTACTCGAAATAAAGTATTAGTACTGGCAGAGAAAGCCTTGATAAGAATTCATGGTCTGTGGATCAACTCCACTAGGACCACTTCTAGCTCTGAATGAGGTGGTCATCTGTTTGAGGTGTCATTCAGTCTTGGGTACCATGTGCCCCTGTTTTGTTTTTTTTAGGTGTATTCCCTCTACATCAGGATCCAGCCACATGCAAATAGCATAGCCACATGCAAGCAATAGCAGCAACTGCTTCTCCACTACACACGGCCTGGGCTCCAGTCATTGTATCACTTGTACCAACTGTGCAGGTTGACAACAGAGGAAGCTGTGTCACAGCCAAGTATGACCTGCCCCTCTGATCTGTGGCTTGCTTTGCTTGCATGCAAATAGTAACGCTGGCCATACACACTGCAATAATTAGGCAATGTCTACTATATCCAACCAGCTTCTGTACCTAAATACAGTACAACTGAATGGATCAGGAAAACCTACCACCAACACTAAGGCCGGCCATACATGGGTCAATTTTCGAACCTAAGAATAATCGAATAATAGTGGGGCAATGGCACCGGCCAATTTTCGTGAATCCTCCCCATTTTGTTTATCAGGCATGCTGGAAAACTTGTGAAAAATGACCAATTTCATTGGTGGCACTATCAGATTACAGAACAAATGATGTTTTCGATTTTCGATCGAAAAATCGTTCGGAATTCGACCCATGTATGGCCTGCTTTAAGCTCAAGCTATTCCAACTCGACATGTGCACAATGAAAAAGATTTCTTTTGTTTAATTTTGATTCCTTATTTAAATCATTTCATTAATTTCATTAACTTGGTTTAATGAATTTAATTTGTTTTTGGAATTTGTTTCGTTTCATGTATATGTTTTTAAATTCAATTCGACCGAAACAAAATCTATTCAATTCGAATTTCGGAAGATGGTTTTCTTCTTTCTATTTTATTTTATTCTATTCTATTGTTTTTCTCAATTATGTTCTATTTTTTTTTTTATATTCTATTCTTTTCTAATCTATTCAATTTTATTCTATTCGAAATTAGAATTTCAGAAGATGGTTACTTTCTTTCTTTTTTATTTTTTTCTATTCTATTCTTTTATTTTATTTTCTATTCTAATCTATTTCTTTCTATACTTTTTTTTATTCTATTCTTGACTACTGTATTCCCTTATTTTCTATTTTATTCCCTTATTTTCTATTTTATTTTATTCTATTCTTTTATTTATTTATTTTACTTATATAGCACTGTCAATTTACGTAGCACGTTATATGTATATATAGATATATATTGTACATTCACAGCAGTCCCTAACCCTCAAGGGGTGTACAATCTAAGGTTCCTAACTCACATTCATACATACAAACACTAGGGCCAATTTATACAGGAACCAATTAACCTACCAGCATGTCTTTGGAGTGTGGGAGGAAACCGGAGTACCTGGAGGAAACCCATGCAGGCACAGGGAAAACATGCAAACTCCAGGCAGGTGGTGCGGTGGTTGGGATTCGAATCAATGATCCTATTACTGCCAGGCAGAAGTGCTAACCATTTATCCACTAATTACTGCCCTTCTATTCTATTCTATTTTACTCTATTCTATTCTGTTCTATCCTATTCCTGTATTTTCTATTCTATTCTTTTTTATTCTATTCTTTTATTTTCTGTTCTATTCTGTTCTGTTTTACTCTATTCTATTCTTTTATTTTCAATTATATTCTATTATTTTCTATTGTATTCCTTTATTTTCTATTCTATTTTATCCCACTCTTGTTTTCGGATTTGATTTAGAATTGTATTCAATTTGAATTAGATTCGAATTTCGAACGTAATTTGTTTCTTTATTTTGGATTTGTTTAAATTTGTTACTATTGTAATTCGGAAATTTGGATACATCGGAATCTCTGAATAACGAAAAATGTGTCCGAATTTTGATTTGGAACGAACTGCACATGTTTAATTGCAATGTGTCAATAAAAATAGTATTTAGAAGGTTGCTTTTATCCAGTCTTAAAGCCCATCTCTAAGCAAATATAACCCCTGCACATTGTTTTCTTACTTTGTGAAGTTATACTCACCTAAGTCCAAGATTCAGGTCCCTTGCGAGCACTGTTTCTGGGTGTAGGGGACTAATCTACTGCTGCATACTATATGTGCCTGAGCCAGCCAGTTCCCAAGAAACCCCTGAAGTTGGCATTACTCCACTTCTGGATCCTGAGAGAACCCCTGCTGGATGGCCAGTAGTAAGTGTCATGTGTCTAAAAATTGAATGGATTGTTTAGGATACATAGTTTATAAGGTTGGAAAAGAGACAGAGGTCCATCCAGTTCAGCCTATATGTGTGTATAGTGTGATTTTTATTCTGTAATAGTGGTATATTTGTACATTGTAAGCAGCGGTGTATTTAGGTTTTGTGCAGCCCTAGGCAACACAAAAATTGTTTGCCCCCACAAACACCGACCAACACCACCCCCCTTCTCCCTCCTGCGGAGAGAGTCTGACATTGACCAACAACACCCTTGCCCCCCACTCGGGAGAGCCTTCCACTAACCCCTCCCCCCTGGCAATAGAGAGAAAGACACTCATCTTCAAAGCTCTGGACATCCCTGGGAACGGGAGTCAGGCTTTAAATACACTATCAAGCAGCCCACAGCCTCTCTCGGATCCCACCTGGTTCCCATGGCACGTGTGTCCCTTCTTTCATCCCTTCTTCTGAGGGGAGGTGCTGCCCCCCTGAAAAATGTCACCCTAGGCAAGTGCCTTGTTTGATCCTAATAACTGAGGTCCTCTATCCCCCTTATTCATTTTATTGCCCTTCACTGAACTCTTTCTTTTTCAACAATGTCTTTCTTAAGGATCAGTGACTAAAACTGAACTGCAAAGTCCTGATGAGGGTGAATCAATGTTCGATAAGGCCCATTTCACACAGACGTCATCCGTTCAGTCACATTAACAAAAAAAAAACGGATTCAGTTTACATCAGTTTGATCATCCATCTTCAGATCAGTTCAGTTTACTTCGGTTTGCACGTCATTTCAGTTCAAGTCAGTGTACATCCATTTTTTTCTCAGGTCCCTTTCACACAAACATTCCGATTGGGTCTACCTGTCCATTTTGCAGGAACCTCCATTCTCCACTATGGAGTGACAGGTATAAATGGACATGTGTCCTTTTAGGCTCCGTTCACACTAATGCTTTGTTTAGTGCTTTTTACAGAAGTCCATTTAACATGGTTTCCTATGGAACATGTTCGGATCTATGCTTTTTTTGAGCTGCTGCATTTTTAATAGCAAAAAGCAGCATTTTTGCTATAATAGAGTTCAGTGGAGAAGCTGCTGAAATGCAAGTTAGTGCTTTTTTGCATTTTCATTCTGCCCAGCAACAAAAACAAATTCCACTTTAACAAAATAAAAAGAGCTGAACAAAATTTGGTAAAAACACGTCAAAAACGCATCAAAAACATGTAAAAAAATGCAAAACAAACTGCAAAAAACACTTCAAAATGGACAAACAAGTAAACTGTTACACCCTACACCCTCCTACATCCCATCTGATCCACCAAAAACAATTCCACTTCTGTCTAGCGGCTTGGCTGGATGGCATTGAGGTGTAAATGTACAGGGGGTCAGTTTTCATCCAACTGTCCATAGAGGAGAGGGGGCTGTGTCTGTGTCCACTCTGCATTCTGCATAAGCGGAGCGGACATGGACCTATCATCTGCTCGCTCAGTAGGGATCATCAGACAATTATCCCGCTGAGCAAGTGGATCGCAGGTGGAGTCCGCCCTGTTACAAAGGGGCCTTCGTTTTTGCAGAGACCAATCAGAGGTGACAAAGGTATAAACAAAAAAAATCTTTCTTGCCTAAAAATGGACAAAACAGAATGTATGTATACGGATAGCATCCGTTTACATCTGTTCCGTTCTGTTTCAACTGATTCTGTTAAAAAAAAAAAAAAACGAACTGACATGGATGTAGGTTGATGTAAACAGATGGCCTTTTCTTTACATTTACCCACCCATAGACATACGTCGTGGTTCAGTCTGGATCCATCTAAAAAACAGAAGGGCCTCACGTGAAATATAATATATACTATAAATATATATTTTTATCAATATATATGTGTGTGTGTGTGTATATATATATATATATATATATATACATACCGCACACTGTGCTACACCCCTTAAATACTCGTTCAAGGTTCAGGAATATTTTTCTAACATTCATAATTTACCCAAGAAAATTAGAAGGTCATTTAGAGATTTTATTCTCCAATCTATGCTGCCAATCAACACAGTGTAGTAGTTGTAACAATCACTTACTTTAAAATAGAATACGGCTTTTCCTTGATCAAAGGTCTTTTTTATGGTCACACTGTATTTTTTTCCATATATAAAATCCGTAGCTTACTCCTGGTTGAAACTTTATATTACAAAATAGGAAGCCAGAGCTGAAATTAAAGAATGTGTGTTTACAATATTCACCGTAAAGCTAAGGTCTTTCCCACCCAGTGCTGAGCGTCATGGGAACCAGTTTTAGTGAAACAGGTTAATTTAGTTGTCAGGGGGCTTACCAGGATTTACAGTAATTTGTTTCAGCTGGGAAGGGGAGAGGTTGTTTTGGTATCAGAAGTCCCAATTATTTTGCATCAGTAACTTTGTCAATAACTGCGAATTAATGGACATGGTATCTTAAAATGTGCTTTTTTCATTTTGGAACACTTAAAGCCCACACAAAGAAACACTAACTCTTAGAAATGTGCTTTATTGTGGGTAGCAATGATCAAGTATAAAAAATATTTTCTGTACCGATAAGACATAGGAATACATATATATATATAAACATTTTTTTAAATATCTGGTCCATACACGGCCCAATTACTGCCAGACTAATCATGTTAGAATTAACCTGATAACATTAGTGCTGTGATTTAGAGGTCCATTTACACAAGATAGGGGTCTGCTGGTTCCGGGTCTCCTCTTACTGCCACATAGACCTGAGTATTGCTAATATTTTGGGCAGGTAAGAGATGGGAGGAATTCTTTATGATACCCTAATCATCTCTCTAATTTAAAGGATAAGTACATCTTCATAACATGTTACATCCAGATTCAGGGAGTAACATGTAACATGTTATGAAAGCACCAGCCCCCGCTCCCTGAAGATTCCCCGCTTTGACAGCTAGTGGGGAAAACAACCCCCCCCCCCACCTAGCTGTCAAATTTACGCCCGCCCGGCCGCGTCACTCTGTGAATGAGAAACTACAAGTCCCGGCAGTCTTAGCAGCTGTCAACTTGCAGTTCTCAATAAACTACCACAGCGCTGTGGATCACCGTGGTAGTCCATTGAATCTATCTGTCAGTATATCTGCTTGCTCGTACATCCCATACAGGCAGGCAGATATACTGACAGAGCTGCAGGAGACCTATATGGCAATGCTTTCCGGGCTCCTGCAGCAAAAAATAATAACTGCACACTTTTTTACCAGCAAAAAAATGTGCATTTATTATTTTTTATCAAAAGGTAAACTTATTTTTTAAAGTAGAACTATGACCTTCCTTTAAAAACTGTGCTGCAGTACATTGTTTATTAGTCTGCCTTTATTGTTTTCCCTTATTCCCCCTGCAAAGTCCTTCATGTACGCTTGGCTTTCCTGCACAACAGTGGGTGGAAAAAATGTTGCAGGTTGTTGCAGGTGATTCTTAAAGCAGGAATAAAGTCAACCTTACCTCTGTTTCCACAATCTAATGCCTACAAGGTCCCTCAATGGCACCAGATTCTTCTCTCCAGCTTCTTCCAGGTGTCTTGATTGGCAGGTGTGGGATGACCTCTCTCCCATGCATATGCAAGAGTCATATATGTCATATATGTACAGTGTTACATGACCGCATAACTGTCATTCAAAGTGCGACAGCACTGAAAGCTGAAAATTGGCCTGGGCAGGAAGGTGGTAAAAGTGCCCCATAGGCAAGTGGTTAATGGAGAGGCCCACAAATGTTCTTGCATTGAAAACATTTGCTGACCATGTCTTCCACTGTAGATGGCTCTGCAGATATAGAAGAGGCCTGATAGTACATATGGACTATACACTATCTGAGCAAGTATGAGTATGTATCTGCACAACACTGAATGTACTGAAAAAAACAATCTAAACCAGCCTGAACATATGTGATGATTCATATTTTTCTAATCATTAGACTGGACTGCAGCTCTGATCCCCTTAAAATAAATGGGTAAGAGCTATTCTCAAATTAAAATTGCCATGTACAGTACATGGAATAGTTTTTCCTTTCCCTCATTAATACATATGATGTTAATGAAATAATGTAGTAAACCAGTGGAAAATATTTAAATTCAATATGGAATAATCATCTTTTCTCATAAGCATCTGAAATGTCCAGGTTTCACAATTTCCTTCAATTAGCCATTATTCTTTGGCTGCTGTTTTGTTTAATCGTCATGTTCTGTTGTGCTGTCCGCACATCTATCTGCTCCTTGTATCCTGTCTGCTGGAATAGTGACATGATCTGTGGTGAAGAGGAAGGAGATGCAGAGGCTGGAGGAAATAATTTTAACTTAAGCTAGACATACAAGGCTCAAATTTAGGCTGATTTCCACTGAACTGGCCAAAATTCAAGATTTGAGTGATGCTGATGGCAGCTCAATAAACACCAACTGAAAAATCAAAGCAGCTGTGTGAAAAGTGTTAAACCGAGCAATGACTGTATCCGTTCAGATGCAGCCACTGTACTGATATTTAGATGCGACTGTCTGAATACAAAAATCTGAAGGGGAGATTCCTCCATCCACAGTGTTTAACATGGATGGTGAAATCTACTCATTTTCCAGTGAAAACCCATTTCCAACCAAAAGAGTGACTAGTCACAACAGCATCTAATTAAAGTGATATTAAAGGCAATTAAAAAAGAAAACATGTCATGCTTACCTGCTCTGTGCAGAGGGTAATGCACAGAGCAGCCCCATTCCTCTTCTCAGGTCCCCCGCAGGCACTCCTGGCCCTTCCGTCCTGCCAGGTGCCCCCAGAGCATGCAGCTTGCTATGGGGGCACCCAAGCAGGCTTGCTCCTGAGCCGTTGCTTTGTGTGTCCATTCACACACAGAGCTGTGGTTGGCCTAGCCCTCTCTCTCTCTCTCTCTCTCTCTCCTCATTGGTATACTGACTGCGATCGACAGCAGCAGGGGCCAATGGCTCCTACTGCTGTATCAGCCAATGAGGAGGGAGAGTCCCTGGAGAGCCGAGGCACATCACTGAATCGTGATTGGGCTCAGGTAAGTATTGGGAGGGTGTTGCACACAGAAGGTGTTTTACCTTCAAGCATAAACTGCATGAAGGTAAAAAACCTTGAGCCTTTACAACGGCTTTAAGTTCACCTTTTTTGTTCTAAATTCCAGCTCCCCTGTGTACCAATATACCATTACTGTACCTCTGTTGCAGAAAAATAAAAGCTCTCTTTGATTTTGAGAACAAGGTCTTATCTTAGCTCTTGCTGAATTCCTTAGAAAAGCTTTCTCACTTGCTGGTATGTAGATTTAAAACCCAGTCACATCAAGCCTGACTTTGAAATTGTGGGACTTCACTATAAGCCGCACGATTTCAAAGTCGGGTGACATGCCGATTTCAGGTGTGACACAGATGTCTATGCAAATTGCACCAAAAGTAGTGCATGTACTACTTTAGAAATTGGTGTGGCTCCGACTAAGTCGTAACCACACTGATATGACCACTCTAATAGCGGACAGTAGGGTGCGACTTGGCATGCAATTTTCTAGTCGCATAGCATGAAATTCGCATGCCAAGTCGCATCCGATGTGACCGGGGTGTGAGGACAGAAAAACCAGTAAGACACAGGAAGAATTTCATCAGCTGACCTCATTAGCACACTCTTCTGGCTGTCTTCCACGCTTGCAGCAGATCACTACCACCCACTTCTACAAGTGATCCGTTTTCCAATGCACTTAACCTCCCTGGAGGTATTCCCGAGTGTAGCTCGAGATAAACTTTCAGTACCAAAAGCGGTAACCCCGAGCTACACTTGAGATTACCCTGCAGCTTTGCTCCGGGATCCCTGTTTCACTTACCTTGTCCCTCGCTCCCGCGATGTCCCCTCTGCAGCGTCCCCGGCAGAGGCGGATAGGCAACCCATGGGGCCCCCGGGCAATAGGGGATCATGGAGCCCCTCTGTCCTCGCCCACACTCAAACCACACCCAAAAAAGCCTATGAAAGGTACCAGGGGCATCTCATGGGGCCCCCTACTGACCCCGGGCCCTCGGGCAGTGCCCGAGTGCCAAAATGGTCAGTCCTCCCCTGGTCTCCAGCCATCTCCTCCGGCCAATGCCGGCATCCGTATTCCGGGTTCCAGTCCCTGCGAGCATCGGGATGTATGGGGGACTGAACGGCAGGAAATAAAAAAATTTTAAAAGTGACATTCACTCAATACACTAAAATCACATAGTAAAACATTACTGTATCAAACCATTTCACATACATTTTGTCCCGAGTGCTTTGTCCTGTGCCCTGCCTGTATTTTTACTGTTCTTTCTGCCTGGAAACTGAGAAATGTCCATGGTGTCCAAAAAGCATCCCTTTAGGTCAAAATCGGTTTTAGACCAGCTAGAGAACAGCGATAGTAAATTAGAACTACTTGTAGAATTGAGTGATAATGATTAGTGGGGAAATTCGTCATCAGACACTGAAAACGATTTTGTGACTAAGCTCAGTGATGTGTAAACTTGGCGCTATATTTCATATTTCAGTGTTTTTGGTTTGATTATATTATTGAATTAAATTTATTATTATATTATTATTTTTAATGATTATTTATTAAATTATAATTTATTATTTCATGTTTCAAATTTTATCATACCGGGGATGTTTACTAGACTTTTGTTCGGACAGATTTCAGAGAGTTATTCCTAAAAATTACAGGTCTACAATAAAAAAAGACATATTTCCATGCAAAAAAATGTACCGCTTTGAGCACAGAAATATTGACATAATCAGAACGCTAGGGAGGGTAATCAGTGATCACTGTTCTAACTAAATACACAGGCATCAATTTTGTTTATCTTAATTTCATCTTGCATAGATCATTCATTTAGCAGAGTGTGCTGTGCGATCAGACAACAGCCTATGTGGATAGAGCTGTAGTATTGAAAACAAGAGAAGTGTATCCTGTGTTCTATAAAGCTCACCATACACTCTACAATCTGATTGTACAATCTCCTTTAGATCTATCATCAACTACGTAGTGCAAGGGCCAGCCTGATTGGATACAGAGTGATTGGATAGATAGTGTGTCCTCCTATTATATAACTTTGGTAAATCTAAAGGAGGCCACACAATATGTCAGCTTGGCAAAACTAGCAGTTGCCTAAAGGTTCTTATCCAGCAGATACTTTCCATCCACCATGATTGCTTGTGCACCATACTTGTTGAGATTGTGATTTTCTAGACATGAATTCTGTTCACTGTTTTTGATTGTGATACCTAGAGGAACTTGAGAAAGATGGCAGTATACTATATTATATATACTATGTTATATGACTTTAACTACCACACATGGCACTTAAAGTGGAGCTCCACCCAAAAGGGGAAGTTCCGCTTTAAGCCTTTGTCCTTTGTCCCCCGCTCCCCGTTATGGATTGGCACTTTTGGGGAGCAGGGGGGAGTGGGTACCTAAATTTGACAGGTACCTGCTCCCACTTCTGCTGTGATTGCCTAGGCGATTGGAAGTGGAAGTTGTCCTCCCCTTCCTGTAGTCTTCTGGGACATGTGACAGGTCCCAGAAGACTACATGGCCATTCACAAAGCGCAGTGCTTCTTGCACATTCGCAGTGGGCACCCGGCTGTGAAGCCGCAAGCTGCCACAGCTGGGTGCTCACACTGAAGATGCCGGCTCCAGGAAGACAAGACGGCTGATGAAACCAGCGGTGGTGAGGACACCGCTGGACCGAGGGACAGGTAAGTGGCTGTATTTTAAAAGTCAGCAGCTACAGTTTTTGCAGCTGCTGACTTTTATTAGTTTTTTTTTCAGGTGGAACTTCTCTTTAAATCCTTCCATATCAACCCAATATGGTCCACCTCCTTTTAACACTGTGCTTTCCAGTGGGTTAGTAAGGCCAACCATTATATGTGGTTGACAATAGGAAGATGAGGAAGAGTTGGACAATTACAGGATAACACCAGTTGTAAGTACAATACACATGTGAGAGACTTCTGGATTTTTGTCATCCTGCAGCAATCTGGAGATGACCCACAGTTTGCACCAGGCTAGACATGTGCAGAATGAAAATATTTGTTTTGTTTTAATTCGTTATATAAATAGATTTGTTTAGGTAAATTTGTTCAATTCTTTTTTGGAATTCGTTTCGTTTCATTTCGTTTATTAATTTTCTGAATTTTCCGAAGGCTACCGGGCACTATGATTACTCCTGTGCATTTAATATTGTTATTAATATTAATGATTACAGAGCGGCATTAATTTGAGTCCTTTTCATCTGCCTGATTATCAGCTTTAAACACAGATGGTACTTATCAGAGTTCTCTTTTAAATGTAGTTATTTAATATAAGCTGATACTGTATGTGCTTTAGTTTAATGATCCTTTAGATATATTTGCATAGATCAGTGGTAAGCTAATAATTAGGTTTGTATTTTTGCATGCTATGAAGATTTAGCAGCTCAGTGTGACTTTACATTAAATCTATTAAGGGCAATGGAAGACATTCCAGTGAGCACGTCTTACACTTTACTTTGGGTGACTCTGTGGGAAAATAACGTCTTTGATCTTCCCGAGTCTTATAAATGTCATCATGCCTATAAATGTCTTCATCTTTGCGGCGTTCGTAAAAAAAAATTCTTAACTGTGTGTGAAGTTACCAAAATCTGAAAATAATTACCAAGACAAACTACAAAATCTGCATAGAATTTTAAATAGCAAGTTGTTTTTCATTTTCCAAATGTACATTTTTATTTTCATTTACATTTTCAAAATGTACAGAGGTTTATGATAATAAACATTATTTATAACAATGAAAAATGCTGTCATTTTCATTATTTTATTGCTGGGGTGCCAGAAAATGATATTAAGCTCTATAAACCTAAAACAAAAGCCAGCTGAGCTATTTATAATGTTTATAGGATTTAAGGTAAAGTTTCAGGGTAAGAGAGGAGCTTACAAAACGACTTTCTCCTATCCTCACTTACAGGCTTGTAAATTTGCCAATCATGTGAGATTTTGATCCATCACAATTGAATCGCCCATTTCTGATCTAATGAGTAAACAGGGATGATTTTTAAAGAGGAGGCAATTAAAGCAGTAATAAAGTGTGAAAAAAACTTCCCCCTGCAAGTTAATGCCATAATGTGCTAGTATCCATTGCACACTAGCACATTATGAAAGGACTTCCCTTAAAAAAAAAGCACTCCAGTGGCACCCTGTAATGCTGACTGGGTTTCCATCTTCACTCAGTCTTCCTTTCAGGTTCGTTTGAATAGCCAAGCAGAGATGGTATCCCTCTCGCTCATGCACAAGGGAGCCATAATCATGGCACAGCACTCTGAAGGGACCACATACTCAGCAAGGAATTTTGGCGTGGCTCTGGTTGTTGGCAGTGTATGTTTTTTCAGCATGGAGGTAATTGACTAATTGAGAGATGTGGTCTCCTTTTATCCTATGATGCATCCAATACTATGAACTTGCACATAGGCTATTAGGATTTTTGCTTATATACAATCAAACAAAGTTCAGTCTTCTGAAAGTCAGCAATGAACGGAAAGAGATTAATAATCAAGATGGCTATATTGAGATATCTTTTTCGGTGATGCCTCTTCTTTATACCAGACTATGAATTATTTGGCCTCTGTTGTTGTGCTTATCTAACTATTGCAACAAGGCCTACTACTACCTGCTGGCCGCCTGCCCTCCTATGTGCTCCAGTGCCCGCCCAAGGGGATTACCTATGTCACAGATACTCAAATACCTATGTCACAGATATGCTCAAATAAGTAACCTCATGCATCCCAAGGAAGCAAAATAAGAGAAATGTGTTGACTCATGAGGACTCGCAACCACAATATATTTCTCTATACATCGAACAAGAATATATTTTCTGAAATACGATAATTTCTTGTGGTTTAGTAAGCCAGCTGTTGAAATTGTCCAGAAAACAGTATTGAGCAGTTTTTATTTTATTATGATGATTTATCTACTGTATTTTTTAAGTTGTAATAAAATGTTGTAATTTTTATATATACTATATTGCCAAAAGTATTGAGATGCCTGCCTTTACATGCACATGAACTTTAATGGCATCCCAGTCTTTGTCCATATGCCTCAATATTGAGTTGGCCCACCCTTTGCAGCTATAACAGCTTTAACTCTTCTGGGAAGGCTGTCCACAAGGTTTAGGAGTGTGTCTATGGGAATGTTTGATCATTCTTCCAGAAGTGCATTTGTGAGGTCAGGCACTGATGTCGGATGAGAAGGCCTGGCTCGCAGTCTCTGCTCTAATTCATCCCAAAGGTGTTCTTTCGGGTTGAGGTCAGGACTCTGTGCAGGCCAGTCAGGTTTCTCCACCCCAAACTCGCTCAGCCATGTCTTTGTGGACCTTGCTTTGTGCACTGGTGCGCAGTCATATTGGAACAGGAAGGGACCATCCCCAAACTGTTCCCACAAAGTTAGGAGCATGAAATTGTCCAAAATGTCTTGGTATGCTGACGCCTTAAGAGTTCCCTTCACTGAAACTGAGGGGCCAAGCCCAACCCTTGAAAAACAACCCCACATCGTTATCCCCCCTCCATCAAAATTTACACTTGGCACAATGCAGTCTAGCAAGTACTGTTCTCCTGGCAACTGCCAAACGCAGACATGACCATTGGATTGCCAGACAGAGAAGCGTGATTTGTAATTCCAGAGAACACATCTTCACTGCTCTAGAGTCCAGTGATGACATGCTTTACACCACTGCATCCAATGCTTAGCATTGCACTTGGTGATGTGAGGCTTGGATACAGCTGCTTGACCATGGAAATCCATTCCATGAAGCTCTCTACACACTGTTGTTGTGCTAATCTGAAAGCCACATGAAGTTTGGAGGTTTTTAGCTATTGACTCTGCAGATAGTTGGCCACTTCTGCGCACTGTGGCTTACCACTTTGTGGCTGAGTTGCTGTTGTTCCCAGTTGCTTCCACTTTGTTATAATACCACTAACAGTTGACCGTGGAATATTTATTAGCAAGGAAATTTCATGGATGGACTGATTGCACAGGTGGCAACCTATCACGGTACCATGCTTGAATTCACTGAGCTCCTGAGAGTGACCCATTCTTTCAAAAATGTTTGTAGAAGCAGTCTGCATGCCTAGGTGCTTGATTTTATACAACTGTGTTGATGGAGGTGATTGAAACACCTGACTTCAATGATTTGGAGGGGTGTCCCAATACTTTTGGCAATTTAGTGTATACGTGCGCATCTCTTCAATCCAGTAAAGTCCAAAATATTATTTTTCTTTGTGTATATATGATTATCATGGATGTGGCATACAAGCGGCAAGCGGTCTATATTCCTTACTCCCAACTGTTCCTAATTTGAGGGCCCTTTTTTTGTAACAAAATTTCTCTGTCCCTCATTCTTCCTTAGTTGTCCCTCTTTTGGGCCTGGTATAAGGATTTCTATTTTTAAAAAAAGTATTACTTATTCAACAAAAGTGTTTTACTGCACTAAAATGTTTATCTAAAATTTTAATTATTCTATTTGTTATTTTCAAAAAGCCAAAATAAAGATAATGATTTAAAAAATTGGGGTTAAGCCAATCATTTTTTGTGCATTAATCCTCATGGTTTGTGTTACTGGAGAAATGGTAGGGGTGTGTCCTTTGCCTGTATACTTTAAATTAGGCTGGGGGTAAAGAAGAGAGATGTAGGGCATACATGACTGAGTTAAAGAGGGGTTTGGCATAGGGAAAAGATGACATAAGAGTGCTTACCTTATTGATGGGTCAGAAAGAAGTAGAAGTGGCTTCTGGAGATGGTTGGAGAAAGGTCTCAAGAAAGTCTTCAGATGTAAGATAGCTGGTGTCAGGAGAACTTCCCATCTTTTATTTTGATGGTTATTGTCCTTCTGCTATGTTACAGGTTGGTCCATATCGTCATAGCAGCTGGCAAGGTTCAAGATCCTTGAAGGTGGTCATTATGGTAAAATGTAAATTGGTAGCGATCCATCGTGGGTACAGCTTCCCTTGTTTTATATGGTTCAGTGACAGTGAGATGGGGGTCGTTCATGGTAGTAATTATTGGTGCAATTGTCTCCTACTGTACGCAGTTACTCAGTTAAGCAAAAATGCCTACAAGGACCTTGGGGTACCTTTTATATTATATGGAATGTTATATTTTTTTTTATACATTTTTTAATAATAGTTTGCTGTGGCCATTAAATTTCAATGTGGGGGCGCATGCGCGACCAGGGACGATGGCGGCTGTGTAATCCCTGAGCTCCGCTCATCCCCGGCCAGCACGGACTCACCCGTCACGCGCCACTGCCTTCCTTCAGCTCCGGGTGAGTCATACACCCTCTGCACCTGGCACGGCACCAGAACGAGCCCTTTATGGGGAAGATAGGGCGCTGGAAGCCCCCCTCCCCGCAGCCACAGGATCCGCGGCCGTCACCGCTTCGGCGGTTCCTATCCAGGCCGCAATCCCCGGCCTCTGGCATGTCCAGGAACCCAGGGAACGATCCCGGACTCCCGGTGGTCACGGAGGGTACTGCACCCTCAAGCATTACAGCTCCTCTGACTGCCTCTGCCCTGCTCCAGCCCCAGATGGAGGATCCTGATCCCCAGAATATAACTGGGGGGGCAATAGTTCATCCTGCCTCAGGCAATCAACACCCCTCCACCCAGATTTCCCAGCAGGCTGTCACATCATCTTCTCTCACAATTTCAGCGCTAGATGATAAATTGAAAATATTCTTACGCAATATCACCGCATCCATTTCCACTGAAATTGGAAAACTGGCGTTGGATCTCAGAGGGGAAATAGCGCAGATTGGTGACCGCACGGATAAATTGGAAACTGAGTTTGATGATTTGGTGCAATACGTTCATGTTCTGGAAGAGGACAACGCGTATTTGAAACATTCCATGTCCCAAATGCAGCTCCAACAAGAGGATTTGGAAAACAGGGAACGGCGCCAAAATATCCGTATACGCGGTATGTCCGAATCTATTGATGATGCACAACTACACCGTCACCTATTATCCTTTTTCACCGCAACTGCTCCCTTGGTTCCAGAAGCTGATTGGCGTATGGACAGGGCTCATCGCTCCTTGGGCCCAAAACCTGTTGAAGGCACCAGACCTCGCGACGTCATTGTTCGCTTCCATTTTTTTCAAAGCAAGGAAGCCTTATTATCAGCAGTTCGCCACAAGCCATCTCTGGAATTTAAAGGTGACAGACTCCAACTCTTCTGCGATCTGTCCCCGATTACCCTGGCCAAGCGGCGAGCTCTGAAGCCGATCACCTCACACCTCCAGCAACACCGTGTCCTTTATCGGTGGGGGTTCCCCTTCAGGCTGATCGTAACTAGGGACAATACTCAAGTTGTGCTCCGTGATCTTCATGAGGCGGATTCTTTTTTTAAGCGCCTGGGACTTCCACCTTTGTCAGATGACATGACCCCTCTGCAACCCACTCCAGTCCGTCCATCTGCCACCCCCAACAAGATCTGGACTCCAGTCCACAGAGGCCGGAAGAGGCTCTCACGTACCCCACAACGTCCACGACATCCTCGGACAACTGATCCGCCTGTCTGTTGACTCCCTGGGGTGCTTCTCCGAAGTGACTTCGATGCCGATCCTTCCCTCCTGATTTATACATGTTTTTTTCCACAGGTTTTTCATTTCTGGCCGGCCGAACCATTGTTGGGTGTTTTGGTTTTTTTTTTGTTTTTTTTTTTTGTTTTTTTTTCACTTTTGTTTTTTCTGGCCGGGTTTGGCGATCTCCCTGATGTCTTGGTTGTCGTGTTGCTCCCGATTTTGTCTAGCCATAGGCCTAGACGACTTGGGCCAAATTGTTGCTCCCAAGTTTATATCCTTGCGGATACTTATGTCAACTACTGTGTTTGTTCTTTCTTGTGTTAGTTTAATGTTTTTTGTTCTCCATTTTTTTACATCGATGGTATATTATGCATTTCTCATGCTAATACATGTGCTTAATTTATTATTATTTTATAATGGCTTTGAGGTTTTTGTCATATAATGTCAAGGGTCTCAATTCCATTCAAAAACGTTGGATGGCTTTGCGGGAATTTCGATCCTCAGGAGCAGACATTATTTTTGTCCAGGAGACCCATTTCAAATCAACTGGCTCCTTCCGTTTTGCCTCGAGATTTTTTTCTCAAGCCTATTCGGCCTTGGATCCTTCCGGAAAGGCTGGGGTGGCAATTTTGATTAGGTCTCACTGCTCCCTTCGGGTTGTTTCCTCCAGGGTTGACCAACAGGGTCGCTTTATTATTTTGGAATGTATGCTTGGTGACACTCCCCTTGTTTTGTTGAATCTATACGCCCCAAATTCGGGTCAATTGCAATTTCTTTCACAAACACTCGCCAACTTAGATTCCTTTCCCATTTCGCATGTGATTGTTGGGGGCGATTTCAACTTGGTTTTTTCCCCCCATAAAGACAGGAAAGTTCTTTTCGAGTCCACACCCTCGAAGCGGCAATGCTCCTCTTCAAAATCTTTCCTTAGACTGATAAGGGAGCATCGTCTCTTTGATGCCTGGCGGATTAAACACCCCCTCCATAAACAATTTACTTTCTACTCCACCCCTCACCGTAGTTTTTCCCGCCTAGATCATTTTTTTATCTCTGCCCCACTTCTTCCACTCCTGGTCGCCTCTGAAATCAACCCCATTACCTGGTCTGACCATGCCTCTCTGACTGTAAACCTTTTTTTCCCTCCTATTATACCCAAACCATGTCATTGGCGCCTTAATGAGACCTTTCTTTCTACAGAACATCTTAGGGATGAACTGTCACGGGGACTTGATACCTATTTCACCCACAATGTTGGCTCCGTAGCTTCTTCCTCAACCCTATGGGAGGCTCATAAGGCGGTACTTCGAGGACTCTGTATTTCTATGGGTTCTCGTTTAAAAAAATCTTCAGCGAGTGCTAGGGCTTCTCTCATCCATCAACTGTCTTTGGCAGAACGACAGTTGTTGGCCAAGCCGTCCATTTCTGGGCTCCGGAAGGTAACATCTCTACGTGACCGCATTAAAACTCTTGACTCTAGTAAGTCTGCGCAATCCCTCTTATGGGTTAAGCAAAAATTTTACGAATTTTCCAACAAACCTCATCGTATGTTAGTCAATCGACTCAAAGCTCAGTCTCCTTCCACGATGCCTGATCTTTTAATCCAACCAAATGGAAGCCCTACCTATGATCCTCAGGTCATGGCATCCCTTTTTGGCTCATACTATAAGAATCTTTAGAACTGTTTGACCCCAGACCTTCACCCGCCCCTCACACAGTTATCTTTTGATAATTTTTTTGACCCCCTGTCACTTCCGAGTCTTTCACCCTCAGACATTGCCACCCTTAACGCTGATATTACGCCAGAGGAATTGTTTGACACAATTAAACATCTTCCCTCTCGTAAAGCCCCAGGACCGGACGGATTGCCCTACTCCTACTATAAATCTTTTATTGGTATCCTGGCTCCTCATCTCCTCTCCTTTTATCGAGATCTTTTCAAGGGGGTCACACCCCAGACTGAATTCTCCCGAGCATATATCTCGGTTATCCCCAAACCCGATAAAGATCACTCTATAGTAGACAACTACCGCCCCATTGCCCTACTTAACTCCGATTACAAGATTTTCACTAAAATCTTGGCCAACCGACTGTCTGGAATTATTTCCAAACTCATACACAGGGACCAAGTGGGCTTTGTACCTGCCAGACACGCTGCAGATAACACCAGGCGATCCATTGATCTGGTTGACTTGATTAACCGATCCTCCACCCCCGCTATATTATTAAGTTTAGATGCTCAAAAAGCTTTTGACCGTTTAAGTTGGCCTTACATGTTCATGGTCTTGGAAAGATATGGTTTCAGGGGTACATTTGTAGCAGCCTTGAAGGCCCTTTATTCTTCCCCCTTTTCGCAGGTCAGATTAGCCTCTTTTTTTTCACTCCCCTTTCAGATGTCAAATGGTACACGTCAGGGTTGCCCACTCTCTCCTTTACTGTTCATTCTTTGTCTGGAACCATTAGCCATCGCCATAAGGTCGAATCTGGATATTCGCGGGATACGATCCCATAACCATGAATACAAATTATCGCTGTTTGCTGATGACATCCTCCTCACGCTTGCGAGTCCTCATACCTCCCTACCGATTTTGCATAAGACCTTGAAACAATTTGGGGCCATATCTGGCTACAAAGTTAACACGTCTAAAACTGAGGCACTTCCGATACATGTCCCTTCTGGCGTTTTATCCTCGCTTCAGGAAGCCTTTCCCTACCGGTGGTGCACCCACTCTTTAAAATATTTAGGTACTAATCTGACTTCCTCTTACCAATCCATATACGAGGCCAATTTCCCCCCATTATTTATAGCAATTTCTCGTTCTCTGAAACACTGGGATGCCCTGCCCATTTCTTTTCTCGGACGCATTAATGTACTAAAAATGACCGTGTTACCCAAACTGTTATACCTGTTTGCGACTCTCCCCGTTCCCGTTCCTATGTCCAAACTTCACTCCCTCCAGAAATCTTTCCTGCATTTTATTTGGCACAACAAGCGGCACAGGATTGCACGTTCTGTTTTGCTTTCTCCGCGTTCTAGGGGGGGCTTGGGGGTACCGGATATAATAACATACTACTATGCAACTCATCTTCGTTTTCTCATGTCATGGTCTACTCACTATCCTCCCAACACGTGGGCTGAGATTGAATCTTTACAATTGTCTCCGGCTCATCCATGCTCCCTCCTTTGGTCGACCTCAACAGTGGATGTCTCTTCTTTTCGCCACCTATTCCTTGGTCCCATGCACTTTTCTCTGGCTGTTTGGCGGAAATGTAAGGCTAAATTTACACTGGCCTCTGATTGCTCCCCACTGACAAATATTCTCCATAACCCTAATCTTCCAGATAATATGGCCATGTCCCGGATGTCTCTTTGGGTAGCAGCTAACCTTTTTCAATTGCGTCACTTGGTACAACCGGTGACTCGTAAGTTACACTCATTCCCAGATCTCCAGAAAAAATCTCTTCTACCTTCTCAACACCTATATATTTACCTTCAAATACGCCACTTCTTTTCTACCTTATCACCCTCATTAACCCTGGGGAAGCCTACTTCCTTTGAACGTTTATGTATGCAGGGCCCCCACCAAAGGGGTATTATTTCTAACACATATAAACTACTTCTAGATGCCCCCTCCTTGTCCAATGCCACTCACCTTTACATGCGTAGGTGGTCTCAATTCGTACAATGTGATATTGATCTATTAACGTGGAAGAAAATTTGGGAAAATGCATCTAGATCTTCTGTTTGTGTGGTTTTTAAGGAAAATATTTACAAGCTCTTGATGTTATGGTACAAAACACCTGAAGTTCTTCATGCTTATAATCCGAATGCTTCTCCTGCCTGCTGGTGCTGTGGTGGAGACCAGGGTTCTCTCTACCATATCTTTTGGACATGCAGCTCCATTACTCCTTTCTGGAAAGATGTTCTCTCCCTGTTACAATCACTAATGCGTACCTCTCTCCCACTTGATCCACTACATTTTTTGCTAGGTCTACCATTTCCGGGTTTACCTAAACCATCCGGAAAACTTGCTGTACATGTTCTGACCGCGGCTAGGAGAAGCATTCCTATGTGTTGGTTGTCTTCTACCCCTCCTTCAATGGCGATTCTGTACAAACTTATTGCTGATGTTAGACAGATGGAATACTTGACTGCACTACATAATTGTTCGTTTGCTGTGTTTGAGATGATTTGGCTCCCATGGGATACCTTCATTTCCTCTATGCCGGCCCAAAATGTAAGGTCCTGATAACCTTCACACTGTTATTTTATGTTTTTGTTGGTCCTGTCCTTACGCAGTTTTGCCATCGATGTAACTTTCTATTTTGCTTGTTTTCTTTTCTTATCCTTTTTTTTTCTTTCTTAAACATACTGTTTGTATATTTTTGAAAATCAATAAAAATTGTTATTACAAAAAAATTTCAATGTGTATCTCGTGTGGGTTACTTAGATATTGATGAAGTGGTGGAGTGGAGGTTCAGGCAGTATGAGAAACAAATCCATCTTTAATACCCCGGTCAAGCTATAAGCTGTTCCTCTTTCCCATCTCTCAAAGTTAGGAAGTATGCCAGAATTATGCCAATACTACTTGTAGTAGCATGTGGGCAAACTTATAATGAAAACATTTAGCCTCTTTCTATGGACAGAACTGGTGATGCCTATGGACACAAAGCCTTTGTGCTGCAGGTTGTGCTGAGGAATAGCTCATCCATAATCCAATATTTATGGAATTAATAACGCACTATGGTTTCCTGTTTTCTTATATCAATTTATAGCTTTCCCTCATTAGTAACCAAGCTAATAAAAGAGGATAAGTCCTGTGAATAATACCCCCTGCACCAGAGGAACTTGTTGCACTAGAAAAACCAGCTTATACTTTAAAAGGAGTTGAAAGTACAAAACTATTCCTTTGTTCTTACAAGATCAGATAAACACAAATCACTGAATAAGTAAACAAGGGCGGCACAGCAGATCTTCCAAGAGCAATGTCCAGGCCAAATGTAGAAAGGGGCAGAATCCATTGCAGATCTAAAAGTTTCACACAATAATCCCTTAATACTACACTCACCACCATTAACTACAGACAGTGCAGCAGGTTCCCACCAGTCCTCATAATTGAAGTGTGCTTATTTATATGACTAAATGGACAGCCCAGCGTGAAGAAGCACAATTTAAACAGCTCAAAGCAGCTTTTAGTGCGTAAAACGTTTGGTTTAGTTATGCTTTAAGGGGAACCTGCCACTAAAACTTTTAGCAACAGCTGGGATATCTTTGTACAAGGAAGCAACTCATTGCTGGTAAACTCCACTTCCTGTTTTGGGTATGGAACAGGAAGTGAAGGGAGGAAGTAAAGGGAGATATCTCAATGAGACATAGATGGCAAAATCCTGACACCGATTTTAACCCTTCCTTATTCTGTCCAAAACTAGAAAACAGCTTTGCCTTCAGTTCTACTTTAACCACTTCAAGTCCAGACACTTTTACCCCCTTCCTGTCCAGGCCAATTTTCTGCTTTCAGCGCTATCGCAGCGTATCTGAGCATCACAAACTAAATACGCTTTTTAATTCATTTTTATTATTCAAAACAAGCTCACCGACCCTCTGCATAGGGGGCTGCTCCAAACTTGGTCATTTGATTGGGTCATATCCAGTCTTCCTTGTTGCATCTACTTTTTGGTTATCTGGTTTGTGTCAGGGAACGATAGCCCAACAATGGAAAGTTGGGGCCATGTGTTATGTATTTGGAGGGCTCCCTCACCTGTTATTAGGCCCTGGGAAACATTAACTTGTTGTTTTGTTGTGCATGCAGGGCCATATGGCATTGTTGTCTTTGTCTGTTTCCTTTTACTCTGTATATTGGTTTTAAACCTCAAAACCAACAAAACTTTTTCTTAATATATATAGTATCTCACAGAAGTGAGTACACCCCTCACATTTTTGTAAATATTTTATTATATATTTTCATGTGACAACACTGCAGAAATTACACTTTGCTACAATGTAAAGTGGTGAGTGCACAGCTTGCATAACAGTGTAAATTTGCTGTCCCCTCAAAATAACTTAACGCACAGCCTTTAATGTCAAAACCGCTGGCAACAAAAGTGAGTACACACCTAAGTGAAAATGTCCAAACTGGGCCCAATTAGCCATTTTCCCTCCCCGGTGTCATGTGACTCGTTAGTGTTACAAGGTCTCAGGTGTGGATGGGGAGCAGGTGTGTTAAATTTGGTTTTATCACTCTCACTCTCTCATACTGGTCACTGGAAGTTCAATATGGCACCTCATGGCAAAGAACTCTGAGGATCTGAAAAAAAGAATTGTTGCTCTATATAAAGATGCCTAGGCTATAAGAAGATTGCCAAGACCCTGAAACTGAGCTGCAGCATGGTGGCCAAGACCATACAGCGGTTTGACAGGACAGGTTCCACTCAGAACAGACCTCACCATGGTCCACCAAAGAAATTGAGTGCACGTGCTCAGCGTCATATCCAGAGGTATGAGTGCTGCCCGCATTGCTGCAGAGGTTGAAGGGGTGGGGGGTCAGCCTGTCAGTGCTCAGACCATACGCCGCACACTGCATCAAATTGGTCTGCATGGCTGTCGTCCCAGAAGGAAGCCTCTTCTAAAGATGATGCACAAGGAAGCCCGCAAACAGTTTGCTGAAGACAAGCAGACTAAGGACATGGATTACTGGAACCACGTCCTATGGTCTAATAAGACCAAGATAAACTTATTTGGTTCAGATGGTGTCAAGCGTGTGTGGCGGCAACCAGGTGAGGAGTACAAAGACAAGCGTGTTTTGCCTACAGTCAAGCATGGTGGTGGGAGTTTCATGGTCTGGGACTGCATGAGTGATGCCGACACTGGGGAGCTACAGTTCATTGAGGGAACCATGAATGCCAACATGTACTGTGACATACTGAAGCAGAGCATGATCCCCTGCCTTCGGAGACTGGGCCGCAGGGCAGTATTCCAACATGACGACCCCCAAACACACCTCCAAGACAACCACTGCCTTGCTAAAGAAGCTGAGGGTAAAGGTGATGGACTGGCCAAGCATGTCTCCAGACCTAAACCCTATTGAGAATCTGCAGGGCAGAAGGTGGAGGAGCGCAAGGTCTTTAACATCCACCAGTTCTGTGTTGTCATCATGGAGGAGTGGAAGAGAACTCCAGTGGCAACCTGTGAACTTCTGGTGAACTCCATACACAAGAGGGTTAAGGCAGTGCTGAAAAATAATGGTGGCCACACAAAATATTGACACTTTGGGCCCAATTTGGACATTTTCACTTAGGTGTGTACTCACTTTTGTTGCAAGCGGTTTAGACATTAATGGCTGTGTGTTGAGTTATTTTGAGGGGACAGCAAATTTACACTGTTATACAAGCTGTACGCTCACTACTTTACATTATAGCAAAGTGTAATTCCTTCAGTGTTGCCACATAAAAAGATACAATAAAATATTTACAAAAATGTGAGGGGTGTACTCACTTCTGTGAGATACTGTATTTTTCCTGGGTTTAGATATGCTTTACATTTTCTTTTTTTGTAGTATATGTTGTAAAGAGTACAGAATACCAATACTATATTTATAATAAACAGCTATCCCCATTTATATGATATTGAGTTATCCTTGAAGAGAGGGTTATACCTGTCCCAGCCCCTCACTCCATGCAGAGAAAGGCATTTGGTGATAGTATGACCTCATGTGACCCTCCATGCTTCTTCGTCTGGTAATGTATGGCTACTTCGTTGGCATGCTTGGGAACAAGACTCTTAGGAAAAATAACAATAAGGCAGATCACAGCTTCCCAAGAGTCTGAAAGAAATAGGATTTAGGTTTTCATGGCCCACTAGAGTCAGTTAAATGGTCAGAAATAAAAGGGCTTTGACCTGTGGATTTCCTGGAGGCAGAAGGGGCATCCTGGCTTCAGCCTGGCTCTTCTCACCACAGCTCAGGGATCATAAAGAAGCAAAGGTCACTGACCCCTGGCATGGAAATGCAGAAACACACTGAAGCAGTTGGTGTATTTACTTTTATCTGGCAGAAGAGATAGATGTTGACCTTGATAAAATGTCTGCCATAATGACTTTTTTAATGAGATTCTAGAACTTGTTGTCATAAGCAAGATTAATAAATGACTCAGAAGGAAAAGATGTCAATAAAGCCATAATTAATACAAACTTGTAAATGAATGCAACTCATTTGTTGATGATGTAATACTGATGCTATTATTAAGAACAATGTATCTGTAGTGTGAATTCAAGAATTCATTATCTAGCTTCTATTATTTTATTATCATATCAACAATAAGAAAGCTAGAAGAAATCCAATTGTCTGTGTTGGCTGCTGTCATTCAGATGCTAAGGAGAACAGTACAGTAATATTAAAACAGTATTAAACCCAGAAGCAAACATTTTTCTATATCAGCTTACCAATTCTTACATGTGATGGCTGCCTTAGTGTCTTTTTTTTTTAGCTCAGGTTCAGATATTTGCACTGCAAATTTGTTCCATTTTTTAGTCCCCGATGGTGATGTGAATCACCTGTGTTTCAGCATGAATACCAATCCGATTTTAATCTGATTTTGGTACACCTGCATTTGTGCATCTCTCTCTGCTTCTTAATAGCGGAAGAAATAGCTAAAATGCTGTGGATTCACAATGCATCTCAATACACATCCATTTTCACCTGCGGTTTCCATTAAATTCTGTTTAAAAGCAAAACCGGATCGCAGTATTCCAAACTCGCACAGGACCCTTTCTCCAAAATGCAATATATCTAAACACCCTTCATGGAAACATGTTTTTCCTACTCTCAAATCAAATTTAAAGGATAAATTCACCTTTTATAACCTGTTACATGTTACACCCATATTCAGAGTGTAACATGTTATGAATGGACAAGCCCCCGCTCTCCCCCCCCCCACAGCTAGCGGGGGGGGGGGGACAGGGGACTTCTCTCCTTGCTAGCGCACTTGTTGACGTGGATTTACATACGTATGTGATTGTGCTGGCATGCTCAAAATGTTGTTTATTTATATTTTTTTTTACTTAACTTTATTGCTATCATTTAGAGACTAACAGCCCCTTATGTGACTGCATTTTTATTTTATTTATTTCAGGTACTTATATAGCACCATCAAGTTACACAGTGCTTTACATATATATTATACATTCACATCAGTCCCTAACCCTTAAGGGGTGTACAAGCTACAGTCCCTAACATACATTTATACATACACATACTAGGGCCAATTTAGACAGGATCCAATTAACCTACCAGCATGTCTTTGGAGTGTGGGAGGAAACTGGAGTATCCAGAGAAAACCCACACAGGCACAACATGCAAACACCAGGCAGGTGGTGCCGTGGCTGGGATTAGAACCAATGACCCTAGTACTGCCAGGCGGAAGTGCTAACCATTTAGCCACTGTGCTGCCCCAACTTTGGCATTTTGTTTTTAATAAGACATTACCAAGACTAATCAATTGCAGATCACGCAGATCATGCCCCATTAGCTTCTCCCCCAGCCACAGTTGCCAGGGAAAGTGACAGCAGAAACTGGAAATGTTTCTGTGCCCCATGGTATTCTGGTGACTGTACAGGGGTTAATACCTAAAATGATAGTATTTAGTGTAGCCAGGTGCTGGCAGCATGATTCCCACTCAATGTTTGGAGGGGGCTCAACAACAGAGGTCTCCCTTACGCTTGCTCACTCTCTCTCTGCTTTTCTCCTTCTCCTTCCCCCCTTTCTATCCAGCAGCCACTGCTAAACCCAACATGAAAGGAAAGACACAGCCAAAAGTTGTTTTCTTGGATATGTAGTCCAGTGGAAGGGCCACTGTACTGTATGAAGCAGAAACAATACTACAATTCCCAGGGAGCCACAAGATTCAGGGGAGAGAGATTTTTACCATACTGTTGTTTGGGATCCTATCCAAGGGGGAAGCCTGCACCCCAAGCCATCACTACTTGAGAATATTATACAGCTGTGCCATCCACCTTGCCATTGCAGAAAGGTCAGAGAGAGATCACCACCATCACCATCCATAGTTTTGTTCGCCGGAGATTTAGGAAGAGAATAGGAGAAAGGGCCCCTTCTATCTCCACCACTTACAGCTGGGATACAGGACTGGTGAGAGGGTTAAAAATGTTTTCCTTGATCAGCGGTTGCAGCCAAACACCCGCAGAAAATGATCAGTGCATTTTGATGACGGCGGGTGCCACCGTCAAAATACAATGTCTTGGAGGGGGAGAAGGAGCAAATCTTTCCAACCACACAAACAAGAACTTCTACTCCCATTGTCACAACAAGAGGTGAGAAGAAATCTATAAAAAAGGAAGGGAATCCCTGGTTATCACCAGGGTGACCAGTATTAGTATCTTCTGTGGAAGGTTCCACCTAAATTCCTGTTCTGCAGGCAACCCAAAATTTGGGACATCCAATGAAAAAATTCTGGCACTCAAAACAGTAATCCAACAATTATGCAGGATATTAAGAATCTCTACATGCTCTGTACCACACCCACCACAACGTACCTGATGTGCTGACATGCGTCTGCAGAGCCTCTGGAACATCCAGGAAGCACCAGCACCACCAAGGATTCCCATACTAGGGGAACTCTGAGTGTGCAGCAACCATTACCAGCGGTACCACTAGTGGACAGAGGCTTTCTCTGATGAACGTTTGCTTTTACCTGTATCCTGTAAGTGTGCAATTTGATGCTTTCCTTAATAAATACATTGTTGCTACACTCAGACCAGCGTTGCTTCTCTCCTTATGTTATATAAACCCAAAATTTGGGATTTTCTTCCACATTCACTTTCAGTGATAACAGTACACAAGACATGTAGAGAGGGTGAAATTCCCTAATGGGGACACAGACATTATTAAAAACATTAGGGGTGTTCTAATCCCTCCCCACTACAGTCAAAATTAAAACAAGAAGGTTTTGCCTGTAGTTCTACTTTATGGCAGAATTCCCTATTCTCACAATACAACATGATTTCTCCAAGTCCAAGACTGTGTTTGGCTGTACACTGATCAATTGTCAGCCATGCTGCACAGGTTATGTGGCTTCAATACTGAGTCACTGACCCAGAACAAGTATGTAGATAAGGAAAGTCAGAAAAAAGGCAATAAGCCGCATCTGCATACATGTTCAAGGTCAGTGACTCATAGTACTGAAACATGAGGATTTGTAGGACGGCCAGGAAGCTTCAGTCGGTGGGAGTTTCCTTTAAACCTGTTAATCATTATATATTTTTTAAAAGTAGCCATCTTTCAAAGAGTAGGCATCAAAAAGTGCCTCTTATTATTATACATTATTATAAAGGATTGTTATATTATGTAAATTAGCCAAAAATAGACCCTCACCTGCACACCTCTCTGAAATTGGTTCCGCTCAGTTATGTACCTGATATAATTCTATCCAGTGAGGGAGATCAATTTAATGTGTTTAATTCTATAAAAAAAACAGCAGCATCCCTTAAAGGATAAGTTCACCTTTTGTAAAATGGTACACCCATGTTCAGGGAGTAACATATAAAATGTTACAAATCCATCAACTCCCACATCCCCCTCGAGTCCCCATTTTGACAGCTAGTGGAGGATCCTCTTCCCCAGGCTAGCTGTCATAAAATTTTAAAACACAGGGCCATGTGGGGCTCCACCCGCCCAGCCACATCATTTATTCACAGTGTTCTGTGAATGGGAAAACTACAAGTCCCGCGAGCCTTTGTGGCTGTCAGCTTGTAGTTCTCAATGAACTACCGGAGAGCTGTCGATCGCTCTAGGTAGTTCACTAAGCTTCCTGTCAGAGTGAAGGTATGGGCAGACAGATACACAGACGGTCTGCAGGACTGTGGCATTACACCCACAATCTGCTGATCATGGGTGTAATGCTTTACAGGCTTCTAACACAAACAAATATAATACATAAATATATAAAAAATACCATAAACAGCGCTCACTAATGAGATGCAATACTATCCCCAAAATTATATGAAATACAAAATAATAGAAAATATATATGCAAATTAATCTAAATGTAAATAATACAATAAAACAATAAAAATAAATCATTAAACAATAACACTTCCCCCAAACAGTGCAAAAAGTGAAAAAAATCAGTTCATAATATAATGTGAAAAAAATCAGTTCATAATATAAAATAAAGTCCAAAATCTTTCTTTTCAAAAAGTATCCACCACAACCGTGATCTCTGATGTGCTCAACACCCCATCAAAGTGCAAACTCAACAGATGCTGGTGTTTAATCAGCATTAAGTCAGAAACCAATAGATGTGGAAATTCATTAAATTTATTCATTAAAGTCAGGGCCAGGGATAAGGGGGTACCACCAGTCCAGCAGGAGGGCCCAGGCAGCTGGGTGAATCGGATATGGGCAGGAAGGGTGATCGACACAGTGGGGGGGGGGGGGGGTAATTACTGGAACCAATCCCCTGTATGGCACACTCTGCAGCAGCTGAAAGCTGGCTTCTTCTCTCTCTTCTTCTGGCTTTCAGCTGCTGCAGAGACAGTCATATAGGGGATCAGTTCTGCTGCCCAGGCCCCCCTGTGTGCCGTCTCCCCCACAGAGCTTCCTCTCCTTCCCACTGGCAGCTGCAAGCACACAATAGGATCCTTCAGGGTGGAGAGTAGGGAAAAGTTCTTGTAAATATGTCACATTAACAGCCCCTTCCTTTCCTGAATGAACACAATGAGTGATCGGTACCGATCAATCACTGTGCTCATTGATAACTGCAACTATAGGGGAAGGTTTAGGGGAGGGGGCCCTGTCAGGTTGGTTGTATGGGGCCCCATGGTTTCTAACAGCAGCCCTGTGCACAGTATACATAGTGGAATTATAGCAAATCCATTTGGATATCTCTTGATTTGTATTATAGATCCTTAGCAGCAATCCACAAGGAAGCAAATAATACAAAAAATTGCAGTGGGTCGACTCTGACTTTGAATTGTTGTGGGTGAGATCTGCATGTATTATCAGCTCCTTTTGGATGACAATGAGCACCGAATAGTCCAAATGTCAGACAAGTGTTTACTGGGCCAAATGTGGCCCTCTGACACTTCTAAAAGGAATATGAAATGATGGAAAACCTACATAATGGTGTCACAGACAAAAGTAAAAACTGGCACCAATATAACTCTTCCTATGCTATCTATGGAATTGAAATGCTAGTAATTAGGCCCCATGAACAATTGGTGTTTAGTATGAGGCTCTTAGGTTTAGCTGCATAAAAAGGGCACAGATGTCCGTCCAGCTCTGCTGTCATAAGTCTGACAAACTCTGAAAGACTGACATCTTCTGCAGCTGGATGGGACACCTAGCAGTATGAATGTTTAGGGCAGTATGCACCCAGGGAAGAATGCCTGGAATGCTGATTTCTTGTGTTAGGGGCATTCATCCCTGGTCACATACTGTCCTAAATGTTAGTACTGCTGGTGCCCCATCAAGCTCTTCAATAGTGAAGTTCGTCGCTTCTACAATAAAATAATTCTTAAATTCCCACAGACAGACACACATTTATTTGAAAAAGTTCAGGCCTGTGTTTATTATCAGTTATAAATAGGGGGGGCCTGGGGGCGTGGGCAGTGATAGGTAGACTGTACAGATCTTCATGATTTCTAATGGCAGCCCTGGTTTTATATCATTTTATTCAGGCATGTAATGTGCATTTTAGCAGAATGAGCCATGGGATTTGCATGAATTAGCCAATACTGATTGCTTGAGGTGATTGTAGCTGTATTAGTGCATTTGCGACAGAAACAATTGAGTATTGTCTGTGATACTTTTTTTATTTGCACTAACATACACTTTTGAGGACAAGCTTTCGGGGAATGTCACCAGCACACCGAGGATCACCAATATGGGTCCAAAGGTTTTAATAAACGATCACATAGTTACAGCAAGGCAACGTTTTGGAGTCTCGCAGGACCCCTTCATCAGGCATGTGACCACATGGATTTGACATTTCCTTTAAGAACTAAAATATCATGTTTATTAGTGTTTAATAATTGGTATCATGTTTAATAATTGATAATAAACACTAATAAATAATAATTTTAGTTATTAAAGGAAATTTCAAATCCATTCAGGAAAGAAAAACTTTTGAACTAAGAATGATAATTCTATTTGACACAAGAGACAATGGCCTGAATTTGGACATGGGATTCCTCACTCATTATCCAACAGTTTTATGACTATCACCTCAAGCATGACTCCCTCTGTGAGTGTTGTCCCGTCCCCCCCAGTATTTGCTTTTGCTGTGTCTTATCTCTAGTCTCTTTTCTCTCTCTCTCTCTCTCTCTCTCTCTCTCTCTCTCTCTCTCTTTTTCATCCCCCACATCTCTTCTAACATTCTACTAAAACTTTGTGATTAGTACTACTTGGACCTTGAAGAAGGGGACATTCCCCAAAAGCTTGTCCTCAAAATTGTATGTTAGTGCAAATAAAAAAAGTATCACGGAGAGTACTCAATTGTTCCAATACTGATTGATATGCATCATTCACCACTGGTAGTCTGATGAACCAAGAAAGTCCTGATTGTAGAGCAAGACTGATTTTAGTAGGAGGCCTCTCATGGACCTGGGTGGGATCTAAGGAGAAATACTAGCGAAATAAAAGTGATTCTATTGTTATAGTAGGTTAGATGAACAGTGTAGTGAAGCACATCACTTTCACAATAGAACATGAATTCAATTCCCACAGAATGAAAATCATTTATCTAACACAGTTCAGGCTGGTGTTTATATTTAAAGTAACCAGAATCGCTGTTACTGGATTTATGCAGAGCCTGAAATAAATAACTGTAAAATTGCCTGAATGCAGTCCTCATTTTCCATCACAAGGTGGAGCTAGTAAAGTCTTTGAGCTCCTGAGTACCAAACATAGAACACTGAATGTTGGGAGATGTAGTCTGGGCCATAAGAGGTGCCATTGCAGTTGCTGGTCAAGAAACTACAAGCCCCAATATGCCTGGGGGCAGGAGGAGTCCATAGGAGGGGGTATAAATGGAAGAGCCCAGGAAAGAGTGGGGGTTGTTGGGAGTTCACCAAAAGTCAGTGCAAAAAGTGGGGAGCTGCCGCTGGGAAAGAGAAAGAAGGTGAACTGAGGAGACCAGTTTGTGACTCTACAGTTGAACTGTTGGTGGGTTTGCACTATCCGGAGAGCTGCTTGCTGTAGCTGCTGATCACTGAACTGAGAACTATAGAATGTCAGCACCTGTCTGCTATCACTAGATCCCACCCCGAGGCCTGTCCATTCACTACCTGGTGCACCAGAGCATACAGCCTTGCATTGTGATCTGATCTTCCTGCCGCTCAGGTCTGCTTCAGGGCCACCAACGGACTTCTGCTATATCAGAAGGATCACCATTCCCCAAATCCCTAGAGGAAGCTACCTGGGATCATCATCTCACCAAAGAAGGGCCCCTCCAATGGTAAAGCCTGCTGCAACAGGTCTGAGGTAGCTGGTGAGCGGGTCATTGACCCGTTACTACCTGTTACTGCCCTATTTGCTGACATTGTACAGATTCTTTGTGAGGCTTGTTCATCCCTTGCCATGATTTGCTTATGTCTACTATTAAGCACTGCTAGTGCTATTTGGCCCAGAGCCTATAACCAAGAACCTTAAAGCGCAGTTCCACCTAAAAAAGAAAATAAAAGTCAGCAGCTACAAAAACTGTAGCTGCTGACTTTTAAAATACAGCCACTTACCTGTCCCTCAGTCCAGCGGTGTATTCACCACCACTGGTTTCACCAGCCGTCTTCTCTCCCTGGCGCCGACATCTTCATTGTGGGCACCCAGCTATGACAGCTTGCGGCTTCACAGCCAGGTGCCCACTGTGCATGCATGAGAAGCACTGCGCTTTGTGAATGGCCCCGTAGTCATCTGGGACCTGTCACGTGGCCCGGAAGACCTCGGGGAGAGGGGGGGAGGACAACTTCCGCTTCCGATCGCCTAGGCGATCGCAGCAGAAGTGGGAGCAGGCACCTGTCAATTTCGGGTACCTGCTCTCCAAAAGGTGCCAATCCTTAATGGGGAGCGCGGAGTTCTCTTTTTTTTTCTAAATTCCAGCTCCCCCATGTACCAATATAACATTAATGTACTTCTTTTGCAGAAATAAAAAAAGCTTTCTATTTATCCTACACAGCCCTTACATCAGTGTCCAGCTGGTTGTATTAAAAAAGCTTCTTTACAGATGTGAATGGAGCCTCATTGTTTTTGTGTAAACACAACAATTTCACTTTCAGGCCCCATTCACACCTAGACTAGTGGAAGCCAGGGGCTGACTGACCATTTGAGCACTCGGGCACTGCCCGAGGACCCGGGGTCAGTAGGGGGCCCCATGAAATGCCCCTGATGATACGTTTTATAGGTTTTTTTGGGTGTGATTTGAGTGTGGGCAAGGACACAGGGGCCCCATGATCCCCTATTGCCCAGGGGCCCCATGAGTTGTCAGTCCGCCCCTGGTGGGAGCACATGGTTTTTGGCTCATTTTTTCCATGGCACACATAGGGCAGCCTGTTTATTTCAATGGGATGTGCTACACGTGGCAAAGTAGCTCGTGGGGCATTTTGGCGTGTTGCTGGTTGCACAATTGTTAATGTGTGTTTTGCTCTGTTTGTCGCTCTTTTTTCAGATGACAAAATGTATGTTTGCTTCTATGTTTGGTGTCCCATTAACAATTAATGGCACCAAAAGCACAACTAGTTAATTTTAGGTGTATGAAGGTGGCCATACAATTTAGAATAGGATTGTATGATCTCCTTTAGATTAACCAAAACTATATAATAGGAGGACATACCATCTATCCAATCATGCAGGCCCTTGCACTACATAGTTATTATTATTATACAGGATTTATATAGCGCCAACAGTTTGCTCAGCGCTTTACAATATAACCGGAGACAATACAGCAACAATACAGTTCAATACAAGAGGGTTAGGAGGGCCCTGCTCCTTGGAGCTTACAATCTAAGAGATAAGACATAGTTGATGGTATATCTAAAGGAGATTGTACAATCACATTGTATGGTATATGGTGAACTTTACAGAACCCAGGATATACTTCTATTTTAAATACTACAGCTTTGATCCACATAGGCTGTTATCTGATCGCACAGCTCCTGCACTCTGCCAAATGAATTAATTGCTTTTCAAACTAAGATTACATTGCTGTTGTCAGTTTTATTGAGGAGGTTGGAGGTCTGCTTTAAGTGCTGCACCACCTTTCTTTAATAGCAAGCCATAGTTCCATTTTATACATATAATGGTCTGCCTATTGCCCCTTCAAGATTTCCCACACTTTGCCCCAGCTTATATGATTTCTTAACAATGCTCATCAGAAGATTGATAAGAACATTTTTTAGAAGCTACATTTTTTTCATTTGTACACATCAGTCATTGTGATGCTCAGCACTATACAAGTATGTGTCTTTCATGTTTTCTGTTTAATAGATTAGCACCATGTGAAACTGGATCTTCCTTCAAAGTTAAGTAGGTGAAACTCAATATAACCCTCACCCAGTTCTAGTTCTGTGTAATTTTGTCATCGGTGTTCCTCAGTCATAGACAGCCAATGAAATATGTGTGTTTAATGGTGTACAAGGGGTTGGCGACACTAATTATGCATCATTAAGTTGTCATGCTTACACTTTTGTGTGGAGCATGGAGTGGCTAAGGTCGAAGATTGCTTCTGGCCATTATGTCTTACTTCCAGCTCCAATTCCAAAACTATCTTGCTATTGTAAATCCTTTGTTGTAAGGTTTTTCCTGCCTGTGTGCAGCCTTAAGGTTTGAAACTTCAAGTAATAAGGAGGCAAGATTTTGTTTTTAAGATAGCCACAAAGAAATCAACTTTTCACTTGATTTTATTTAAAACTGACCAAGTTGAAATTCATACTTGATTGCTATTTAACCATATGAGGGACGTATAGAACCGACTTGTAAAGATTTGTCATTGTTGACATGCCAAAAAGAAAAAATAACTACTCGAACAGGTACACTCAAATGGATAATTGTACACTTAGGCCTCATTCACACTTGCAAATGGGGTTTTGCATGATCCCAGTGAGGATAGCCAGTAATTAGCCCCGCTGAAAGCAATGAAAGGCTGTCAGCTCCCACAGCTAACTGCAGTCAATCCCATGTAATCACTTACGGAGAGATTACCGGAGAATGATCGGCTCTGGACACAGACTGTCTGCGTTCAGGGCGGATCATTAGTAGGTAATCACTGCTTGAGCAGGACAAAAGTGTTTTGTTAAATACATTTTTGGTCAATGTAGCAAAATTTGTGTAGCACCACCCTACTGTCTTTCTTGACCCTGCTCTGGAAGCCCAATCCCTGCTTGCACCCCCTAACCTTTGGCCAGAAGAATCCTCTGGCTGCAACCGTAAAATAGACTCACACACAGTTTAGAGTGAACAGATATTTTGGTTCTCTTGAGATCAAATGGAAGCACAATAAAGCAACAGGAAAATATGTGCATTAGATAACAACTGTCACTGTAGTAACTTCAAGTAAGGGTCACAACACAATCAGTTCTAGATGTCCTGCAATTCAGAATTTAAACAATAGCCCCAGTTGTGAATTTCTTCCCCAATGAGTAAAAAAAAAACAAACTAAAAAACAGAGAGGCTAGCTCACTTTGGGCACTCACTGGCTGAGGGTTGAGTAATTCTGAGAAAAAGAGGTCTTCAATTAAATAGACCAATGTCCCTTTAACTGAAGTGTCTGATTGTGACGGGAGTCACTTTTGGTGGGGGGCCCATGGAACCCAGCTCACTTTAGAGAGGTGGGGAGACCCCTGTCTCAGCTCCCCATATTTCTAATATGTGTAAGTCACCCTGTGCCTGTTAGAGGTACAGGGGGATCTGTCCTAATGTTGGGGTGGGGGGTTGTAGATTGTTTAATGCCATGTGGTTGCATCCCATTGTTCTATTGTGTCTTGCTGGGAGCAAACTATTGTGGGATGTATGTGTTTATGTGTATTAGCTTAGTGGGGGTGTGTGTCTCCAGGAGCCTTCCCTCCTGATGGGACTGTCTGTGGTGTGAAGTTTGAATACCTGTGAGTCTCTTGTTGCTAAGTGTAGATTGCCCCACCCTGTGTCATTATGCAGGGAGGGGGGAATGCCCCCTGAGTGTATAAAAAGCCAGTTTGAGTTTCAAATAAAGAGTTCCATGTTCAGACAGATTGGTGTCGTCTAGTCTTGTTTGGCCGGCTGTGGTGTCTGTGGTTGGTGTTCGGATGGAGAAGCGGTATTATAACAGAAGTACCCAAGAGCAGACTGGGGACGGTTCTGTTACACTGATCTTCTGCACGCTCGATGGGGCCCTAGTTGGTGCACATAAGGATTCAGGTCTTCTTTCAGGCAAATGTAAAAGTTCCTTAAAATAGGGTGTATATAAAGGAAGGGAGATGCCCCTTTAAGTGATATTGAATTTGAATGTACCATTGGCACACACAGGGTGACATGTAAAATTTGACAGAAATTAAAAATGGGCAAAACACACTTCTGTAGAAATTGGTTCTTCCTTGAGCCACAGTGGCATACTGCAGGAATGGAGGAGCACCTTGGTGAATGGGGCAGACTATAATGGGAGCAATAATACAGCTGGGCTTGCGGAGGGCAGATAGTGCAGTAGACCCTTGTGATTGGATATGCTGGAACTATAATAACTAGTAGGCCACACAACTTGGGCCTTAACACCTGTAACTTGAAAAACAATAGTAGTCAAGCTCAGTAGAAAGTAACGGGATTTGGTAATGTCATGTGCAACTTACAGTTGTGGCCAAAATTATTCAACCCCCACTGAAATTGAGTGTTTTGGCCAGTTTGACATTGCTTTTGATCATTCAGTCATCTTGCTTACATTTACATTAAAGAGGCACTTGTAGGTCAGACAAATATAACATAACAGTTATAATGAAATAACCACAAATGTCTTTTCTGTGCTCACAGCATTATCAGTTTTATTCAACCCCCAAGTGACATTCAATCTTAGTACTTAGTACAGCATCCTTTTACAGTTATAACAGCTTTTAAACGTGAAGCATAGCTTGACACAAGTGTCTTGCAGCGATCTACGGGTATCTTTGCCCATTCTTCATGGGCAAAGGCCTCCAGTTCAGTCACATTCTTAGGCTTGCGCACTGCAACTGCTTTCTTTAAGTCCCACCAGAGGTTCTCAATCGGATTTAAGTCTGGTGACTGCGATGGCCACTCCAAAATGTTCCAGCCTTTCCTCTGCAACCATGCTCTAGTGGACTTGGAGGTATGCTTGGGATCATTGTCCTGTTGAAAGGTCCAACGTCTCCCAAGCCTCAGGTGTGTGACGGACTGCATCACGTTTCCATCCAATATCTCCTGGTACTGAAGAGAATTCATGGTACCTTGCACACGCTGAAGCTTCCCTGTACCTGCAGAAGCAAAACAGCCCCAAAGCATGATTGACCCTCCACCATGCTTCACAGTAGGCAAGGTGTTCTTTTCATCATAGGCCTTGTTCTTCCTCCTCCAAACATAGCGTTGATCCATGGGCCCAAACAGTTCTAATTTTGTTTCATCAGTCCACAGAACACTATCCCACAACTTTTGTGGTTTGTCCACATGGCTTTTGGCATACTGCAGTCGACTCTTCTTATTCTTTGGAGACAGCAAGGGGGTACGCCTGGGAGTTCTGGCACGGAGGCCTTCATTACGCAGTGTGCGTCTTATTGTCTGGGCTGAAACTTCTGTACCCACATCTGACAAATCTTTTCTCAGTTCCTCAGCAGTCACACGGGGACTTCTCTCCACTCTACGCTTCAGGTAGCGCACAGCAGTCGAAGTCAGCATCTTCTTTCTGCCACGACCAGGTAGCGTTTCAACAGTGCCCTTTGCCTTGAATTTGCGAATGATGCTTCCTAAGGTGTCTCTTGGTATGTTTAACATCTTTGCAATCTTCTTATAGCCATTGCCCTTCCTGTGAAGAGAAATCACCTCTTCTCTTGTCTTCCTGGACCATTCTCTTGCCTTCACCATGTTTGTAACCACACCAGTAAATGTCTAGAAGGAGCTGAGTATCACAGTCATTTTAAAGCTGCCTAATTGGTGCTTATTATGCTTGATTGCTGCTCGGTGACATCCACAGGTGTTTTCAATACCTGATGGAAAGCACCTGTATGAACCTCTGTTCTTCAGAGTGGTAGTCTTTAAGGGGTTGAATAATTGTGGCAATGAAGAAACCACATAAGAACCATTTACTACTGTATTACATAAACAATTGATGTCATTTTAGTTGCATTTGGGTAGTTACAACGTCCTTGTAGGATTTGATTCTGAATACAATTCCAAATGTACACTATAGTCCCTAAACCCCTTTACAGCATTGGGGGTTGAATAATTTTGGCCACAACTGTAGATGGCTTGACTATAGAATTCTCTCACCCGATCCATAGCTTCTGTCAGGTGGCAGATGGTCTCTCTGTAGATGGGGACCCCTGTTTCCTAGTAGTTCCTCCTTCAGAGATCACTTTGGACAGTGGCACTCCAGCCCACCTGCTCACAGGGATGTCCGCCAGACTTGTCAGTTTTGTCAGCGGTCAGCAATTCCTCCGCTCTCCTCCACTCTTTGCATCTGTGGTCTGGCCCAGCTTGAACCTCCGCTGTCCCACACAGTCTTCTCCTTACACCTGCTCTCCAACTCTTCCTGTCCTCTTCCCAGGCTTCTATATTTATCTGCCCCTGCCCTTCCACCAGTTCCTCTGGGAAATGTAATTTGTTAGCTCCATGTTAGACTGTGAAGTCCTACAATCTCACAAAGCTTTTCAACAGTCTGTATAGCTGGGCTGCAGGATACTCCCTTCTTTCGTCCATTTAAGATCCTGTAAACTGTATTAGGGCAAGGTGTTACATTTGTGATTTCAGCTGGAGATCATTTGATTGTGCATTGGTGACATGTAAGAGCTAAGAATCATAACATTATGTAGTTTAGCTTATGTTCTTTATGTTTAGATATATAAATACACTGAGCAATTTCTGTCTTTCAATTGTGCAATATAAAAACAGTTACCTTTCACTACTCATGCAGTCTAATTTTTCCCAACATAGGTATCACAACATGCCAGACCAAGGTATGGATCTGGACTGAGCCACTATCCCATCCAGACCGCTTCTTTCCCCAGTCTCCCCCACTGTCCTTAGCACAGCAGAGAAAAGAGCAGGACAATTCTGGATGGAGGGCAGGAGTGGGAGCTGTCAGAGTTAACTCTTCAAGCTAATGAGCAAGTGGTTGCTTGCTAGGACACAGGGTGGTCCTAGCAACTAATCACCAGCCTGCTAATAGGAAAATTAACCCTGGTAGCTCCTGCCCTCTGTCCATAATTGTCCTGTCCTCTGCTCTCCATTCTGTGTAAGGCAGGAGAGTGAAGGGGCAGAGGACAGGGCTATGAAGGATGGGGGGATGTAAAGGGGGTCAGTGCTGGGGCGGGGATTGATGTAAAGGGGGGCAATGATGTGAAGGGGCAGAGGACATTACTGTGAGGGTGTGAAGGGGGCAGAGAACACTACTGGGGTGGAGAGATGATTTGAAGGGGGGTTGAGGACACTGCTGTGAATAAAGGGGGCGTATGATGTGAAGGGGGCTCAAAATGCTACTGTGAAGGGGGTTGGTGGAGGAGGAGTAATGTTAGGGAGGCCTGAGAACACTACTTTGAAGAAGAAACTGTGATGTGAAGTGGGGTACTGATGTACACGGGACTGAGGACATTGGCATAAGAGTGGGATTGTGATATAGAAGAATAGGGCTGTGATGTGAAGGATCTGAGTCTTCACACAAAAATGCGATTCTAACCTCCTGCTGGAAGAAAGTTTTACCAATCGGACCTCCATTAAATTTAATTCAATACCCCTGCCCTATAGATTCCTCTCTTCCTAAATAGGCACAAAAACAAACAAAGCAACCAATAGGGAGCACTCAGTGCCTGGTCCCTACACTCTGTTAGGCTAGCTATTCCATATGCCTTGGGATAATATTGAAGCAAACTAACAAGATATTCTGGAGCCACATGCTCCAATTGCCATACACAGAC